>NC_051085.1:38563172-38911505 GCF_004664715.2 Peromyscus leucopus | reverse complement strand
TCTCTCCATACGTGTCCGGCGTGGAGCAGCGGGGGTGGGGAGGATGGGGGGGAAGGGGGGGGCAGGGGACTGCAGTGACAGAGCAGGTGTTATGGCTTATTTCCCGGCAGAATAAATGATACAGGGTGACGGCGTGACAATTCTTTGCTTTCCTCTTTATAAACAAACAAACAAACAAAAAGCCCACATGTGAAAAAGAGCCAGCATTGCTGTATGAATATGTATGTAAACATTTTTTTCTTCCCACTTGAGTCTGTGGGAGGATGGAGGGGGTAGGGTGGGGAGGGGTGGGAGGGTGGAGGGGGCTGCGGGGTGGGGGTGAAGGTGGGGGGAACCTTACTGTGAAAATGCCAAGCTAGGAAGATTTACTGCCTGGTTGAACATGCAGTATTGTTGACATGTCTTAGGTGAAGAAAAACTCCAGCTTTAACTATTGGAGAAACGGGATTGTTTGAAAATTGGGGTGAGGGAGCTTTGGATAACTTCATAGAACATGATCTTGAATAGGACGATGTCAGCTACAGAGATATTAAAAAAAAAAAACCCAGTGCGGTATGCATCTTAATTTTACCTGTCCTGCTTGGAACTAGAACTCACAGAGGGGAGGCCGTCTGAGTCCCACTCAGTCAGCCTGTGCGCCAGATTCCAGGGCAGCCCTGGGAGCAGAACCTGCCTGCTCTGGCTGACTGGGAAGCATGGCAAGTCAGACCTGGGAAGGAATTGTTCTTTTGAAGCAGGGTTTGTAGGGTTTTCTCTCTCTGCATAGGTTTCCTTACTCTCTCCATAGGTTAAGTATGAGTCTGTCTCCCCCCCCCCTCCTTGGCTGTGGTTATACTGCTCTCAAAAGCATGAAAACACTGCAGGAAAACAAAACCTAATTCCTTCCCCTTCCATCTGGGATGTTTTGACACTTGAACTTCTGCTTGATTATGTAAGGCGGCCCTTGACACCCACTGAATGTGGGGATGGCCTGCTTGTTACAATCATTTTATACTGAGGTGCGGGGCACCTAATGCCCCGGACAGCAGCAGCTCAGAACTCTGGGAAATGGGGCATGCTTGGGAGGGCACATGTTAGGAAGGTTGTAATTTGACCTTTGAATCAACCTCAGAGTGAAATTTAAATAGTATAGGAAGCCTCGAGGTAGGTTCCGCCCCTGCCCCGCCCCCCACCCCACCCCCACCCCGCTCCACTCAGAACTGTAACCCAGTCAGAAGCTACTTGAGATTAGGTTGGAAACTGTTTGTCTATCCTCAGCACCTTCGCTCAGAAATAAAATTCATCACTAGAAATAAAGGTGGATTTATATTTAATGCCGCCCCCATCAATCACTCAGTATATTATTCTAGTCCACCTCCTTTTAAGAAGTTGAGTCAGAAACGCGCGGTTCCCCCTCCCTCCCACCCGGGGAGAAAGATATGTTTAATATTGCGAGCCTTCCCAGCCAAGGTTCCCTAGAATTGGATGTAGTTAAAGCGCACTTTGACAACTTCTCAGCCTTTGATTAAGCCACACCCAGAGGCATGCTACAAATGTAACAATGCAGCATTTGCCAATTACCTTAAATCCTGCTCCCCCTTAAGCTCACCGTGACCCGTTTTAGTGTCCCGTAACTTATCCTTTAGAAAGCTTACTCTCAATCAATAACAAGTCCACCTTGAGGGCACCCCACCCCCTCCAATGACTGACTTCTAGAAAACAAGCTCTTTCTTAACTTTTTATTGACATTGGCAAATTAAAATAGAATAAATTAACAAGTATTTTTTCAAAAAAATGTTTTGTACAAAAATACTGTCAAAATTTCCTAAAAAGCTTTCAACACAGTAGTATCTTTTCATGTACTGAATATAACTATTAGCACAGTGTCAAAAATGTTGAAGACAGAAACAAAATAAAAATCTGTGAAATGTTTGCCACTGACTGACATTCCACACCCTATTATTGTCTGTACATATGGGGGAGGGGAGACAGCCAACTTTAAAGTGAACGGTATGACTTTTCCTGATCCGGAACAGTTTGGCCCACATCTGTTTACTCTTCCAGTTTAGCATATTTGAAAACTTAAGTCTGTACTCAAATGCATAGTTTAAAAAAAAAAAATGAAGCGAGATGGCAGCTTTGTGCAGTGGTAATATCTGCCCTTCAAAGTTCATGCAGCCAACGAATGCAATTTTTCCTCTCACTCATAAATCTGAATGCAGCGCAGTCATTTGAAACCATCTACAAAAATCCACAAGATTAAGCAGTTTGCCAAGATTAATATCTAACAGTTGAGCACTGGAGAAAGTGAGGAAGTAAGAAGTAAAAACAAACAACAAAAAAGACCAAGTTAGCTAGATATTTCAACTACATAAGGGAGGTGTAAAAACAAGAACAGGAAAAAAAAAGTGGCAGCAACCTTTTTTTTTTTTTAACCAATTTGTACAAGTTTATAGTTTACTTTTTTTTTTTTTTTCCAGGTTCTCAAACCTTTCAGGATCTGAAAAGTGAGATACTGCGTCTAAGGGAATGGTTTTTTTTTTTTTTTTTTTTTTTTTTTTTTTTTTTTTTGTTTTGTTTTAATTCACACCGAAGAAGTTGGGGGTGGGGGTTGGGGAGGGTGATTTCTTCTCGCCCGCCGCCGCCGCCGCCGCCGAGATTCACCGAGTCAACAGCTGACTCGGCTGGGCTGCTGTTTGCACACGAAGTCCGTCATAAAATCAAACTCGTTTTGGCCCAGCCAGAGTTCGGGCAGCTCCTTGATGCGGTCCAAACCCATTTCTATCACCAAGGACATAAGCACTTCCTCGTCGATGAAATCAGTGTCTATGACATTGGGCGGCAGCATTGCCCCGGGGACGTGAGCCACCGAGGCCGGCATGGGGTTGCTACCGCCGCCGCCGCTGCCGCCGCCCGCGCTGCTGCCGCCAGCGCCGCCCGAGGTGCCGCCGGAGCCGCCGGGGGTGCCGCTGCCGCCCGCGCCGCCAGGGGTGCCGCTGCCGCCGCTGTGCTTGGGGTTGCAATCTCGGAAGTGCTGGTTTGTCCCGTTCATCTGGTGGCCTGCAGCGGGGTGCAAATCCGGCATGTAGTGGTTGTGGGGGTAGGGGTGATGGTTGAAATACTGGTTGTTGAGCTTCTGCAGCTGCATGCTGGCCGGCAGGGAGCCTCCCTGGCTGGCCACCGGGGGGCCCATGAACTGGGAGTTGTTAAACCGGGCGGCGGGGGCCAGAGCGCTCGGGGGGTGCCCCCCGTTCACAGTCCCCGGCCCCATGGCGTGCCTGATGCCGCTCGTGGCGTTCATGTTGCCCGCGCCGTAGTGTATGTGCTCGCCCATGAGGGCGTTGAAGGCGTGCTGGGGCTGCTGCTGCTGGTGGTGATGCGGGCTCGGGAACTGCCCCATGCCCATGCGGTGGGCAGGGTGGTGGTGCAGCCCGTTGGTGCCGTCGGGGAAGCGCCCGTGGTTCATGGCCATCATATGGTCTGCCATTTCCAGTCCTGAAAGCGAAACGAGCAGACGCTTGAGACCCGCGCCACACGTGTCGCCCACCAGAGAGCACCCCACTTCTGTCGCCCCTGGACCCGCGCGCGCACGTCAAGCAGCAGACCACCACCATCACCACCATCACCACCACCACCACTACCACCACCACCCGGGGAGGGAACCCACCGGCAGAGTCGGTGCACCCGAGCTCGCCACCTCGGCGGACCTGCCGCCCGCCGGACCCGCACAGCCTGGCGCTGCGCGATCGGCCCCTTCCCCAGCGATCCGGGAGCGGAGGGGGAGGGGGGGGGCGACCGGAGCCCACACCCCCCTAGGTTCTCCGAAGTGGCCTAATAAAGGAAGTGCCCCGGAGCCCGGCCGCGAACTTCAGGCATTCAATCAGCCCTCCTCACCCTGTGGTTGCACATCCTGTTGTTATTCCCCAGCTCCGCCTCACGCTCGTCCCCGGGGCTAGCCCTGCCCTCGGAGGACGAGGCTGGCAGCAGCCCTGGCCAGCTTCGCCCGCCGCGCTCACCTTCCGTCTTGGCGATTTCTGCTCGGAACACCGAAGGCGGGCTCGTCGGGTCCAGGACCGGCTCAGCAGCACATAGAGCGGCGGCCGAGGGGCTGTGAGGCGCTCGCTCGGGCGAGGTGGGCGCCGAGGTCTTGCAGCAGCCGCTGGGGCAGATTGCGAGCCGTTCCCTTTTCTTTTCCCCTCCGCTGCCCTCACCGCTCTGCAGGACCGCCCGGCAGCTGCCAACAATGAGCTGTGTTTCTTAGGGCTTTGGCCACAGTTAATATAAAGATCTCAGGAAGGGCGGAGCGAGAGCCTCTCCAGCGGCGAGTGAGAAGATGCGGATTTCCGGAACTCCGAGCGCCCTGGATCGGGTCCCCGAGCCGCGTCCGCGGGTCCGCGCGGCACGTGCGCAGAGGCTGCGCGCCCCGGCGCCGCCCTGAACTTCCCGGGACTGTGGATGTCTTCTTGGCCCCCCAAAATGCGAGGGTTGTGCCTGCCACCTCCGGGGGCCAGGAGCTAATCCTCTCGGCCACCCGGGTGCAAAGGAAGCAACCTACAGGAGAGGAGCAAGGAGCACTCTCCGCCTCCCTCTGGCCAGATCTCCCCACCCCCCAGCTCGCTCGCCCGGTTCACCTAGTGATCTGCCCTGCCCTCTACAGGAAAAGGGGGTTCGTTCAGCCTCCCCGCCCTGCAGAGTTTTCTTGGGTGCAAAAGCCTCCCCAACCTGCGAAGAATGGCTGTGCTTTTCCGAGTTAGGCTTTTAAAGGACCGATCCTGCCCTGTCCTCTGAGCGCGCTTTCCTGAGCAGCCGCGCCTTTGTGTTTTTCTACACGGGCAGCATGTAAACCTAACCGAGATATTTTCTGCGTGTGGCTGCTTTTCCCTCGCCTCCACTCTTCAAGGACAGGGGCGGGGGGCGGGGAGCGGCTGCGGCTGCAGGTGGACGGAGCGCGCACACAGGCCCGGCCGGCTCCGTTCCCGCGTTCGGGGATCCGCTCCACTCTTTCTTGTCTACTCCACGTTGTCTCGGAGTACGTGTGCTTCTGCTAAGTTTGCGTTTGCAGCTCTTGGTAGCTTTGGCATCCGAGCTGAGGCGTCCCTGCTCTGTAAACAAACTCAGCGATCCTCGTCCCCAGATCCACCTTTTTGCACATACACAGTTACTTGCTTCTGCTGTTGCCCTTGATCCAGGAGGTGGGGGTGTGTGCAAACTTGCACAGCCTCCCTCCGGGCTCTGCCTGACGGTTTGGGGTTGATTTAGAAGCAAATGGGTTTGTAATTAAGAAATTCGAGGGCTGAGTAAGGCTGCTGCTGCTGCTGCTGCAAAAGGAAAACAGATAGATAGCTTGGTAATCGCTTTGTAAATAAAGTCGTTTTGGAGGTGGGCACGTAGCGGCACGTCCTGCATGGCACGGTGCGCGCATACACTGCTGGGACTCTTCCTTTTCAGTGAAATTGTTCAGTGGAGCAATAGGCGGTGATAATAATAACCTTGCCTGCAGAACGCAGCACAACGAGCCCGGTTGCCCATTTGGCTCATTGACTTGCAAATAAAACCCCTAACACTGGCCAGGGCCACTACCCAGTCGGAGCTCCCTTGCTGGGCTAGTTGTCTCCCCAACGCCGGGATGAGGCTGCTCGGAGCGTGTATCTCTCTTTAAGTGGTGAAATCGAGTTTAGCGCTCCGAATAAGGACTTTTGTGTACAGTTGTTTCTTCATAACTTGATGTCCATGGAAGACTTCCTGCTGTAAAGAGCCAGCACCCCTTTCCCGCACCCCGTTTCTTTTTCTCCCTTCTAGCTCCAGACTTCTTTTTTTTTTTTTTTTAAGGCTATATTTCTTGAGAACTGGAAATTCTGATACATTGCCTGCCTCATTCAGTAATTTTTCTTTCTTTCTCTTTGCTTTTTTCTTTCTTTCTTCTTTTTTTTTTTTGGCTTTACTTCTCTGTCTTCCTCAAGTTGGTCCTATTCAAATATCCCAAACAACAAAGCCCTCTCTCTTCCTCTCCACCCCTTTTCCAGGCTGTCCAGCATTTATAACCCTGTATGCAAATGATTTTGAAACCTCAAGAATGTTTTACTTTTTGGAGAAGTGAGCAAGAGATATGGCTTTCAGTTATAACAATTCCCCTATTTTGTCCACCTCCTAATTTCGCCTATAGGTCATGAACATGAAGTTGAAAAAAAATCAAGGTTTAGAGGGGATCAGAAGGGACACTTTCTATCAAAAAATTTAAAAAATAAAATAAAAATAAAAAAGCTACATTCAAAAATATTGACCAAGCCAAGGTAATTTTTTTGAATAGATTGTTTACTTTTCTCTTCCTTATTGTGCAGTGTCTTGCGACACAAGGAACAGCTTTTGAATGTCTACTCTAAATTCCTCCTGCAGCCATTAAGGGAAGGTACCTCACCATGCAGCTCCAGCGTTTCTACAGACTGTTGGGCAATCCCTGGAAAGGTTACCTGCCCCTCCCCCACCGCTAAAAGGAAAAATAAATACGTCTGGGTCCAGCTGGATGGGACGCAGGATAACATTGCTCATTTAATCTCCCAATGCACGTTCTCCACGCGCCAGGCACTTCTTAGGACGCTGAGATGTAAACAAGACAGGAACTCACGGTCAGAAGGAGACCCCAGAGAACCAGGCGTTGGCTACACACCCCACCCCCACCCCCGACACTCCTGCTCCCCCCGCCCCCCATCCCAGAGCACACAGGAATACCGTAGCCCGTCTCAAGGGCATTGGGAGGCTTCCCAGTGGACATGGTAAACTAGTTAAGGCCTCAGGATGAGTAAAAGTTTGACCACACCGGCCAATGAGAAGCAAACTGGAGATGGGTGTTGCAGGTGGGCCTGTGTTTCCAGGCTGAGGATTCTGACTGGGACCCAGAGACATGGCGGAGTGGATGATAGATAACTTATGAACCTATGAGGTAATATCGTGGAGCATGGTTTGAGAAAGACAGACTGGCAACAGGGCGTCCAGGGAGGGCGAAACTGTAGTTATCCAGGAACACAGGAAGTTCCTGGAGTTTCTCCTGGGAACCTGGGGGAGGCGTGGCCTGTCTCCGAGTCTGCCAGCACTAGACAGTTGTGTTAGTTTTTCTAGAACTGACATAACAGAACACCATGCTTAAGCAACAAAAAACGATTGTCTGACACATACTAGTCCAAAATCAAGAGCTGGCAAGATTGGTGCTGTCCATCTTGTATCTTTTGGCAGGTTGCTGGCAGCACTTGGTAAATACACCACTATGGTTTCTGCCTTCATCTACACATAGTATTTCCCCGCATATGTGTCTCTTTGGCCCCCCACCTCTCCATAAGGTCATGAGTAGTACTGGATTAGGACCTATCCTAACTCCCTGTACTCAAATCAGATCACGTTCTGAGGTCCAGGAGGTTAAAGAGGGTACCATAGCTTTTTAGACAGGCCGGATCCAACCTTCCGGCATCGAAGAACTAAGAGTGGAAGATCCCTGCTGATGAGGAAGAAACTCCCTAGAGTTCTGTCTCTGCTCAAATCGCACCCAGGGGTCTTGCTCAGTATCCCTCGCAGAGAACAACAACCTTTTGTATTATCTTCCTTCATCCCACTGGACTTTTCTCTGTTCCCATCTGACATGTCCCCCAGTGACTAGACTGGGAGTTGCCTTCCCCCGCTAGAAAGAAGGCTCTAACAGAGCAGTGACCAGTGTATTTCTTCACTGTCGATCTGAGTCAGTCTAGATGTTCGCCAACAGTGAATGAAAATGTGAATCAATGAACCAGCGAATGAAGATTGATACATCTTAGCATAGCTATCAGGGTAACCGAAGTGAAAGGTGAGAAAAGATTCTTCTAGAGATTGCTTTTAAGGCTAGAGGCTTTTAGAAAAACCCAATGGAGAGCGGGAATGAAGCTTAATTGGTAGAGCACTTACCTAGCACAAAACCTTGAGGTCCAGCCCCAATGCCTTGTAAACCAAATGGGGGTGCATTCCTTACCCTTGGGATGTATCAGGAGTTCCAAGGCATCCTTGGCTAAACAGAGAGTTCGAGGCCAGCCTGAGCTACCTGAGACCCTATCTGAACCAGGACAAAACAATGACACTCCGGTGGAGAAGAACAGCTGCTCGCCATAGTGTGAACCTTGGCCTGCCTTTCACTTAAGCAATCCCGTCATCTGTTTAAGGGAGATGGCTCACCAGAGGCCCACTGGCTACCTGTGATAGACTGGAATCAGGTCCTGTCGACCCCACCCCCACCCCCGCACCCCCGTGACTTTTTAACTGACACAGAGCTTTTAAGTGTGAGCCTCCAGGTTAAGCTAAAACCTGAGCTCAGAAACATCAACAAAAACACTAATGTAAAAAAAAAACAAAAACGTATTCTTCAGTGTGTGGTGGGGGTGGGGTGAGAGCTAATGAAATGTTTTCTGTTTTACCTAAATTATCTCACTTAATCCTTAAAAAGTGTGTGTATGTGTATACTTTTTTTTTTTTAAGGAGGACTTTGAGTTTCAAAGAGGTTTAAGAAAATGAAAACAAACTAACAACAACAAAATGGTGGCTGGCTGCAGCTTTTCCGGTAAGGAAGGAGCTTGCTGCCTGAGTTCTCAAGTGCTAACCAATGCCACGGATAAAATAAGGCCAGCATTCTATCGGATGGCTGCCACTGCCGGCACGAAATCAGACTGGGAGCTTTATCAAAGGAAATGTATTTTCTCACAGTTTTGGAGGCTGCAAGTCCAAGGCCAAACTGTTAGCAGATCGTGTTCTGAGGCATCTAGTCCAGGCTTGCATTTGTATCTTGTTTGGTCCTCACGTGGCCTGAATGCCACACGTTCCCCTTACATGTGCACATTGGCTTTTTTTTTTTTTTTTTTAATAAAGACGCAGGCCAGATTAGATAGGACTGGTTCCGAGGGCTCCCCTTCCACGTCGCCACCTCTTTAAAGGCCTTATCTCCAAACAGTAACATCCTGAAAGCACTGAAAAACAGGGTTAACATTTCATCACAGGAATTTGGAGGGGGACGCCATTCGGCCCTCATTCTACTTCATGGGCGGATTCCCTTCAGTTAATTGACATTGTCTCAGTTTGTAACTTGAAGAGCAAACGAGGAGCGCTGGTACTGGTTTGGAAGTTGGGTGAGGTCTGTTGAAAGCTGGAAAGGAAGGAAAAAAATCGGAGGCTGAATAATGTAGGACCCTATGAAAACAAGATTATATCCAGTGAGAAAAACTAGAGAGGCTTGCAAGGACAATGACAGATTAGGCGGGTATTGGGTGGGAGATTATTTGAGTGGATATAACAAGTTCAGCCAAAAGAGAAAAATGTGGATCACCCGGAGTTATTGGTTGGTGGGATCAGATGCACAAAGAAGATGTTGTTTAAAAAGGGAACAACTTGAAGTATGTCAAGTGTAGGACTCTCACATGATAGAGCTGGAAGTAATCCTTTTGCTGAACTTGGCTCTTCTTAAGTTGGTTTGAAATGTTTCGACTTAATAAAGAGTTACAGAAACCAAAGAAGGTTTGTTTATTTTTATTTCTTAAAAAGAAATATATTTTAAGGAGGTGGCAAACGAGACCTGAAATGGCCATTTACGGGAGGAGAGGAGGCCGTCAGGTGACTCGATCCATATGCTTCTGGTGTGCACAGAGAGAGGAACATGGCGGATCCTTCCCAGATGTTTTCTTTTCCCACTGAGACAAAGGAAAAAAAGAAGAAAAGAAAAGCGCACTAGAGAAGTGAGCTTGCAGTCAGGAGTTCCTCTCTATGTCCTGCAGATCCAGAGCTTCACTTTATGTGCTTTATAGATGGAAGGCTGCTGTTTTATTTTGTTTCAAAACATTGTTCTGCTGTTAAATAGTTATGAGAAAGAATGCTTTGGATAACAGCTTAAAAAAAATCATGGAATTGTACTTGTAGGTGGACCTTTTTAAAAAAGCATTCATCCCAATTCTTTCATTTTCTAGATGAGAAATTCAAGGTCTTGAGAGGTTAAGTGATTTCTTCATGACTCCCTAAACACCAGGATTTCTACACACAGCGCACATTGTCAGATGAGCCATCTTCCCAAGGACCAAGGACGTCAGTGAAATGGATAGAGTGTGCTGAGTGGCTGGGTCAGCCTGTTCCAGACTGGCATTCTTACAATTAACTGAGCCCCACGACACAGTAACAATATCTGGATAGGTTTCTACCTTTATACAAAGGTATGAAGTCAACTCCTTTAAAGTTATTCTCTAGTACAAGCAGGAAGAGTCTTGGAAGAGTCTATGCTTGTGTGCCCTGAGAGGCAGTTGTGGACATCTGTGGTAAGCAGTTAGCTTACCTTCTCCTCACAGGGTACCCACTCTCGTTAGAGGGATGGGTTTTACAGTTTACAGTTGGCGTTTTTGTTATGTTTGTTTGGGGGTTTTGAAACAGAATATCACTATGTAGCCTAGGCTGGCTTCACAAATCTTCCTGCCTCAGCCTCCTGAACACTGAAGTAATTTAGATGACTGCCACCATACCTGGCCCTAAATACATTCATTTCTTTGTTATCTATGTATATTTTTTCCAAGAGAGAAGGCTAGTAGTCCTGAATAAAATAAATCAGCAAGAAATGTGACTGCTGTAATTATTTTGCACATGACTTATGATAACGCTCACCTCATCTAGAAGAAGCATTTGCCAAATGAAATTTCTTATGTGGTATAAACACATGGCTCCTGAAGCAAAACTTCAGTGCTAAAAACTGCAATGATTCTACCTAATTTAGCCTTCAACTTATTAGCGAGAACATTCCAGCTACCATATGGAATAATTGTGGAGGAGTGTTTGTGATTGATAGCTTGAAACTCTTCCTTTGATCTTGGTATTACAAACAAAGTACACATTGATTTTTAAGAAAATCTTCATTGATTTTTGAGAAAACATTTTATGTTTCCAGCTAATTTTGAAGTATAAAACCAAAGAATAAAAAAAAAAAACCCCAGGAAATGGAAATATTTTATCAATTCCTGGTCTTATAATATGCAGTTATATCTCATATTTAAATATGTATTTAATCCAAAATCTGAAAGATATATCCTCAGTTTTGAATATGTCAAAAAATTATGCAGAAATTGACTTAAAGTAAGCTTCACAAACAATTTCAGTTACATACAAATCTAAAATATATTTGATATGAACTCTCATAATCTTTAGGCATCATGCAAAAAGTTTTTAAATGACCTCAAAATGCCTACATGGTTCAGAGCTAGTGATGGAGATGATTCACAAGGCAGAGATGTTTTAAAAAAAAACATTCGCTCAAGCCAGTGTTTCTTAAGAGTGATATAGAAGACTCAAAAGAAAAAAACACACCTCCAGAGTCTCAAACGTTTAGTTAACTGATCTTTATTATTTTTCATGTATATGAAAATAGAAAATGACAGTGAAATCCTTGCGTTCATTGCTCTTGTGTAACTACATTACCAGAACATGTTTTACATGCCAACTAAAAGTGAAATTGAAGAACCAATAACATTTGAAAAGAACAGCATTCCCACGGCAAATTTTGTGTTGATCCTAGGAGCAACTGCTGTATCATGTACTTCTTCTGTTGGGTCCAGTGTGCTCCGCAGGGCAATTCTTCTATTTGGTCCACTCTACAAACTCGCATCAGGGGCCCGGAGAAAGAACCCGGTCTGAGTAATATCAGGAAAGTGCTCGCGTGAATTCTATCCCCAGAATTCATGTAAAAATCCTGGGCGGATGATGCACACTTGTAATCCCACTGCAGGGGAGATGAAGCCGGGAGGAACCCCAGAACTCACTGGCTAGCCAGTATGACTTCACTGGTGAGTTCTAGGCCAATGAGAGACCCTGTCTAAAGAAGTGGATGACATTCATGACGTTGTCCTCTGGCCTTCACATGTCCCCACACCCTAATGCATGCATACCCTTTACCCACTGAGCAACTCACTGGCCTCAAATCACCCAAATTAAAGATTTTTTTCTTTCTTTTTCTTTCCCCTCTGAGACAGGGTCTTAGTATTTAGTCCTGGATGTCCTGGAACTCACTTGTAGACCAGGCTGGCCTTGAACTCACAGAGTACTGGGGTTAAAGGTGGGTCACCATACCTAGCTTGAATTAAAGATTTCTTGAATTGAAAAAGACGACTCCTAAAGAATCAAAACTGTGATGGTAACATAAAAGTCAATGAAATAAATTGTAGTTTGGGTGATATTCACTATTAATATCGTGGATTTTTATCATTATGAATAGTTTGAGTGAATGGCTGAGCTAGAAAAAGCACAGAAAGGCTAATTCACTGGAAAGTTTAACATTACATAATTAATTCCTTTTCAAAATGCAGGGGCTTTCCCCCTATATCAGAAAAACACATGACCCTTTAAAGTCGTCTGCGAATTCGTTCTTTTCATCCTTTCTTTTTCACTCCATTCAAATATTGGCTTGGCAGAATTCTTATGTGATCTGGGAAATGACTATGCAAGAGTTTGTGTGTCAGTTTATAAATTACTTTGAGTTTAGATCATATTATCTGGAATGCTTGTAGGTATAATTCCTCTATATAGTTTAAACAATCTTGTTTACATCCTCAATTTGCGGTGAGCAAGGGACTTCTAGGCTACTTGGATATGCAGAGAGCTTCTGGAATCTGTGTGTAGTGGCACTAGGGAAGGACCCACAGAACTTTGAGATAATGTTATCATCTGTGAGTGAGAGAAAGGGGCATAAACATTTACAAGAGAAGATCAGAGTATTTAGCCGGGAAATTCCCACTTCCTGGCCCCTCCTGGACCTTGGGAATTATAGCCTAGAAATCAAAGATGCTAGAACAAAAGCCCCGCTGTAAATCAATCAAGTGCTCTTCATCTGCCTCTTGCCTGTCTGATGAGTCTGAAAGCCTTTAGGGCCCAGGATAGAGGGGCCAGCTGAGCTGATGAACGACCTTGGATTGTAGTGGCCTGCTAATGAAAAGACACAGGGACAGTGACTGTTGGTTTGGCCTCTCCATCCCTGCCCGAATCTCTGTATCACAAGTGTGGTGGGTCTGTAGCTGTGCTCTGGAGTTCTGAATTAGTACACTCCTACTCCCTGATACCTCTTATGCTCTGTCATCCTGTAGAGCTTCGTGGCAATCTTCCTGTAGTATGTCAAGTCAGGTCCCCACGGACGGCTCCTGCCATGTACCTAGTCATGGATCATTTAACCATGGGAACATGTTTTGAGAAATGCACCATTAAGAGATTTCATCATTGTGCAAACATGGTAGAGAGTCCTTAAGTGAGCTCAGAGCTGAGGTTTATGATGAGATATCATCTCTGGGGATCGCTGTCTTACACTTGTTCCATTGTTGACGGAGGCATCACTGTACAGTGTGAGAAGGTAACAGCCTGTGCTCTCATTCCAGAGACCTTCTTCTAGCGTATACTTAGTACTGGTGGTTACTCCTTGGTCACTGCCCTAAAGTGGCAAGCACCAAGCGTCGATCTTATCCCGAGTGCCTCATCATCCTGTCTCCAATATGCAGTATCTGACCGAGCACAGTGGTCATGAAGCTGGAAGTTCACATGCTTTGCAGACTTTCCATTGAAGAAATTGAGACATAGTTTTATTCTTGCTTTACAAAAGCAGTCCCCTCGGCCTTTTCTGGCTTGCCATTCTGTGGCTCCTCCGGATTCTCTCCATAAGAGATAATCCATGCTAAATAGTTTAGGAAGAACATTTTAGAAACTAATCGTGATATTTTCAATTTTTTTTCAGTCTTTCTTTCCTTTACCATCATCTCAGGATTCCAGATCCTTCTAGCAGTTAAGCTGATCTCTGAGACACTATTCCCTGCAATTTTTTTCTCTCCCAGTGGTTTTGTGACCCTTTCAAAATGCATCATCAAGAGGAGGAGACTAATAAGAAAGATTAATACTTCAAGAAAGAAATATAATATAGATAATATAAAAAAATCTAATACAATAATATAAAGAAAACAACAATCAGTTCTTTGACCAGAGGTCGTCAGCTTTGCTCACTCTTTTCCTCTCACAATTAAAGGCACACTGCAGACACACACAGACCCAGCAGACAAATCATGTGCCCTTCCCTCTAATCCCAACGTAGTCACGTGTTCCCCAATTATCTGCTGTTATGGCAGGTTGCAATCAGGCTTTCTATAAGTTGTTAATAAATTACGAAGTATCATGACACCAACAAGCAGTCTTTTTTTTTCTTGGTCTTTGTTGCTTGCTGGGTAGATCATGCAAAGGAAGTAAACTAATGCCAACGTCAAGAGAAAGGTCCAGAGTTCAGGAGGCGCTGCAGCTCGGCTATCTGAAATCTTAGGCGATTAGATCACGTAACATCAGAGCCCACACACTCTCCCTCACTTCACAGTTTTCCTGTGCGCTAACCACTCCCCACCCCAGACTGCCACCATTAGTCCTGGGGCTGGAGACTGTGGCTTATTTTTCTGTCTGAGCCCATGAATTCGTAGCATGGACTGTGTGACTCCCGACCTGATACAAGAACATTAATTCAGAAAAACCATCTTTTGATAAGATGAGTCTCAGGCTATGAATATAATAGGGTCAATAACAGATTAGAGACCATCTTAATTTCTTGAATTATGGGCTCAACCTTAAGCAGAAGCCAAAAGTTATAATATGTATTCATCTGGTAAGCAACAAAGTGGGGCCCGTTGACTTTGCGAGTATCTCTTCAAAGTGTTTATTCACCAACCTTTGAAGAAGGGGGCTTTCCCGGCTACTGAGTGTGGGTAGGTAGCATCAAAGGAGTGTGGTGCTGGGCTGTGCTGTGCCATCAGCCCTGGTGGTTGTTAGTCAGCCCCTTTGTCAGGAGTGAACAATGCTGATTCCCGCTCTGGGATGCAGCTGGACTCTGAAAATGGAAAGGCTCTCTGGGCAGTGAGAGCTAGGAAGCATTCCGTTCTCTTTCGAGTCACCAAGGTACAAGGCCATGAAAGTTCTGTGAGGTGTCTATCTAGTAGTAGGTACACAAAATGTAACCACACCAACAAAACAACATTGGAAAAGATTTCATAAGCACACGCGAAATGTGCCTCCTTGGGGGCTACCTGAATAATGATGATGGTGGAGGTTAGTGTATATGTATTTAGTTCTTTCTTTCTTTCTTTCATCTGCCTTTTTTCTTTTAATTCAATTTTACTCTATAGCCCAGGCTAGTCTGGAACCCAATATATAGCCCTGGCTGGCCTCAAACTTGGGGTAATCTTTCTGTCTCATCCTCCTGAGTTCTGATAGTATAAACATGAGCCACCAAACCCATCCGCTATTTTTATTTTATTTTGAAATAGGGTCTTGCTATATAGCTCAAGTTGACTTTGAATTCTATATAGTCCAGGCTAGCTTTAAACTCATGACCCTCTTGCCTCGGCTTCCCAAGTGCTGGGTTGACAGGGATGATCTACTCTGGGTTAATGGTGGACTCTGTCTTAGATTCATAAGAATTGTGGAATCACAGGGAGCTACTGATGGAGAGTCCTATAAACACCACTCAGCCCAATCTATTTCATTTCGGAGTTAAAGAAATGAATGATAAGGGAGGCCAGGTGACTTGCCCAAGGTCACAGAGGGAGGGGATTAAGAGCAAAGCCTGAGGGAGTGGCAGAAGATTATATGAACTGTCTACAGAGTTCATGCCCCTGTTTGTGTCCCACTGAAGAGCCTGAAGGATCAACTGTGCACCAGCTGCACCAGACGAACCTACATGGAGCCAAAGCCTTTGCTCACAGTACCCACCAAAGACTCCTGTCATGAGGCTTGTTAGGGAAGTGGTCAGCATTGTTGTATCCATCTTGGACCCTCTGACACGCCATCTCTGTCTCAGAATTTGAAGAAGGCCTATGTATAGGCTAAACTGGTGGTTGTCGGTGTGTTTCGAGAGATGAAGGGTCAAGTCAAGGGCTCTTCATTGGCAAAGGCACAGATCGTGTTATGGCCAGGTTCTTTTGTTTTTCCAGAAAGGGTTTCTCTGTGTAGCTTTGGAGCCTGTCCTGAAACTCACTTTTTAGCCCAGGCTGGCCTTGAGCTCATAGAGATCTGCCAGCCTCTGCCTCCCAAGGGCTGGGATTAAAGGTGTGCGCCACCATGGCTCAGCCTCTGGTCAGGTTCTTAATGTATTGCTTTCTATTGTCTCATGGAGCCACTTATGGTAGGCAGAAGTTCTGGGAGGTGGGAAAGTCATGACTGGGAGTCATACAGATTCTACTGACTGACTAGCCAGACATCTTCCCACCCTCACTGTGTCCCTGTATCAGTGTTGCGAGTGACCCCTTGATTACCTTCCCTTCCAAAATCCCCTGGTTCTGAGAAGGTTCTTTCAGCTCCCAGGAAGCGGAGGTAATATAAGGAATCGGTGGAATGTCGCAGTGTCAATAGACATCCCCTGCAGGCCAGTGCTACGGAGGACCACATATTTGTAACGCTAGCTGTCTAGAAAAGTAATGGAGACTGTGTATGCAGCAGTGGCTGGGAGAATAGGGAATTCCCTATCTGATCAGCAACCAAACTTATCTGGTGGGGCAGGGGTGGTGGTGGTAGTGGTGGTGGTGGTGGTGGTGGTGGTACAGTGGTGGGGAGGCAGGGGGCTAGCTGTCATGACACCAGAGCAATAAAATCACTTTTCAAAACCCACGAGATAATAATGAATGATTAGAGTCTTAACTTTTGAAATTTGGGGTCCAGTTTAGGTTCCTGCTGGGCGGTGGTGGCGCACGCCTTTAATCCCAGCGCTCGGGAGGCAGAGCCAGGTGGATCTCTGTGAGTTTGAGGCCAGCCTGGTCTACTGAGCAAGATCCAGGACAGGCACCAAAACAACACAGAGAAACCCTGTCTCGAAAAACAAAAAATAGTTTAGGTTCCTGAGGAAGTGTCAGCTTAAAGTAAATGGCCAACACAGGAACTTGAGTAAGTGGGATCTGAGGAGCAAGAATTTGGTTGTATTTATCTGTGCTGACCAAATAATAATAATGATAATAATAATAATTCACAAGTTTGGATACCTAGAGAAGTGTCTTGACTATGGGGAAGCCATTGCTCTGTGGCTTGATGATGACCTCTGGTCAACTGACCCCTAGAGTTTTAATTTCATTTCTGTTGCTGATACAATAGCCTGACAAAAAACAATTGAGGCGAGAAAGGGTTCATTGTCATTTACAGTCCCGGGTTATGATCCGTCATCGAGGGGAAGTCAAAGCAGGAAGAATCTGAAGCACTTGGTCCATATCTACAGTCAAGAGCAGAGAGAAATAAATGCACGCATTGGTTTGCTTGCTTGTGCTCAGCTCAGTTTCTCTGCCTTTACACAGTTTAACCTCAACCCTGCTTAGGGAATTGTGCCACCCATGGTGGGCTGGGACTTCCTGTATCGATGGACTCAATGAAGCCAGTCCCCCACAGAAATGCCCACAGGCCAATCCCGTGTAGACAATCCCTCAGTGAGACTGTTTTTCTAGGTGATGCCAGGCTGAGTCAAGTTGACAGTTCAAGCTACTGGTAACACCCCTGGTCGCTCTTTCCCTGCTCTCTAGTTCCTACTCCAAACAGGACATGTCTGGTAAATAATACAACTTCCAGGAGTTGGGAAAGGGTGATAAATGCAAGGGGACATTCTACTTGGTGACCACAGTATCTCAGTCGGTAAAAAGCATATCCCTTTCTCATTAAAAATGAAACTGCATTTGAAAGGAATAAATATTTTACATTTGTTTTTGGCTGGGATATGGCAGCCACGGAAAGTCCGCTATACATGAACATTGAGCTTCCGTGCCTCAAAGGGGGGCAGGGAGCCATATTCTGCAACGTGGAGACTCCACTGCAGTGTTTATTTTTCGATGACCAGTGGGTCTCTCTGCAGGGCAGACCATTGGTCGTGAAGACCATCCCATCCCCCTTTGGATACCATTACTATTCTTTTACTGCAAGCCAGGTAGACTTCCTCAGAAACAGCTGACCCTCTCTTCATGGTACTGTAGAGATGTCACAGGTAAGCCTAAGAAGGGAGAAGGAGGAGCCGGCTAGTGTCCTTCAAACCTGAGAGAGGAGCCCACAGGCTCTTCGCCTGTGCCAGGCATGTTAAGTCATTTTGCTTTTGACTTCAATTATTTTAACTGATTTTAAGAATGGGAGCCTTGATTTGATTGAGGATTTAAGTTGGAAATCATATATTATTTTATGCTTAAGACATTTAAAGTTTAACTTAGCAAACTCGGTTGGATAGGGATATATATGTATGTATGTATGTATGTATGTATGCACACATATATGTGTACACACAAATATATGTATACACACACAAATCTAGGATTGATGGAAAAATCATACAAGGTCGTTAGTGATGGCTGTGGCTGCCACACTGAGTTGTCCTCTTTATACAAGTTTACTTAATAATTTACATATAGGAAACACAGTGTGCCCTTGAGGGAAAGAGAAGAGAGAAAGTAGAGACGCCACACCCCTGTCGCACACGCTGTCCTATGGAATCCACTCCACCTGTCGCTGGAAGAGGTAGAGTGACCAGACTGTGGTCAGTCAGCAACCAAACGGCCCAGCTAAGTTTTCAGGTAAATCTGCCTGACAGGGGACTCGAAAGGCTTCTGGGATTACTCACAGCCTTTGAAAGACAGTGGGGTGGAATACGACTCCAGTGCCCGCTTAAATTTTTTAGTACAAGGGTTCTTCACTGCTTTCCTAGATCCAGGAAAACTGATGGCGATTTCTTTAGCTTTGCACCTCTCTTTCATCTCTTAGAGGACAGGCCACAACACTCAACATCATTTTAGACAGAAAAGAGGAATACGTTCATCCCCTTCCTCTTTGCCAACTTTGAATAGAAGAGGCTTTCAAAAGATGTAGTAAGACAGAATGGCAAGAGAAAAACCACAAAGGATAATGCTTTTGGTAAATACTGGGGCAATGCAAATCTCCTCCCAGCTTCCTGGTGTCAGGAGAGAGGGGGAAAATAAACACTACGGGACAGTTCAACATTTAAAAAAATCCTAGATGATTTTTTTTATTTAAAAAATCCAAGATGATTTTTTTTAAGTTAAAAAATCCAAGATAATTTTTTAGATAGCGATCATTATCATTAGAAGGGTGATTTTTTTTTGTTTATTCAACTTAACACAATATATTGTGTTCTGATGTATTTTTCCAAAGAAAATCTTGCCTTGAAGGTCTATACTTCTATAACATTGCTCAATTAGTTTTTTTTTTCTCTGCGTGTTGTTAAAAGAAGTTAACATTTTTTTTTCCCTATCATAACATACAATCAATGGGAAACTACTGTGGAGCGCTTCCACACTGGCTTCTTATGCTTTCATTGACAATGTAGTTTCCTAAACTACATTGTAGTAGGTTTTTACCATAGGGAGAGGATTCCACAGTGGGTTTTTTTTGTTTGTTTGTTTTGGTTTTTCTTTTTCTTTTTTCCTTTTTTTGGTTTTTCAAGACAGGGTTTCTCTGTGTAGCTTTGCGCCTTTCCTGGAATGTTTTGGTTTTTCAAGACAGGGTTTCTCCGTGTAGTTTTGGTGCCTGTCCAGGATCTTGCTCTGTAGACTAGGCTGACCTCGAACTCACAGAGATCCGCCTGGCTCTGCCTCCCGAGTGCTGGGATTAAGGGTGTGCGCCACCACTGCCCGGCACACAGTGTTTTACCAGGAATTCAGCAAAAAAGCTTTTGCTGAATTCCTGGGTTACAGTGAGACCCTTTGTCAAGAAAGCACACACATACACACACACACACACACACACACACACACACACACACACACGTGCACAGTATTATCGCTATCTGCTCGGGAAACTATAGTTGGAGAAGTTATCACCGTGTTATCAACACTCCATCGCTCACACCCATGGATCCACCCATAGATCCATGCTCCTCAATAAAGCTCCCTTTTGGATTTGTAGCTAGAGGCGCTCCAGAATTTCTCTTTGTTTTGTTCCTCATGGCCGGGTCAGAAGTCGGAACTTTCCGACTGAGTGCTTAGCTTTGGATCTGGGTGATCAGGCCTTCCCAGCCCGCTGAGAGTGAGTGGTAGGAAAACCTTTTACAGTTATTCCCTCCCCTAGTTTCTTCTACAGAAAGTCATCCTTCAGTTGGGCTTCTACACACAATTTCTCAAAGGACCACTCTGTCTCCATGGGTGTGCTGTACCTCCAGCGTTGTCCAGATACACACCTTTCTTCTTCGCATGTAAACTCTAATAAAGCTTCCAAGAAGACAGCGGGAATGTTCCTGTGTTACCACGGCACCAATACATTTCCAAGTGATTTCTAAGACATCTTGAATGAGTGTGATAGGGGTGACGGATCCCAAAGAGGGAACTTTTCCTTCCATTGAAGAGAAAAATATACAAAAAGGTATTAAAGAGGAGAGACCAAATCATTTCGGTTTCCATAAACTCGACATTTTCTCATGTTGTCTTCCAGGGTTCTTCAAAAGAACTTTCCAAGGACTCCAGAGGGAGTCGGGGCTGGGTGGGGGTGGGGGATTCATCTAACTGTCTCTAGCAGCTTTACTCACAAGGCGTGGACCTTGAACTTGCATTTAACTGCAATGGCTTTGTGGGTTGCTCCTAACTCCCTGGGTTGCAGGCAGCTGCCAGAAAGATGAGTTCCGACACCAAATTAACACATTTGAGTGGTCCTCGGTGTGCGAAAAAGCCTCAACTGTTAGCAGGCTTCAGGGAAACCATTTGGGCGCAACGGTACTACTTTAAAATACTCTGATACCTTGCTTAGGGTTCTAGTGGATGTCTGTTGTTTCTGCTCTCTACTTCCCTCCTACCCTTGCTAAGTCTGTCTGTCTGTCTGTCTCTGTCTCTGTGTGTGTGTGTGTGTGTGTGTGTGTCTGTCTGTCTGTCTGTCTGTGTGTCTGTCTGTCTGTGTGTTGTAGTCAGTCTATTCTTATAGACCATCTTTTGAGAGAAGGAAGTGACTGATGATAGTTACATTTCTGATGGAACTAAATTTCTTTTGCCCGCCCCCCCCCCATGACCAAGCTTTGGTGGCTCCCCCTTTTCCTGACCTACAGCCTGTCTCAAGGTCCCCTCCTCCATGGCCAACTTTATGTCAGTTAGTCCGCCGCCCAGAGAATTCTGGCAAAAATGTGGTTTGCTCTCGGTACTTTTCAACAAGCCCAGCTGTTGAGGGGTGGGGACCAAAACGGTGAGGACTTTATTCTGAATGTGTTCTTGCCTGGCTAGAAGACTCATCCTCCCCCCCCCCCCCCAGTCAGTCTCTAATGGGACCCTGAGAGAAAAAAGAAAGTATTTTTCAAGCTGCATGTGCACATCAAACAGGACTTCCTGGAGGTGGCTTTGGAACCACTTCCGCATTTCAAAGAGCCTTTATTTATCCCATTAGTTAATTAACGACTGCGAAACCAAGGAGGCTTTTCCCAGGTGCGGACCTCTTTAAAAAGGACTTTCTCTCCATACCCTTGTTTTGCCCTGACAAGAAGTTGTCACCCTGATTTCAAAGATGCTTTGTTGTTTA
This sequence comes from Peromyscus leucopus, assembly GCF_004664715.2. Lineage (NCBI taxonomy): Eukaryota > Metazoa > Chordata > Mammalia > Rodentia > Cricetidae > Peromyscus > Peromyscus leucopus. The sequence goes on along the minus strand of NC_051085.1, from coordinate 38,890,007 downwards.
ATGGAGAAAAACAAACACCCCAGGAAGAGAAATTTTCACAGGATATTGTAGACCTGGTGTGAGGGGTTGAGACTAATATTTTTCTTCCTTTGATAGATCCGTCCAGGCAATCATAATTACAACTATTGTCATGGAGTGTCACCCAGTGCTATTCGGTGTGGTTGGTTGTTTGTTTTTAGGGTTGTAATGGTGGTGGTTTCTGTTTTGTTTTGTTGGGAGAGTGTGTTCTACCTAGTCTAGGCTGACCTTGAATTTGTAGCCATTCTCCTGTTTCAAGTTCGTGAATAGTGGGATTATTACATCAGGCCGAAATGTTGAGTGCCATTGGGCAGTCTCTGGCTTCCCAGTTCCCAGTCCATGCTTGACACTAAGCCACGGTGCTCCTTCCTTCTAGCCTAAAAAACACAGTTATTTCCCGCTCTTTGCCTTAAAGTTCTTCAAAGGTTCACAGAGGACAACACTGGCATCACAGAGAGACCCAGAACGTGCTGGTCCCAGCCTTCCTCCTGTGGGTTGTCACTGCCTCGTGAGGGGCATGCGCTCTGAGAGCGTGAATGACCCCCCCCACACACACGTCCAGGCAGCAGCGACACAGGGACCCGCTTGGAGGCTGAACGCTTTAGGGTGTGCTTCGAGTCTCAGGATAACCCCGAGAGGCGGAAACTCTTGTCAGCCCCCTTTTGAGATGCTAGGGAAACGGAAGCCTAGAAGCTTAGGTACCCAGTTTCCAAGGGCTGGAGCTTGGAGTCCCTCCCAGGTTTGACATTACAGCTCTGTCCACCCACCATTGCTCCTCCTGCTGAATGCAGGTTGTTTGTGAACACATCATCATCACTCCCTCTCACACACACACACACACACACACACACACACACACACACAACTTGCGCCTTTTCATGTGTTATCTCCAAAGTCGTGGTCCATTTGTTCAACTCACTGGCTACTTCACGGGCCTCACCTCTCAGCTTCTCTGGCGTCTTTTTTTTTGGGTTCCCTAAGGCAGAATTAGGAACTGTCTCCATTAGTGTGTGATCAAGCCTGTATTAGAATACACTGGGCTCTTTTACACCTCTGTCTCCCTGATTAGACTGTGAGAATCTCTGGGCAGAGTAATGTACCCCGATACGCACGTTAGTGGCTACTACCTAACTAGTTGGTGTTCAATCAATAATTGTTAGAAGTGGAGTAAATGCATAGAAATGAAGAGAATGTGACATGTACTAGGCTTACACTCCCTAATTCATTCTTGTCTATTCTCTAGTGGGACAGTTCCCTGTGTAAAAATTCCACCTCCCTTAGGGTCCTTGAAGGCTATAATGGACTCCTTGAGCTATTTTCAATATTTCAAAAAGGCTAGCAGAGACTGATGCTTTTTCTTGAGATAAGCCCCCCTGGGTTAAATAAAATGTCAAGTTTCTTTGCTACTAGCTCAAATCATATCAACTTGGTGCAGTCACGGAGACTCCTTCCTGATGGCCAGGGACCCAGTGAATGGCAGGGAGGGCTGTGTGTGATCAACAAAACAGCAAGGAACAAAATGCTGCTCGTTTGGTGGGGGACATTCCTCGAAGGTCCACATCACGGGGAAGCATCTTTAAATAAAGTGATCATTCATGGCGTGAATATGAGGGGTTTCAGATGGCTCTAGCTACAGGTTTCTGCCTTAATTAGCTAACTAACAGATCTCGTGTGTGTGTGTGTGTGTGTGTGTGTGTGTGTGTGTGTGTGTGTGACTTTTATTAGCCCTAAGGTTTCTAGTCTTCCAATCCTCTGTTCCTAGAGCAGATGCGATTACCTTTTGATTGAGCCAACACTGCCTTTCTAAACACTGAAAAGGCATTCCCATTGACAATTGGATGTCAGTGACCTGGTTCTCTGTCACCCACTGGCTGTCAGACCTGGTATAGTGGACTGAGTCAAATTTATTTATTTTTTTAACTGTTACTTTCCTCCAAAAAGAAAGAGAGAATAACGGACAGAAGAGCAAAGGAAACGAGTGAGTTCTCCTCTCTCTTTTGTATGGCTTCCGGCCAGTGGATTTTTGATTATGAAAACTGCCAGCAGGCTAGTTTATTGAAATAAATTCCGTATTCCCAATTTGTCAGCTTTCTCACAGACAGGCTCTGGAATACACCATTATTATAAATGATGTCATCCTCATCGGTGAAGGCAGAAGGTCACTCATTAGCGGTCCTGGCTCTGTCACAAAACTTCTGTGGGTTCATTTGGTTTCCTGATTTATTATAAAATTTATAGTCTATAAACATTGACATAACCTTTTGGGTAGCAAACTCATTGAAGCTCTGGTATTCCTCATTCTTTTATACTGGGATGATATATCTCCCCAGGATTGTAAATATTCTCCTGTTTTTCCGCCTTCTGCCTTGCAGGACTAAAACTTCAGTTTTGGACTGAGAAGTGTCATTATCACATAGCTTCAGAGAAGACAGTAATCAGGCCTTCAGAGCCACAGTACTGAATCCCATCCTATCTGAAACAAAGCCGTCATCTGTCCATTGCACTCCCCGTCCTGGGTCCACAAGCTGCTGACATCAGTCAAAAACAAACAAATAAACAAACACAGCCAACTAGGTTCCATCAATTAGTCCCATGATTAGAAATCTTGGCTAGGTCCTGAGTGAGGTAACCCCAACCCAGAAGGACAAACATGGTATGTACTCACTCATAAGTGGATTCTAGATATAAAGCAAAGAACAATCAGACCGCAACCCAGAGAACCAGGGAGGCTACATAGCAGGGGGGACCCTAGGATGACTGTGGCTTATAATAAGTTTTGGTTTTACTCAATCACTGGGCAAGCCTCAGTGAAACATTTCATTATTAGTATAAGAATTTGTACTGTATCAAGCTGATAATAGAATTAATTAATTAATTAAAAAGAAAAACATAAAAAAAAAATCTTGGCTAGGGAGACGGCTCAGTAAAGCGTTTGCTGGGCAAGCATGAGGATCTGGATCCTCAGCATCACAGGAAAAGCAGGATGTGGCACTGTGCACATCTGGAATGCCCGTGTTGGGAAGGTAGAAGCAGGAGCCGTCCTGCGGCTCACAGACCAGTGAGTCAGGGAGCTTCAATGTCCATGAGCAACCTTGTCTAAAGAGCTGAAGTGGAGAGAGATTGAGAAAGACACTCAACGTCAACCTCTGGCTCACACACACACACACACACACACACACACACACACACACATCAAAAAAAGAAAAAAAAAATCTTTCTTTTTAATGGGTCCTCACTGATGACCTTATCAACTTGGAAATCCTGGGTATGATACTGAAGAGCCTTGATGATGCGTCTGTAAGGCCTATTTTTCCACTTTCAACTGCCTCCAAAGCCATGGACATGAAAATGCATGACTATTCACATCTGCTATGGCTGCCACCTTTAGAGAACTTTATCAGTCTTGTATCATCTCATACCATTTTTTTTTGTTTCTTTTTAATTTTTTTTTTTTTTTTTTTTTTTTTGAGATAGTGTCTTCTGAGGCAGACCAGGTTGGATTTGAACTCACCATCTAGCCCAGGTGGCCCTTAAACTCATGACAATCCTCTTGCCTCAGCTTTCCCAGAGTCCTGGGATTACAAAGAGAATCCACCACACCTGGTTCTATTTCTCTCTCTCTCTCTCTCTCTCTCTCTCTCTCTCTCTCTCTCTCTCTCTCTCTCTCTCTCTCTCTCTCATTTCTATTATATCTAGCTTTTTCTGTGTCTTTCCTTTTCATTCCTACGAGCTCTTGGGGACCAGAGGACAAGTTCATTGTTATTTGTATGCCCAGGTCCAGTTGTTTCTAGTCACCAGGAAGAAGACTGTGAAATTTACTCATATGGGGCTACCCGTGAGAGTACCCGGGACACCAGGGATGGTCGTGTTTGGTTCCAAGCATAACCTGGGGTCTACTGCTGTTCTAATAGTCACCAAAGGATAAAGCTCCAACCGCCATTCAGTGCACTCCAGGCTTTCTGGTTTTCGCCTCCACCCACTTCCCAATTGTAGCATTATCTAAGAACCACTTTCTCCTGCCCTGCTCCAGAAGGCGCTTTGTCTAGTCCCAGGAATCGCTGATGATTTCTGACGGTTCCTGCCTCATCTGCCTGCCAGCTTCCTCTTCCCTTTTTAAGATGCTCTTGTGAAAGGCTCTTTGGAGGCAGAGTCTCCTTTCCTACTCTGAAAGGAGATTAGAAGCTCCCTGAGGGAGGCAGATGCCTGTTCAGAGCAGTCACTGCTCTGTCACACCCCTGTACTTCCTTCCCAGCTGTGCTAGCTTGGAGGTCCCCAAGGCGAACGAACACTGTATCATATTCATCTCTGATCCCAATCACCCTGTGTGGGTTTAGTAAATGTCAACTGAATTAAGCATCACTTTGAAACAGTTACTGCGTTTTAGGTGGCAGGGCATTAAGCTGCTTTCTAATCTCACCCTTTACTGTTTATTTAGCTTGTGTTCCTGGGATTGCAAGTGTGTTTACACTTTAATAAATGTTAAGTTACTGTTTATTTAAATGAACGTATCTGATACTAAATACCGAATTACTATTTTATTTGATATGGAATGTAGCATTTCCACCGCCCACCCCCAGTTCTAGGACCTGGTGCCCTGTCCCTATCATTCTAGTGTGGAAACAATTTTGATGGGATAGTCGAAGATCATTTTATCTTTGTTTGTTTTTGTTTTTCGAGACAGGGTTTCTCTGTGTAGCTTTACTCCTTTCCTAGAACTCACAACTCACTCTGTAGCCCAGGCTGGCCTTGAACTCATAGATATCCACCTGGCTCTGCCTCCCAGGTGTTGGGACTAAAGGCGTGTGCTGCCGCCGCCGCCGCTGCCGCCACCACCACCTGGCTCTATTTTTTTCTTTTAAGGCTTGTCAAATCCCCACAAAATATTTTGGGAATTTTGGAAAAATTGTGAGCTATGGATTTTGAAAAACAAAGTGAAATTTCTTCTTACTTCATTATTATTTTTCCTCATTCTTGGCTCTGTTTCATCCAGACTTCCAAATGTCTAGCACTTTAGGAGTGCTCAGGGTGGGATGAAGTGAAGAGCGGTCTGTTTCCCATCAAGAGGGCACAGGATGTTCCATGTTCTGGATGTTAAATGAGAACTCAGTCATTACAGCCATACATTCTCTTTGTGACCCTGTGGGTTCCTGGGACCTTAAAACATTGCTGTTGCCCAGCACTTTGTGAGTTCAGTTAATGGAGAGGACGGTCTATTCAAGGTATTGTCCAATCTTTAGCTCCGATAAAGATTACTTTTAAATGAAGAAACTAAAGCAGGCTGTAATGGATGGTAGAGCTGGGATCTCCAAGCCTGTGGAGTCAGTTTCTCAAAGTAGTTATTTATTTCTAAGCCACCCATGTTTTCCATGGCAAAAACGGTACAGATAGTTCAAGTCCAGCTCTTTGACTTTGTAATGCTACAAAAACAGTGTGTTCAGGAGGAACGGTCCTCTTTGGAATGCTGACCTTTGCCCAGGTTGGTGGGGGGTGGGAACTCACTAACATTGCTGAGTAACAGCAGGACTTGAAGGTCCCAGTCAGTCACAAGGCCACAAGAAGAAACAACAGTGTCCTCTGTAGCTAAGCTAGGGTGCTTGGTATATTAATTGCTGTTTTTTTTTTTCTTCTTCTTCTTCTTTAGATAAGGTCTCACTATGTAGCTCAGGTTAGCCTCAAAATCTTGGCAATTCTCCTGCCTTAGACTCTCGAGTTCTAGGATTACAATATATATCACCATACTTGGCTATGTCAAGTACATTAAGAGCATTTTAAAATGTTAGTGGATATTCATTGCCCAAAACAATGTCTTTCGATATAGTGTTTTATGCGCATATGTAGCATCATCTTTGATTTTATTTGCTCCCCGGGATATTTACAGCTTGCATATTTTCAACTTCTGGTGTTTTTATTGGGATACAACTCCAACATAAATCAAACCACCCATAGACCTTGTTGCCCCTGAACCTGTCCCTTATCAAAAATTATCAGAAAAAAAAAAGCAAGAAAGAAAGGAAAGAAGGAAGAAAGGAAGGAAGAAAAGAAAAAATTCAAAAGGCTTTGGCTATTACTGTGTCTCAAGGGGCTGACTGAATTCTCAGGGCCCAGGGATTCCCAGACAGAAACAAGGTAATGTTGACTTTGACAAGAACTTTTTAACTGCTTCTCAAACTCACAGTTCATGCCAAAATGTATTTTCCCACTTCAAAGACACGTGTATAAGCACCTTGGCCATCCTGAATTGTTTCGGAAACGAGGGATATTCTATTATAACATTGGCTAATGAGTGTCTAGGAAAGGTTCAAGGGGAAAACAAGTTTTACTGGGATGTCAACCAACATTCTCAACTAAGAGGATGTCAATCAATTGCCTCAACAAATCAGATGTCAGTCAACCACTTAAACCAGTAGATTGTCAATCAGAAACCTCAATTACTGTATACCATCATGCCTCAGTATTTTCAAAAAACCTTGCTCTCTAAGTATCGTGCTTAGATAACAATCATCGAGAATCTTCCCATTGGAGATAACTTGAAAAGGTGCTGTGGATGTGGTGCTCTTGAGTTCCAGGCCATAGGTTGCAACCCAGGCAGGTTATTATCATTGATGTCAATCTCTGCAAAATGAGCCAGTGTTTTAATGCAAAATCCATACTACACCATTTTAAATATGGGCTGCCACCTTTGACACTCTGTTGGTAGACATAGGAGAAGGATCACTCACAGAGAGCTGAGGCAAAATGACCATAAAATATTAATCTCAAAAGGATTCAAATTTTATTTGAATCATCTTAACTCATGCTTGTGCATGGGATGGTTTATTTTTTGCTTTATAATCCCCTGGGCTGCTAAAAAAAATGCTCCACTCAGATCAAAATTGTAGCCGAATTTCTAAATAGTCTTATTAAGTAAGAAACACAGAGCCAAATATAGGGGTGAAAGCCTTAGAGATCAGGGAAATAGTGAGAGCCACCAACTTTACCACTCCAGCTCTGCAGCTATCAAAAGGTGAGCTACTTCCTGTCTACCCACGCCTTTATTGCCTTGCTGTTCTGTCCTCTCATTGGCTCTTAGCCCAGTCACCTCACTTCCTTATCACTGCCTGTCTGTACAGACCTCCAGGTCTCTATGGTTGGTCCTGGGATTAAAGGCATGTGTCACCATGCTTGGCTGTTCCCTAGTGTGTCCTTGAACACACAGAGACCCTGCCTGCCAAGTGATCAGATTAAGGTCGTGTGCCACCACTGCCTAACTTTTGTGTTTACTTAAAAATGGCTGGCCTTTTCCCCCTTGATCTCCAGGCATGCTTTATTTATTAATATAAACATAAAATATCACATTTCAGCACAAATAAAATATCACCACACAAAAACATTAACAATTTTATAATTTTTATAATCTGTTAGTTTTCAGGACTCTGTAATATTTATACATATAAAAGAACCATTGAGAATTTTTTGTTTCATAGTATTGTCATGTAGTTTTCTTTCTTTCTTTCTTTTTTTTGTTTTTTGTTTTTGTTTTTGTTTTTTTTTTTTCAAGACAGGGTTTCTCTGTGTAGCCCTGGCTGTCCTGGAACTTACTCTGTAGACCAGGCTGTCCTCAAACTCATAGAGATCCACCTGCCTCTGCCTCCCAAATGCTGGACCATAAAGGCATGCACCAACACTGCAGGGCTAACGTAGTTTTCTTACTAAACTTATAAACTATTGCAGGATGTGGCGGCACAAGTCTGTAATCACAGCACTTGGGAGGTGCGGCACCAGCATTGTGAGTTTAGGACCACTTGGGAGAGTTCAAAGCCACGCTGGGATAAAGGAGACTCTGCCTTGAAAGACCAAAGGAATAGGGAGCGTGAAATAGTAAAGTGTTATTGGTTTTCATTTTCTCATGGAAGAGTCTGTCTCCAGAACAGTTGACACAAACAAACAAACAAAAATCGACAATAACAACAACAAAAAAACTACACTAGAAAGTTGATTTTTCATTTCAACATTTCACTGGGTCGAGTGGTACCCATCTTTAATCCCAGCACTTGGGGAGGCAGAGGAACACGGATCTGCATTGGAGGTCTGTCTACATAGTGAGTTTTTGGACAGACAGAGCTGTCCTTGTCTCAAGAAAAACAAACAAACAAACAAACACAAACAAAGAAGCAACATTTCTAGAAGATTGATTCTTCTTTCAACATTTTTCGTCACCCATGTGTTCATTCATTCACTCATTCACTCATTCATTCATTTAGCAGGATTAACTTGCTCCCTATCAATAGCACAGTGTTTCTCGAATTTGGTGCTGTAGGAGGATACAAGATCGCTTAACACATGATCCTCATCTCCAGAGAGCTTATGACCTGGTGGGAAGGTAGTGGAGGTGAGAAGCAAAATATCAACTGGTGACTCACCAGAGCCTGAGATGTCACAATGCTGTGTGACTATGTGTCCAGGGAATGCCGCTGATAGTAAACACACGCTCTGCGTTCCTAAGAAGGAGAAAATGCTGTGACCAAGAGTGGTTAGACAAGCCCTTGGGAGGTGGCCTGCTTCTGCATCCGGCCTTGAAGGTGGAAGGACGCCATATGCGTTCCAGACATGGTCCCCAGGAGGCTTGACCCAAAGCCCAGGGGTAGGAACAAGCTGCACCCCACCTTCCAGAGGCAAAGGGTTTGCGCTTTGGGTTTTTTTTTCACGACTCCACATCACTGGCCAGCACCATCTTGAAATAGCAACGTATCAAACAGAGCAGTGCTGGGACCTGGGGAAGCAGGTGTGGGCCATGGGGCTCAAGCGTTCACTCGGTTCCTGGGGCAAGCAGGGGTCCCAAGCTCCGCTGGGGTGCACCTCCCCTGTCCTTTTTTTCCTTTAAAAATAAAAAGGGGGTAAACCAGACAAACAAGAAACACAAAGATTCTGTAGTTTTGGCCTCATGTGTGCATTCTGGTTTTCTCTCTCGCCACAGAGCGGTCCCCAATCTGGCTGTCAGCCAAGGGCATCGGATTTACTCTACTTTCTATAGCTTCGTTTGCTGTATAGTTACTCTTGTGTCTTCCAGGCTCCTGCTCTCCCTCCAGTCTCCCTTTGCCAGACTTGCCCATGTTTAACTCTCTCCCTCAAGCAGTCCACAAAACACATCACTGTGTGATTTTAGCAGTTTCTCAAATATATAATCAATAAACACATCGATTTAAAAAAAAACCACCTGCTCTCCACGTTCTCAAATAGTTCTCCTTTAAAATGTGAACTTAAAGCTATCATAGAGTTTTGTAATTATCGTATGCACGTGAGCTACACCCGGCACCCAGGAAAGACAACCTGCTTTTCTTCTACTAAACTGAGCTTGCCTTTAAAGAGAAATCTGAACACCAGCAGCCTGTGCTGGCTGTGACCTCCAGACCTTCTTCTTCATCTTCTTTATGACATCACAGAACGAATCCTGCAATTGTGTGGTTTGTTTTTCTTCCCATGTGACTGACACGGCAGAACCTGGATCTGTTTATGTCCACCCACCTCTCTCACTTAACCAAGATCATTTGCACTTCTATCCAGGTTTCCAAAGCGGGATGCACCACGCCCAGTTTGATGTCATTTGATGAACTTAATAACCATATTCTCTCCCGTCATCTAAGTCCCGACTAAAAATAGCAGTAGGGTAAGGCCAACCTTTATGGAATTCAATGAGGTATGCATCTCTGGGGTCACACTAGACCATTAGTAATTACCACTGGGAAAGGCCTTCTAACCGTTCATGAATCCACCAGATGAGGGTGATTTCAGGATGTAGTTCCTTAGCTGGCCAACCACAAGCAAGGGAAAGCCTGAATGTCACACTAGTCACAGCCATTTAAGATCTTTTCATTCTGTTTGGTTTTTATCCGGCTCGTCAAGCATCTGAGGGATAACACTTGACTGATGTATACATAAGACTTTTTTTAAAAAAAAACAAGTGTCTTTTTTCACCATCTGTGTGTGAGCCCGTGTGAGTGCATGTGTGTGTGTGTGTGTGTGTGTGTGTGTGTGTGTGTGTGTGTGTTTATAAAATTTAATAGGTTTCTGGATCTTAGTGCTAAGATTGATTTTGATTTTTTTTTAAGGAATTTTCCTATTTTTTCTTTCTTAAAACACAAGAGCAGTTAGTTTTTGTCTCAGTTCACACACCTCTCACCTTAAGTTTGCAAAGATAATTGCCAGCGATTCTGTGATGACTTCATTGAGATGCCATACCCTGGTGTTTGCCAGTAATTGTTTATTCATTCCACGGGGCGAGCTCCCAGGTCACAGATTAGCATATGCATTTGTGTATGATAATGATTTCCAATTGACTGAGTGGAGTCACCTGAAACACTGAAAACACACGGCTAAGAGCAATTTCGACGTCACAGCTGTCGCTTAACTAGATGATACATGACAACTCCGAAAGGAAAACACAGGGGAGGAAGAAAGGTCAGCCATACAGCTGAAACTCCCCTGGCAGCCATCTGAATCGTTCTTTGGCACAACCTTTGGACTGCAGCCATTTTGATTCAGAGATCCATTGTAGGGAAAAAAGCCTTCCTGGGAATGTGGAATAATGTGGGAGTTTTGAGAAGAGGTCTGAGAAGGGAAAGGGGACTTGTTAGGATGGCTGGAGGGAGAGAGAGCCTAGGTTTTTTTTTTTTACAAAAACAGATTGTTCTGGTCTCCATTCTGCGAAAGGGATTTGCAGCGGCTTCAGAAGGAATTCTATGCACGAAGGGTATGTAAGGGGAAGGCACGTTGCTTAAGGGAGGCAGCCCTGTTTCACCTGGCTGCCAAACAAGAAACTCCTAGCCACACGGGATTGGTTGCGCAACTCCCGCTCCCCATGTCCTGGGATGGAAGCTCTCTTGCTAGAGCCCAGCATAACTGGTGCTTATGCTCTAGAAGGCTGTTTGCTACGGGCCATCCATCCGTATTTGTGTGTGCCGTGAGTCAAGTTGTGGTTAATGTGCGCGGAGGTGGGAATAGAAAAGTGACTCTTTTTTTTTTTTTGGCTAGGCCATCTTACCTGCTGTTAAGGAACACGCATCCTGAGGAGGCTCCACCTACTCTAGTGATCTCACTTCACCCATTACTCATCCAGCCATGTCCATCCAGTGGCTGAGGCTAAAACCTGCCTGACGTGATGTTATCAATAGCCTCAGCTGGAAACCTCAGTCGTCCTGGAATGGCTTTCAGATGAGTCCCTGAGAGAATGGCCCATTGCTTCCAGGAAGAAGCCCTGGTAGCAGTCTGAACGGACTTAGGAATGAGTCCCGTCCTCTGGAGTTTCCCAACTAGCTCACAGGACTAGTTTGCTTTATTTCCTAATAAACAAACCTGGCCCTAAGGACATGAGATTCCAGATGTCTCACCTGTAGTGGAGCATGAGGGATGTGGAGGCAGGGCATAGACAGCCTGGCATGAGGAAAGTTCAATTCGAATCCCATGATGCTTGGGAAGGCCGTCCTTGGCCGTTAGTGGATTGTCTGTCGTGGGCAGGTGAGGGTACCGAGGATGTGGGCTGTGGAAAGGGAATCTGGGGAATCACCATCTTCTCTTTTTCTTTCTTTCTTTCTTTCTTTCTTTCTTTCTTTCTTTCTTTCTTTCTTTCTTTCTTTCTTTCTTTCTTTCTTTCTCTTTCTTTCTTTCTTTCTCTTTCTTTCTTTTTCTTTCTTTCTTTCTTTCTTTCTTTCTTTCTTTCTTTCTTTCTCTTTCTTTCTTTCTTTCTTTCCTCCCTCCCTCCCTCCCTTCCTTCCTTTCTTTTGTTGTTTTTGAAGCGAAGGATCGAACCCAGGGCCTTGTGTTTGCTAGGCAAGCACTCTACCACTGACCTAGATCCCAAACCCCTAGATTAAGGTGTTTTTTGTTGTTGTTGTTGTTTGTTTGTTTGTTTTTTGAGACAGGGTTTCTCTGTGTAGCTTTGCGCCTTTCCTGGAACTCGCTCTGTAGACCAGACTGGCCTCGAACTCACAGAAATTCGCCTGCTTCTGCCTCCCAAGTGCTGGGATTAAAGGCGTGCGCCACCACTGCCCGGCCCCTCACCATCTTCTTGTCTCTTCGCTTGTTTGCCCTATGCTAAGCCTATAATAATGATACCATTAAGTGTCAAAGCATTTTGCTTTGTACCAAAGATCTCTGAATGAGGCTACTGTTTATTGTATTCTTTGCTGGGCAAAAGGTTAAAAAAAAGTGCATACTTCTTTTTTTTTTTTTTTTAAATCTAGTTCATTCAGGTTTTGATATAGAGCGGAACAAAACACAATGAAGGGTATTGTACATTAATGGTCTCCATTTCTTGACGATATCACACTCTAGCTTAGTGTTCTTGCCATAAATCTAAAGTAGATCGTCCAAGCTTTGACCAATACTTCTTTGGTCTTTAAAAGAAATATTTCTATTCTTTCTTTCTTTTTTTTTTAAGTATTGAAAACTTCTGAATGTTGTTATGTGGTGAGGTTTGAGCCTCGGCTGGTATCGAGCTAATTACCAAAGCGTGGTTGCTGAATTACAGATCTTCCTTACCTAACAGGTACACAATAACAGCTTCTCTGCTGGAGTAATATATTCCATGGCGGGTGCCAGGGAGGATCGGGGAATATGTGCTATCCTGTGGCTGATCAATCCACCTCCTTGATACTGGCTGGAAACAGAAGTTGAAACTTGCCACTGATTGCATAATTGATTCCTTCCATGCAATTTGTCCAATTACAAAATTTTCAGCGTGCTGATCATTAGCAGCTGGGTAAAGAATTTGGAGTTTTATTTAAATAAAATCTTGTTAATGTTCAGTCCCAATAGTGCCTCTGTGCTTCCAAACCGTCCAGTTGGATGCTTATATACTTTACGTTTTATCTACAGTAAGGGGGATATTGTCACATACTATGTGTTGAGATGGAATTCCTTGTACTTTGCCATGAGGCTATGTGAATGTATTGACCTTTCATATATGAATGAACAGACTAGTAGGGGCTCTTGACTTGGTGAGGTGACAAATCCACATGATGGCCGGAACTAGTCTTGGAAGAAGTTACCAGTTACCATGGTTACTATGAAGCTACAAGTAATTGTCTCTAGGTTACTCAAGGTTACTTTCTCTACTGCTTGGGGATGCTAGAGCATTTGTTTGCGAATTACTGCCCGAATTGGGCCTTCTGATGACAGGCAGGCTCTTTGCCCAATTCCCTAGGCAAAACTGATGCTCCTGGTTATAATTTCCATGCATTCACACTTCACATGGCCATGAATGTCAAGGTCTGGAGTGAGGTGCAGGGAGAAATGGTTTCCAATGAATGCAATTTCGGATTCATGTATGACATCCCTTCAGAAGTACCTTTTGACTCAATTTAAGAATTTGGTGCACGTGGGGGTGGTGTGTGTGTGTGTGTGTGTGTGTGTGTGTGTGTGTGTGTGTGTTAGGGAAAAGTTGATCCTCTTGTAGAGGACCATGTGTGATTCCCAGCACCCACCTGGCAGCTTGCAATCTCACAATCATCTGTAACTCTAGTTTCAGGGGACCCAACACCCTCTTATGGCCCCCATGGCACCTGGTACAGACATGGCGCAGATACATACATGCAGGTGAAAATACTCATGCACATAAAATTAAAATCAATCTTTTTAAGAGGTTGTATTTTTATGGGCTTTTTAGATTAAGGAATTGATCTAGTGTACCAGGAAGAATGAAGTCTTTGGAGAGACCAACATGACACTTCTCAGCTCTGTGTCCCTGGATATAAATGTAAAACCTGCCTGTGCTCAGTGTACTCTGAAGGAAAACGGGGAAGGATTTATTCATTCCTTCCTTGAGGTCACTCAGGGCAGAAAATAAAGATAGGCATTTACTTAACAGAAATGAATTTTCTTATTCTGAAGTCTAAGATCAGTGCGCTGGCAAATTTGGTAAGGTACCTCTCTGTTTCTAACAGTGTCTTAAATTATCTGGAGGGACTAGAAAGGAGGAGAGGGCCTGGCTGGTGTCCCACGAATGTTGTGTGTGCTGTGCACATGGGTTCCTATGTGTGCAGGTATACATGGAGGCCAGAGGTTAGTATACATGGAGGCCAGAGGTTAGTATACATGGAGGCCAGAGGTTAATGTCTCTTTTCCAGTTCTCTACCATATGTGATGGGACAGTCTCTCACTGAACCCAGAACTTACTGATTTGGCCAGACTGGCTGGCCAGTAAGCCATAGGGATCCTCTTGCCTCCATCTGCCTGAGTGCTGGCATTAGATGCCTATGTTATGCCTGGTTTTTTACATGGGTTCTGGTGATCTGAACTCAGGTTCTCATGATTGTGTAGCAAATACTGACCTACTGAGTCTTCTTTCCAACTCCACCCTCCAGAAGTCTTTATAAGATCATTAATATATTTCTACAGGAGATCCCTCTTTACCTTATCAACTCTTCGAGGCCATACCTCCACAGCAGTTGCACTGAGATTAAAAGTCAGCGTGAATTTTGGAGGGACATGAACACTCAAGTGACAGCTGTAGGGAGAGACTAAAACACAGTGCAGAACTTGTGACAGTCACCCGTGGAGCTGTGCTATGTCCAGGCCGGCTCCTAAGGAGCCTCGGAACTAATGGTCGAATTTCCAGAAAACTCGTGTAGGTTGACATGACTTCGGTGCCTTAAATCAGTTATGATGGAAATTAGACTCCACCACCCCCCCACCCCCCCCACCCCCCACCCCCGCCTCCCACCACTCCACCTCTGTAGAGAGTTGGTTGTTGAACATTTTAAGAGCATAGTGCAGATAACAAGAAGAAGTCTTTCCCTTTCCAAGTCCCAAATTATATTAGGGCCCTCTTAGCCTTTTGAAACAAACCATGCAAAACTGAAAGTGATCCTAGAAAGAGGATTAAAGTAATCACAGTGAACTTCAATGGTTTTCCATGTTACAGCCCAGAGAAGCCTTGGAGAGCCCAGGGAGACTATGGTTGCCGCCCTATGGGATGGAGAGTGCTCTGACTTTTGAGGGATTGTTTGCTTGGTTTTTGTTTTCGTTTCTTTTAATAGTGTGTTTCCTTTCTCGTTGTCTTGGGTTAGTCCATAATACCTGACTTCAATAACCCTGCCTCACTTTTAAGCTATTCTTCATCATTTGTTTAGCTGAAGATAATAATAATAATAATAATAATAATAATAATAATAATAAGCTGTGAAAATTATGTAGAATGCTAAAGTCACTGGCTCCCAATTAAAGAAAAGTTGGCATAGGATCTGAGTAGATATTTCTCAGTGGAAATACAAGTAGCCAATAAGGACAGGAAAAGAGACTTGATTACTCATGAGGGAAATGCAATTCAGAACCACTGTAAGCTACAGCCACGGCCTTTAGGATGACTTCTATCAAAAAGTTCAATAATGACAAACAGAAACAGCTCTGTAGACACTGGAACCTCATATCTCTGTAGAAGTGAAAAACAGTGTAGGCATTTGTCAGAAAAATAAATCCAATGCTACTGTATGACCAGCCGCTGTACTGCTGGGTAGACACCCATGAGAAATGATGAG
This sequence comes from Peromyscus leucopus, assembly GCF_004664715.2. Classification (NCBI taxonomy): domain Eukaryota; kingdom Metazoa; phylum Chordata; class Mammalia; order Rodentia; family Cricetidae; genus Peromyscus; species Peromyscus leucopus. The sequence continues at coordinate 38,874,480 of NC_051085.1, read as the reverse complement.
GTGTATCCACAGAGACCTTCATAGGAACGCTTATGACAGCATTATTAGTGGTAGGCAAAAGGCAGAAACAATCTAAACGTCCATCACCCAGAGCGGATAGTCAGCATGGAACCTACCTCCCCACAGAGCAGAATGGCATTCAGTTAATAAACAGGAATAGGCAACTGACATACGTTGCAACATGAAATCATATACACATCATGGCAAGGGAAAGACGTTAGTCACAAAGACCCATGGATTCCATTACTTCAGTCATGTCAAAGACTAGAACACTGAATCTGTTCTTTTTGAGGCAGGGTCTCACCTTATAGCCCAGGCTGACCCTGGATTTGAGGTCTAGATCTTCCTGCTCTAACCTCCCAGTGTTCAGTCTACAGCTGGGCATCACCAAGTCCCACTTAGAACAGGGAACTCTTCCATAAAGAGAGGAGACTGGAGACCGCTCAGGGCGAGGATGAAATGGGGTGGGGCAGGAGGCAGGGCACAATGGATGAAGGTTCTGGGCTTCATTCGGGGCTAACAGAAATGTTCTAAAATTGACTGTTGGCTGCACATATCTGTGAATGGAAAAAGGCCCCTGGATTGTACTTTTTTTTTTTTTTTTTTTTTTTTGGTTTTTCGAGACAGGGTTTCTCTGCGTAGCTTTGCGCCTTTCCTGGAACTCACTTGGTAGCCCAGGCTGGCCTCGAACTCACAGAGATCCGCCTGGCTCTGCCTCCCGAGTGCTGGGATTAAAGGCGTGCGCCACCACCGCCCGGCGGATTGTACATTTTAATGGCTGAATTATATACTGAGTTATGGCTGAAAGCTGTCACCATTCATTTTTTAAAAAACATCTACATTATAGTTCGTTTTCAGACTGAGTGTGTGATCTCAACCTAGGAACGTATTTTTAAGCATTGAATACATTAGTAAACTTAGAACAAAAGTAGATCGGTTTTGAGAGGCAACCTGAAGGGCTCGTCTCAAAGGGAAGTGCATGAATATTTGATCTAGTTTCCTTTTGGTCTGTATTCTAGAGAGGGGCTGTCTTAGATTAATAATGCCCATCCGGGGGTCGGGGAGCTAGCTCAGCTGGAAAAGGGCCTGTGTGCCAGTACAAGGGCCTGAGCTCAGACAGCCAGTATCCAGCAGCCACGATAGAAGTGGGCACAGGGGGGCACCTTAGTGCTGGGGAGGCACACAGGTGGACCCTCAGGTTCATTGGCCAATTAGTCTTTTTTTTTTTTTTTTTCGAGACAGGGTTTCTCTGTGTAGCTTTGCGCCTTTCCTGGGACTCACTTAGTAGCCCAGGCTGGCCTCGAACTCACAGAGATCCACCTGGCTCTGTCTCCTGAGTGCTGGGATTAAAGACGTGTGCCACCACCACCCGGTGGCCAACTAGTCTTGCTCAGTTGGTGAGCTCCAGCTTCAGTGAGCGACCCCAACTAAAAACAAAACAAAACAGGAAGTAGAGAGCGACGGAAGAAGACAGCCAGCACCGAGCTATGGTTTCCATATGCACTCATAGACACACCCATGTACATCTGTGCACACATGAGCACATACACAAACATATGCACATAACATCCATTCCGTTGAATTAGGTATAAGAGCTTTAATTATTCTTTCAGATAATGATAGTGACTACGAAAATTTCTCTCTCTCTCTGTCTCTCTCTCTCTCTCTGTCTCTCTCTAGGTTTAACATTTCTGTATGACAGAGAAGGTGGTTTTATAGTTCATAAAAATTTGGGAGTTTTTTGTTTGTTTTTTGAAACAGAGTCTCACTATGTAGCTCTGGCTGTCTTGGAACACACACCGTGGAACTCACTATATAGACCAGGCTGGCCTCCAACTCACAGAGATTCGCCTCCCTCTGTCTCCTGAGTGCTGGCATTAAAAGCATGTGCCACCACACCCTGAATTTATGAAAAGTTTTAATCTCTCTCTCTCTCTTTTTTTTTTTCAGAGCTGAGGATCGAACCCAGGGCCTTGAAGCTTGCTAGGCAAGCGCTCTACCACTGAGCTAAATCCCCACCCCGAAAAGTTTTCATCTCCACAGACTGTTTCAAGGATGAATTGGGGTGTGGGGAGGGGGGTAAGTATTGCCATTGACTTATTCTCACTGGTAGAATGTAAGATGAAGAAGAGGTAACCTAAAAATATTGAATCGTCCAACAGCCGTGTGCACTTATTTCTTTGGATTTTATTCGGAGAGTGACTTTCAACTCTTTTGGTGCAGAGTGGAGACTGAAGACACTTGTGTAAACACCGATGCTTGCCAGTGACTGACCCTTGTTATGATGCTGTCGCGTGGTGCCAGCACCTAGCAAAATGTTTTGCTTCTCATACTTTGCAGAATTGCTAGGCTCTTTTCTGCACTATTACCCTGTGCCCTTTTTTGGGAAAGGACCTGCATATTTGAAAAGAAAAATATCTGTGTCCCTTGGAATATTTCCTAACACCCAGCTACCTCTCTGGAAATGAATCTCTGACTTAAGGGTAAGCCTAGCCATTGTAGAATACTTAAATGTCACTTGCAAGATTGAAAAAAAGAAGAAGGAAGGAAAAGAAAAGCCATGTGCTTTGTCTCTCCTAAGGTAGAATTCAATTTTCAGTGTCTATTAATGCTATTTCTTTTCCATTACCATTTCGTTTGCTCTTTCTTGGATTTTATTTCCCATCATTCTTAGTTTATTTTTGTTTACCATGGTGCTGAAAGATTAGAAAGAGAAACAAAGAAAGGAAAAGCACTTTTTGAATCAACTACCTGAACATAGAAAGATGCATGCGATAAGAAATACCCAGTTTTGGCCGGGCGGTGGTGGCGCACGCCTTTAATCCCAGCACTCGGGAGGCAGAGCCAGGTGGATCTCCGTGAGTTCGAGGCCAGCCTGGGCTACCAAGTGAGTTCCAGGAAAGGCGCAAAGCTACACAAGAGAAACCCTGTCTCGAAAAAACCAAAAAAAAAAAAAAAGAAATACCCAGTTTCCTGGGCCCAATTCTGCAGGAAGGGAATTAGTCCCTAACCCCACCCTTACCACACTGTCTCTAGCCGTATCCACACCTGTCTCTTGGGCAGTCCTCAGCCTAGTGTGAGATGTCATTTTCTCAACAAGTACTGGGTCAATACAATGCACTCTGGCTTGTGGGACAATTCTTATCTGACCTCCATCACATAGGAGCTGGGTCTCTGGAAGCCTGGCGTTGTTTGCCACTTGCCCCCAGCAAGCACAGTAGCCTATCTGAGCCAGGCATTTGGGGAAGAGGAAGGAGTAGAGAAGAGGGGCCGGTCTCGCTGTTCCTGGTATCCAAGGATAGATTGTCTCTTGGAAAAGAGCACGTGCAATCACCTGGAAGCAGAGGACCTCCAGGTTCATGTGACTGCGATGACTTTACCTCGGGAGACTCCTTAGCACTTGCCTCTGTGGCAATGGCAATGTTATACATCGTCAGTGTGAAATCCTGGTGAATCTTTCCGGGTTGAGAAGAAGAGAAAATAATTGTTGAATGGAATTATAAATAATATTTATTGGACTCTATGCCTATTCTTTTATTTATTTTCTTTGAGTCAGGGATTTATTATGTATCCCAGGATTGAATCCTGATCCTCCTGTGTCAACCTCCAAGTGCACGGATTACAGGCATGTACCACCGTGCTCAGCTTTATAATATGTATATTATTATTTCCCCGGTTCATGCCGATGAAAAACGGCTACCACACATGAGATGAGAGGCTGGATTTAAGGCATCTGATAGCAGAAGGAAAGTCAATTTCTCTTTGACACTGCTCCCAGTTCCTAGTGTACCTACAGCTAAGGTACAAAAATTGAGATGGCTTATCTTCATGGAAAACATCTGATACGTTATCTTTCAAATCCTTTCGAACTTTAGAATCTCTAAAATAAAATTTTATTTGTCTCTTTCCATTATTTATAAGTACTTTCATAGATGTTGTCCATTGCTTCTATTTTTACTATCTTTCATAAAAATCAAGTGATTTGGGGGCCGGAACGATGGCTTGGAGGTTAAGAGCTCTGTCTGATCCTCTAGCACACTGGTTCTCAACCTGCCTACGCTGCGACCCTTTAATACAGTTCGTGTTGTGGTGACCCCCAACCATAAAATTATTCCATTGCTACTTCATAACTGTAATTTTGCTACTGTTGTGAATCGTTAATTATCTGTGTTTTCCAATGGTCTGAGACACTCCTCCCCCACTCCAAGAGGTCACGATCCACAGGTTGAGAACTTCTTCTAGAGGATCGAGTTTGGTTTCCAGAACCCATGTCAGGTGGCTTATAACTGCCTATAACTCCAGCTCCAGGGCCTCTGCTGCCCACACGTAAATAACAAATTAAAAACAGAAAAGGCGATTCTAACTGAATGTTAAATATAGATATCTAGAAGTGAGAGGGTCGATTCCTTTCTTACTGTAGGAACCATAGTCACTTATCTTGGTCATAGATTTAATTCATATGAGTTCTAGACCGAAGATGACTTTCAATGCAATACTGTTTTAAAATCTGCATTTCCTTCTTTATTGTGTACGCATATGCGCATTGTGCTACGGCACGCATGTGGAGACCAGAGGACAACTTTAAGGATTTGATTCTCTCCTATTACCATGTGGGTACTCGGGACCAAACTTAAGTCTTCAGGCTTGTTGGCAAGGCTTTTACCCACTTGCCCCCCCTCACTATGGTATTTTTATGCAGATGTATCATGTACTTAGTTGGATCATACTCCTGTGCCGCGGATGGATATAGTGACACCAGAGTATATTTTATTTTTACTAAAGTTGAAGAGTACTTGCTTGGCTTCCTTTTGGAAAACAAAACCTCACTAAGCACAATGCACAGATTTTCATTAAGATGTCTTCTGTGAGCCTGACTCTGGCCTCGTCTTAAGATGAGCACGTATTCGGAACTCACCTGAGTGCCCAGCACATTCAGCCTGCCACTTCCAATGAGCGTTCCTTTGCGCCTGTCTGCTCAGAGATTCATCTGCCACAATTTTGCTCATTTACCAAGTTTGGATTCTATGTCTCTCACATCCATCTGTGTAGACTTCGTGAACCAAAATAGTTTTGTGTAGTCAGCAGATTCCAGCACCTTGTTATTTAGTCCATTTTCAAGGGTGATAATAAAATCCTGGAGAACATGGCTCTTCTATTGGTTACTGACACCCCACTATTAACTCCTTTCCTTGTTGAGAGCCGGGTCATTTATTCTTTCATCCCCCTCTATCTCTTAACCCACAGTTAACTCCTGATTGACAGCCCTTTACCTCTTACCCAGTGTTCCTCAAGTTTCCTTAATAGTCTCCTGTGTGGGACTTCATCAAAAGCCCATTGAGAGTCTAAATAAATTACATCCACTACTTTCTCTTTAGCTACCATTTTGTTGCCTCCATAAAAATCCTGCATTAAAAAAACAAAAAACAAAAAAACCGAAGGCACATAAAGAAATAACAAATTCCAAAGGTTCTCTTAGCTTTGTGTTTATTAGTATATTATCGACAGGAGCATTTTCTTCCCTTAAGATGACTTTTCTGTTTGTGACAACGCTGGCCACCACTGAGCATCAACAAGCTATGTTCTTTGACACATATTAATGATGTCATGCAGCTGGTAGGACATCTAAACGGCTTTTCAGAGTAAACAAATTCCTGAAACAGTATTTGCAAATGTATAAATTAATTTTCGTAAATTAATTTGCTACAGCGGTTGGCCGCTTCTGTGTGCAATCCTTTCTTGCTAACTTTTTTTTACTTCCCAGCTTGTCCAAAAATTCAGGGAAGTGACTTTTCTCCAGTATTTCTCGACTATTTTGGTTTAATAGACATGATGTGTTTTCATGACTGCTTTCTGGGAAAATATTTGAGCTGTATTCCTTTTTCTCCAATAATTTCTCTCGGTAAACAGAAGAAAGAAACAGAATTACAGACAATGTGATATGATAAGCAATGTACCCGAAGTGTTCCTTTGGTTTAATTGCGGCTTTGAGCTTGATGCTGTTGATTTGCTAATCGGGCTTACTATGCCTGTTGAACTGTCTTCTACAGATCTGTTTATGCCCATAGATTAATGCTGCTCTCAGCTTTGGCCACAGAAGCTCGGTTTTTGCATCAGCTGGTTACTAAAGCGACTCATCTGGTCAGGGTGCTGAGTATTAGTGATTATTGAATGTTCAGCCTTAAATGGGACATCGATGGCAACCCCTCCAAGGCTTGGTGGATCAGAAAGAGCGTGCAGGAGCCAGAGGAAGCGTTGTGAAATGCTGTCTTCTGAGTGTGATGTCGGTGTGGTGTTGCGCTCCTGAACTGAGATTACCTGCACAAGACCTATACGCGATTGGGCTGAGCAGCTGTCCGTTAGGGAGAGGGGGCGGGGCATCGTGAGGCCTCGCTGGTAAGTTGCCCCTGTGCTCCGGTAAACAACTCTAAATTTAACTCAGTGAGTCAAGGCAGACAAAAGCAAAACAGTTTAAAAAAAAAAAAAAAAAAAAAAAAAACACCACGTGAAGGTGGAAGAGGAACTAGTTGGAAAGAGTAAGAGGATCCATGGGCGGGGAGGGGCGAGAGTGGGTAATAGGAGGTGAATGCGATGATCAAAGTGTATTATGTACAATGCACATGTATGAGAATGTCATACGGAAACACATTATTGTGTATACTATATGGCAAGTAGAAACTAAAAAACAAAAAACAAACAAAAAACAAACAAACAAAAAAAGGCGTCTCCTAGTGGGAAGTGGTTTGGACTTTGGCAGCCCGGGACACCAAAGGGCCAGAGTCTCGGTTCCTTTATAAAGGAGCCAGCTTGACCCGGACTTGGTCTCTGGACGCCCATTTTGACCGATAATCTCTCCCTCTTGTGCCCTCTTATGCGCCTATCTGCCATGATGCTGCTCACCAAGAGATGATGTGGGCAGAGGAGCCTGGCCAGAGCGGACCCCTGCTGCTCAGCTTCCACGAGGAGCCAGCTAGGGAAATGGCTTTTCTTTAGGAAGTATGGAGCCACTGTCAGGTTTTCCGTTTTGTTTTTTTGGTTAGGTTTTTGTTTTTGTTTTTGTAGTGATGGAGAACGAATTCAGGAAGTTCCGTATTGACATTTACATAACTTTTAGGCCTCACAACAACCTTGTTGTTTTGAGTCTTTGATTGTAAGTTAACAACGGATTTAACAACCACCTTTTGCCTTGGGCCACAGGGCATGGCAGCCGCCCTGAGTTAGAATCCGGGCTTTCAGGCCTGCTTTCGCCGATCCTTCTGTCCTTTTTTCATTCTGCCATTGTGCGCTTCCGCTCCTTCGAGCTCAGTGTGTTAAAGATTTAAGCATTAAAAAAAATATTTGTAGTGTCTTATACGCTATTGATTTCAAAGTCTCGTCAGAAGACGCGCGGATCTAAATGCGGAGGGGACACATCCTTGTCCTCATGTATCTTACACCTGCCAAATCTTCCCCTTTTGAAGTGAAGGACATTTTCATTTTGGATTAATATTAAGACTACATAAAAAAGAATTTTGCTCTCTGAGGCGTGCTTTTCTTCAGTGTTCCAACAAACCATTTATACTTTTATCATTTTTTTTTCCCCCTACAAAGAAAGTCTCCCTGATTTAAATTGTCACAGCTCGGGAGCCCTGCCTGGAATACATAATAACTGCTTGTAACACTTAAAATGAAAACAAATTTACCAAGAATGGCGGAATGACAACAGAGAACAAGAAAAATATAAGTACACGGAAAATAGTCTCTCCTACGCATGTATTTTCAGCACCAGGAGTTTTTATTGAAATTGCTGCTTCCTGCACTAACTCACTTCCACAGCATCTCGATTGTTTTTTGTTTGTTTGTTTTTTTTTCTTGTTTTGAGGGGAGTGGGGGTTGTAAAACTCTAAAGACCTGAAGAGAGTGATGAATTTTCCGAGAGCGGTGATTTGGTTTTCATTCAGAAGGGACCTCTGGGGAAAGCGAGGTTGAACCTCAGGTAGGAGGTGGGTAGACTTAGGTCTTTCTCTCAGCCTTGGGCAGACTCTCAGTGTTGGGGTACCAGCTTTTGGTAGAACGGAGGCGGTGGTTTTTCATCTCTGGTCTCTTTGCCCTAGATGCAAACATCCTTCCTCGGACCTTGTCTGAAATTTCCAGCTGGGCAACCAGTAGCGTAGAGGCCCAGACTCTTGGGAATATAATTCTGGATCCCAGTAGGGGCTTTGACAAACAAGCCTCTTCTTCACATGGCTTATCTCTCCGCCTCTGGGGCCACACTGGTCTTGGTGCCTGGAAATAAGAGGCCTGCCTGTCTGGCAGCCTTCACTTAGACCTCCTACCGATGATGATTCTGTGGTTCTGAAGGACCCTGTTGTTCTCTTTGGCCACTGGGGAGCTCTTCTCCTAGTAGGAAGAGCTGGGTATGTTCCCTAAAAATTCCACACTTTTCTCCAATCTTCCCATCGAATCCAAAAGCTGCTATAGAAAAAGAACCCAAGTGGGAGGGTTCTGTGGACAGGCTCACTGGCCTTGGAGGAGACAGTCTCTGCTCTGGGCTTTTGTTTTCTTATCTACGTTGTGAAATAGTTGACCTACATAACACTTTTCCTGGCTCCATGCAGCTCGAGACGATTAGGCTCTGTGTGTTCTCTCTTTCCTTGGCTTCTTGAAAAATGTCACTCCAGACTGCAAAAGCAGCCTCCCCCCACCCCAACTCCCTCCCGGGGCACCAAGCTATTGCCTGTTTTTGCAAAATACTGTTTGGGGGCTGATCTGTTTCCTTTATAACCCCCTTCCCCAAGGTGAACTGGAATCGGCCAATAAAGGAGCATTTGGGAAGGTTAGTCACATTTCCTCAAACAGATCATTTCTTGGTTGAGTCCAATCCTAGCTCGAAAGGGTGAGATGTGCGGTGAGATGGAGCAGGAAAATCTATGCCCTCAACTACAGTTCAGACATGAGACAGGCAAGCCTGGTCAGGAAAAAAAAAAAAATGGGTTTTGTTGTTGTTTAGTTTTAGGTAAACTGGGTAATCCTTACTGAATTTATCTGTGTAGAGCCTTTTACAAATATTCACACTTTGCCAGGCCCGAAGGTTCCCACCTTTAATTCCAGTCCTGGGAAGCAGAGGTAGGTAGAACTCGGGGAGTTCTAGAGAAATCAGCCTGGTCTTGCAAAGGGAGTTCCAGACCAGCCAGGCCACATAGAGGGACCTTGTCGCAAACCATAAAAGTTCACATATAACCTTCTGCTAATGGTACATGGCACCCTGACTCTTTTTTGTTTTTGTCGGAGCTGAGGACCAAACCCAGGACCTTGCGATACCACTGAGCTAAATCCCCAACCCCAAAACCCCAAAGCTTTTTTTTTTTTTTTTTTTTTTTTTTTTTTTGGTTTTTGAGACAGGGTTTCTCTGTGTAGTTTTGGTGCCTGTCCTGGATCTCGATCTATAGTCCAGGCTGGCCTCGAACTCACAGAGATCCACCTGTCTCTGCCTCCTGAGTGCTGGGATTAAAGGTGTGGCCACCATTGCCTGGCTTTTTTTTTTTTAAGCTACATTATTTTTTAAATTAAATTTATTTATTCGTTTTACCTCCCGACAACAGTTTCCCCTCCCTCCTCCTCTACCATTCCCTCCCCCACCTCCCCTCTGCCCCCACCCCCACCCCAGCACCATTGCTCTGATGAAGGGAGGAGCAGGCACAGCCAAGGCCATTGAGGGCTTTCTGCTTCCCACTTCCTGATTTGGGGACCTTAGACAAGTGAATCTCCTGTTGAGCTTTATTTCCCTTGTTTTTAAAAATGAGGGAGTTGAATTTGGTTTCTAAGTTCTCTGATAGCTCTAAAATTCAGCAATCTAAATCACATTGATAGGAACAAGGTTTGAACCACAAACTTTTTTTTTTTGTTTTTTTGAGACAGGGTTTCTCTGTGTATCTTTGCGCCTTTCCTGGATCTTGCTCTGTAGACCAGGCTGGCCTCGAACTCACAAAGATCCACCTGCCTCTGCCTCCGAGTGCTGGGATTAAAGGCTTGTACCACCACCGCCGCCTGGCCACCACAAATTTCTTAAGCAGAGCTGGGCCACTGGATCCTAGCAGCGACTCTTCCCTCCTCTCAGGGGCAAACGTTGAGCTCTTCAGTCCAGTCAGCAAGGGAGAGGGCATGAAAGGGCTGGAGGTCTCCTCTCTTCTATCAAGTGCTACACTCCTTGCCCCGAGTTTCAGGGCCTGTGGATAAAAAGTCAATAGTTCTAGGAAAATGGGTGGGAGTACTGATTAGGGAACTGAGGTAACAGGAAAGAAATGACCCTGTCTAGTAAAAGGGGGACCTGTAGGGCCCTGGCCCCCCTTTTGGGTAACTGTTGCCTTGCTTGCTGACCTTGACCTTGATATCTTCCCTAAGCTAATTCCCTGCCGGGTTCCACCCTCCTGAATGCTTAAGGGAAGTTCCTTGTCTGTGTATCCTGTATATTGGGCATTAACAGCTTAGATGCAAGATTGTAAAACATCTAAAACATCGGTATCGAACTTCTGCCCTCTGGGGTTCTCCCATTGTGCTGTAAGTCTGTATTTAAGACCTCCTCCCTCCTTCAATAAACGACATTCGGCATTAAATTAAAAAAAAAAAAAAAAAGAAAGAAAGAAATGACCCTGTAGAAAGTAGTGTCTTCTTTGGCTAAAAGAGCCCAGAAGGTATGTAACCAGTGTGCTGCGTGTTTTACACACAACAGGTGCAAGTTATTAGGAAATGCTCCCAAAGTAGGGAGAGTGGCGAGTGAGCTGGCCAAAGCGGTGACCCATCAGTCACTTCTCATGACGAACATGATGCGACATCAAAGAGCCCAAACCCAGCACTTCTCTTGTCTTTGTTTCAAAAGCATTTCCCAGGTCTTCCCCATCACAAATTCCTGACTAAAAGAAAGAAGCCCCTGGCCTTTCCAAGGAATGCTCGGTTCAGAAAATGACCCAAGGATTCATTCCAACCATCTTTCTTGGAAGTGCACTGGGTACCCTTATATCATCGGTGTGATTGTTGCTAAAATTCCTTGGTGGGGGGGGGAGGGCATAAGTCATATTTAAGCCCCTCCTTCTAAGGTCCCAACCATAAATCAAGGCACGATTCCACCACAGCTCACTCTTGAGAACCAATGAGTTTATTGGGCTTACGTCCAGAGCATAGGTGAGAAGTTACTGACTGGAGTGTAGGTATCCTCCTCCAACCCACCTCAAGACAAGCGATTGTAAGTACATTAAATAACATGGAACTTGGGAAAGACAGAGACACTCGCTGTTTCCTTCATCTTCCTCATTTACTTTTTTCTTGATCCAGCATTCAGAACACCCAAAATACTTTGCTTTATTACGAGTTCTCCTTTAATTTTTTCATCATTGACAGAGCAGTGTGCTGCCTGAGATTAATTTGCATGATATAATAGTGGTTTTCTGACTTCTGTAATGTCGTCCCTGGGCCTTATGTCTGTTCAGTAGGCCATCTTCCACATTTTCCTGCAGTGCTTCTGTGGGGAACTTGAGGCTTTAAGTGTTTCTAAAGAGCTGGCTGTCTTGACTTCCTCACATTGTTTTGTAGGCTTGCATAAGAATTATTTTTGGCATTTTACCTGCAGGGGGAGAAAAATCAGTTTAGAAATGTTATACAGTTATCTGGGTTGCAGTGGCACACGCCTTTAATCCCAGCCCTCTAGAGGCAGAGGAAGGAGGATCTCTATGAGTTCAAGGCCAGCCTGGTCTAGAGAACGAGTTCCAAGACAGCCAGGGCTACACAGAGAAAGCCTGCCTCGAAAAAAACAAAAAACAAAAAAACAAAAACAAAAACAAAAAAAAAACTAAAGTCAAAATAAAAACAAACAAACATGTAAACAAACAAAAAAGAAATGTTAAGCAGTTGTCTTCAACTATTTGCAACCAATCTGGGATTGAATGGAACCTCCTGTGGGTCCATTCCTGATAGACTGTTTCCTTCCTGTTCAAGGAAGAACTTGCACGTGCATTTGATTGTCAGCTCTGTGGTTTCTGATCCAGATCATCCTCCCAGGCTGAAGGATTTCCTTACAGAACTGGCAACTTGCCCCTCTCAGAATAATGGGGATCCCCCCCCCCCCACCGACAGCATGAAATTGGTGAAGTGTGAAATCTTCGTTCCTCCCCGGGCTCTGAGAGTACTAAGGAGTATTGCCACACTCTGCTCTGTTCCTGTTGCTTAATTTCTTGCATTGGACAGCAACCACAGCTTCTGGAAACGAGTCCCAACCTTGGATGTCATCTAGGCACATCTTCTTTAAAAGGCAGGCAGGCAGGCAGACAGACAGACAGACAGACAGACACACACACACACACACACACACACACACACACACACACACCCAACACACACACACAATTCCTAAAGTCATTCCTCATATCCTTGATTTCACATTCCAAGTTTTCAGTCAACCAAGGTCTGAAAAAATTTTTCGTACAGTTCAATTAGATGTGAGGGAGCCAGAGCAAGTGAGCGCTCATGCACCTTTAGAAAGAATATATAGTTTTGCTTTTTAAATATGTTTTTAATTGAAACAGAATTACATCATTTTGCCCCCCTTTTCCTCCCTCCAGACCCTCCCAGCTAACCTCTCTCAAACCCTCCCATGCTCCTCCCCCTTTCAAGCCAATGGCCTTTTTTTTTCTTTGATTGTTATTGCTACATACATATATGTGTATGCACAAATATTTATAGATAAAACCTGCTGAGTCCATTTTTGTTTGTGTGTGTATGGTTTCAAGGCTGACCTCTACGTGTTGGACAACGTGTAGAGCTTTGTTTAGGGGTGGGGACTCCATGAAATTTCCGCCTTACATGTTAACATGCCCATTAATATTAGCATGGTTCTGGTCTTCTCGATGCCGCCATTTCTAGAAGAGGGTGCTTCACAGCAGCCTTCATGGTATTTGGGCCTTACCATGTTGCAGCTCTCTGTTTTGTGGTGTTCCCTGAGCCGAAGATGCAGGAGCTGTGATGTGGCCATATCCAGGAGCTGGGCTCTTGGTCACTGATGATTTATCTCTGTGTGGTTGTGGCTGGTTGTGGTTTTCTCTGTGTGATGGTCTCCATTGACTAGGAGTTGTAGCTCCACTTAACTGTAATTTCATTTTTCTTGAGAATCAAACTGTTATACTTCATTATCATTGCTGTTAATCTCTCACTGTGCCTAATAAAATGTAAGTTGACAGAAAACCACACAGTGTATGAGAGGGTGGCCGCCATCTTCAGTGGCAAGCACCTGCTGGGAATCTTAGACATATCCCTTTGGATATGAAAAGGATGCATATATATATAATGTGACAGGCTACAAGGATAGATTTAGGGGGTTGGGGATTTAGCTCAGTGGTAGAGTGCTTGCCTAGCAAGCGCAAGGCCCTGGGTTCGGTCCTCAGCTCTGAAAAAAAAAAAAAAAAAAGGTTAGATTTAGATCTCTGAACGTCTTTCCTCCATCCCTTACCTTTAATCCACCAGGCACATTTCTTCTGCTCTAGGTGTCTGTGGCAAAGCTTTTGCCGCTGGACTGGAATATTGTTCTCAGTTGCTCCAGCCTCTGCTCTCACAGACTAACCTCAATGTTCCTAGTGCCAGAACATATGAAGAGATACATTTTCTGCTGCTGCTTATTAGATGGTGTATTCTAACTCCACATATTTTTGGTTAATGTCTTTTCCAATATAATCTAGAAGGCTGCTTTTACCATGAATGCCACGGTGGGGGACTGGTGTATTTCCGCCTCACTGTAAGTTCTATTTTTTTTACAATGTACAAGCAATAATGACTTACAGGGTTTGGTATCAGGACCTATGCTTCTTGGGGGCAAGATGGACTTTCAAATACAGAGCCTTCTCTCTGGGACTTGACATTTTATTAATTATGCCCCTTTTACCTATGAGTTCTAAAGCTTAGTTTTTCCATAACTTAGTTTCTTTTTCTGTAAAATGGAAGAGAAAGTGTCCATTACAAGCAGAAAAAGGGGTAATGAGAAAAGCAAGTAAGCTAGAACTTGGCTAGAAATATCCTACTGAGAAAGCGTTGGTTTCTGTCCCCCTGTCCCACCCCGACTCTCTTTTGTCTGGCCATACAGTGAAACTGCACAGCTGAAGCGTTGAGCCCCAGCATGTGCTGTGGTGGGGAGCAGCATCTCCCTTTCCCCACAATGTGGTTCTGAGATGCACTTCTTGAAAGCTGAGTGGCCAATGACAGCACCCGCCTGGGGGACTGGACTCGAGGCCAGCCTTGGGGTGTGATTGCTTGGCCTTTACAATTCCCTGGTCTGGCAGTCAGGCATGCTTGGCCGCCAGGTCAGGAATGCTCATCTGTTTTGAAAAATGTGCAGGAGAAACAACAGTCCCTCACTTGGTCTTGCAAATCCCTCCTTCAGCTTGAAATGGTGATTTCCAGAATGTTCTTTGCTATTACCACCATAGACACAAATTTCCAGCCAAGGATCCAGCCACTAGTCCAGATTCTCTCTGATTTTGACCCTCGGGAAAGCACAATGATTTGATATTGAGGAGATGAGATTACAGTGTGGAGGATCAGGGGCCACTCTGAGAATATGGTGTGATTTCACCAAGATCTCGCTCGCTCGCTGCCTGCTCTAAATTAAATGAGGAAGATGGCACTGATATCTTTAGATAAAAATGTTGCCAGGAGACCAGCACACATCATTCTCCTTGCTCTTATCTTCTGAACGGTTAGTATTTGGTCCAGAACAGAACTCCAGCATCAGAAAACCTCGTAGCACCTCTTCCAACACTCCACAATCTGCCTCTCCTTCCTCCTGTCAGCAAAGAAAATGAAGCAGAGGCGAAGAAGATCTGCAAATGAAAAGGAAAAGAAGAAGAGATCAAAAACATTCACTTTGTATGATCGCCTAGATAAACTACACCTGAATCACAAACAAAGTTCAAATTGTCCAAAGACGTAAAGCAGTTCTTGGCGGTAGCTCTCAAAAACAGTCACGCTTGGTCATTGCTGGATGTGTTCTGTCTAAATTGTCATGAGCACAGTTTTGATATCAGTAAGACACGTGACTGTGTTTTTATTATATTAAAATTCAGTACTTAATATCAACCAGTTAAGTTCTGTTTGCAGCCAGAATGTGTGGAGGAAATGCAGCAAGCCAAACGAAACAAAAAATTTTATCCAGTTTGAAGGATTTGTACACCTGCGATAAGTGACCCCTTTGTGTTGAAGGTGAGTTTTCAATAGGCTGGAAACACTGGGCAGCCAAATCTGCCAGACCATGCTGACTTACCATAGCAGGATCCCACACAAGAGGGGTGCAGGACTCTCTAGAGCTGAACACCCCTTCAGAGCTCAGCACTTCCTAAATAGAGTGAAGGTCGGTTGCTGCTTTGCGTGTGGGAATCAACAACACTTGTGTTCAAACAACAACAACCAAGGGTTTGTGTAGGGAGAAGAATGCATATGCAAAGACAGGGATCTCGGCTTCCTCCCTAATTCAGTTCATTGGTTCACTCAACACCGGTTGTCTTTTTGTTACTAGAGTGCACATGAAATGCTCAAAAGGCCCTGGGAGTCAAGGCTGATCTTCCTGCCTGTTCAAGGTCTTCCAACTCCGGCTGCTGCTTCTGGGCTCAGCTGCCCACAGCTTGGCTGAACACAGTTCCTCACCACACCCTGGCCTTGCCTCTCTGAGTTGTCTTTGTTCCTGTTATTCCCTCTGCCTGCGATCCTTTTCTCAACGGGCCCAGGTGGGATGACCTCTCTTTGGGGGATCCTCCACTACTCCAAAGAGGAGAGTTCTGCTGCCTTTGCGTTGAGTGGGATTTTGGTGCTCTCTACACCCAGGTTGCTCACCAGGTCCAGACATTCCTCAAGGGCCAGGACTTAACTCATCTTTGTGGAGCTCACTGAAAGTGGAAATGCTGGCTGATAACGCCCTTGTCTGCTCTCTTTAGATACCAGTGATTCACAGTTTGCAAACAGGAGTCCTTTAATGTTTAACCGCCTGGCTGCTTATGTGCTGGCGTATCACTTTGTATCCTGGTCTTAGATTCTGCCCAGTAGGAGTTTAGCCTCTGGAAGCTTGGGCCATAGTGTGTCTTTCATGTTCCAGCCACCAGATTATGTTTTCCACACTGGCTTTCCCCTTGCAGCCAAGATTAATTCTCCGTGTGCTCAGACTCAGTGCTGAGTCGGTGAAAAGGGCTTCTTTTGTGCAGTAGGCCCTGGGCTGGCATCTGACGGAGGATTCCAGATTTGTCACCGTTCAAACCCAAGACTTTGGTTGGTGCCTAATGAAAGTGGTTGCTCCTTCCAGCCAAGGACTTGCCAGGGAGTGTTTGCTCTTCCTAGGAATTTGACCAACGGTTTTGTGTAGTTCAGTGTGGATGAGTAAATTTCCATCATCTGAGTGCCTCTACCAGATGGGCGGTGCCCCTTAGGTCGGAAGAATGGCTTGTGATAAGACTCAGGAGCCGATCAAATCCTATTCAAATGAATGTTTGGGGACCAACCATAGGAGAAGGGGGTGGGGCACAGGCGCAGGAGAAGATCTCTCACCAACAAGATACCCAAACACGTGCAGGGACTTGCTGCCAGTGTATGTTCTATGACCTAATGTGTAGTACGATGGACCGTGGGTTTGTTAACAGCTCATGTTTACAGAGGTCATGGTGGTACTACCTGTGAACTTTCTAGCAAAGGAAAGCAATAAATCTTTTTTAAAAGATAGCATGGGCATGTGTGTACACAATGCAAAATCGTAGCTCATTTTATTGAGCTCAGGATGCTTTATGCCTCATATTAAATATCTTCTTCTATCTTCGTAGCAATCCCAAGAGACGGATGCATTTTATCTACTTCATAAATAACCAAAAGGACGTGTAAGAGTGTTACATAATCTTATTTTATGTGTATAGCAAATATTTTGACTGACGGCTTTCTTAAACTGTCTTTTCCCTTTGTTTTCCCAAGCACTGGAAGAAGTGATGCTTACTAGCCATTTTTTTCTTCATGAAGAGGAAAAAGGTGTTTGAGAAGTTTGCGAGCAAAGAATGTATCTGGCTTTAACACGGAGGACCTAGAGCAGATGCGGGTGTGGGCCACAAAAGCCTTTCCTAAGAAATATCTGGGATATAGCAAACACGGATTGGGATAACAACAGTCAACTGCCATGTGTCAGACCGTCCAGGTCTATATGACTCTTACTCCGACTATTAGATGACCAGTCCAGAAAGCTGAGGGAAGCCGCTATATAAACTCTTTCCTAGCAGTACGGCCGTGTAGGACACTAGATTAACAGTCCTTAAATGGGACAGAAGAAGGGTGGCCCCATACCATCTGCCCCTGAGAGGGGCCAGCCTGTCTGTGCACGTAGAGACTTAGTATGTCATTAACAGGCATCCATCCCTGTGTGATCTCAGCAATTCATGGTCGGTTCTGCTGTTTCGGCACCTTTCACCTGGGCCTTCTCTTCCTCACGGAAGAGACAGAAACCCATTCCATCTAGTGGGATGAGGGATGGACCCAGAGGCCAAGAAGTGTCACAGGAACATTTTCCTGTGACCTACATTCTTGTTCAGCGCTTGCTGACTTCCCGTTCCTATCTCTAGTTGTTGCCAGGCCCCAGGCTGAAGGCAATAGATGGCCAGGACCAAAGGTTGTGGGTGAGGCTTTTCTCTCCTTGGTTCCCTGTTGGTTAAAGAAGGGGGAAAGAGAGAAGAAGGGAGCCAGCACACTGCAAAAGGGGCAGTGTGGGCATCAGGATGCTGGGGGTAGTGACATTCTCTAAGACCCAAAAAGCCCATCTCAACCCTGGCAAAATTAAATACACTCCAATAATAATGAGCCCGTGGTCAGGGAGAAGTTTTGGGACAATACCTGCCCCCAAAGGCAAGACTCTGTAATAGAAATATTCTTAAAACCCTGTGGACCTGGATGATCCACCTCTTGCATCGATCACCCTTTAAAAATGTACCCTAGAGTGCCGGGCAGCGTTGTTGCACGCCTTTAATCCCAGCACTCGGGAGGCAGAGCCAGGCGGATCTCTGTGAGTTCGAGGCCAGCCTGGTCTACACAGCGAGATCCAGGACAGGCACCAAAACTCCAAAACTACACAGAGAAACCCTGTCTCGAAGAAAAAAAAAAAAAAAATGTACCCTAGAGCAAGCGTGGATTCAGAAATAAGTTTGCAAAGGCTAGAGAAGGAGTGAGCAGATATGCCCTCTTGGGAGATTAGACATGACAGTTGCACAAGAGACTATGTGAGACGTGTGGGGAAGGGCCTATGGGACAGAACACGGGTGTAATATCATCAAGGGCAATAAATAGCAGAGGGTTTTGAGGCGGTACATTCTGAAAAGCCAAACTGGTGACTAGACGCAGACTTACAAGGCTAGGAATGGAGTCCAGTGAAGCAGATGTTAAGTATTCGGGATTTAGCATAGCATTTAGGGTGAGCTCGCAACATATTTTACTTGCAAAATTCGTTCAGATTGATTTGTATATGAACATGATGGAAACCAGAAAACAAACAAGGGCTCTGGTGAGGTCCGAGGTGCCTCACCAGTGGGAAGGGAGAGAGGAGAAAGAAGATGCAGAACGCTGTTAGAAAGACTTCTGTATACATTTCATTATTCTAGGGAGCTGATTTATTTTTTTTTCTTGTTATAGAGGCATAAAATAAAAGATAAGGGTATGCCAAGAGAATGAAACAAGTGCATAAGGTTTAGTTCAAAACAAAACCAAGGAAACTGGTTGTTTTTCATGGTGAAGGAAGTTCTAGTATGTAATGACATAATCCTAATCATCCACTCACTCCATGAGCCCTTATTCCCGGCCTCTGAGCACAGGTAGACTGTAAACAGCTGTCTTAGGGGTCTACTTGTTGCTGTGTTACTCCAGGAGGGTGGTCTGGAAGGGGGACAGGGAAAGCCTTGGGATGAGGGTAAGATCTGAGTTGACTCAGGAGCCTAACAATGCTAGCTGGTAACGTGAGATGTTTGTCCTTCAGAGAGCCTCTCACCCTTCCCTGATTTCTGAAAGACTTTGGGCTAATAAATAGTTCCTCCTCCTCTTCCTCCTTTCTCCACCTCCTCCCCCTCCTCTTCTTCCTCCTCCTTCTTTTGGTTTTTCAAGACAGGATTCTTCTTGGAATTTGCTGTATAGACCATGTTGGCCTCAAACTCAGAGATCTATCTGCCTCTGACTCCCAAGTGCTGGGATTTAAAGGTGTGCATCACCACACCTTTCTATGGGCTAATGGTTCTTAATGTTATGGTTGGGATGTTGGTGTTCCTCCAAATTCATATGTTGGAATCCTCATCTCCAAGGTCTTAGTATTAGGAGATAGGGAGTCTGGGAGATGACTGGGATGGGGGCGGGGCTGGAGTCCTCAGGAATGGGATTAGTAAATACCCTTCCCTGGTGCTTCTGGTCTCCTTTGGAACACCTCCTCCCTTCTATCACGTGACGCTACAGTGAGAAGTCATTTCTCTACAAGGAAGTGAACCTTCAGAACCAGACACAGACTGTAGCTTGTTTTTGTATTTTTCCAGCCTCCAGGCTATGGGACACGTATTTCTGTTGTCCATAAGCTACTGACGTTACAGCATATTTCTGTAGCAGCTTGACACAGCCTCTTCCTGGATACTGCTCGGGATTTACGCCACTCTGTTACTCCCATCCCTGGAATTTATCTCCAAGGGGCCTGTCTCCTGCTCACCCCTCCTAACATCCTGTCTCTGGTGCTAAAGATTTACTCTGCTGATGGCTGACCCACTCAGGAACTGGAGTGACATGATGTTAGGGGTGGGACAGAAGGCGTTGGAAAATCTCGGAGAGCAAGTGTGTGGTCTTAGAAGCAGAACTGAAGACAGTTCTCCAACCTTCCCTTCTCTCTATGTCTTGAGGCTCATCTGCCTGTCGATGCTGATGGTTGAAGCCCGGTACCTTCACTGGACTCCAGATCTACGGACAAATGTTCTCCAGGCATTTTAGGCTTGGATGTTTCACTAGAAACTCATTCAAATATCTCAGCCAGATTCACCAATGTCTTCTCTCTCTGCCCTAGCCACCAATATGACTATGTTCTTTACCCTTTCCTTACTCACACTTTAGTCATTTCCCATGGCTTATAAGATGTGTTAGACACTTTCTGTTGCTGTGACAAAACACGCCAGAAAACAATTGAAGGGAGAAAGGGCTTATCTTCTTCCAATCCAGCCTCACCTCCCAATAATCCACTCAGTTCTGAGTCTGTTGATGTGTTCATCCATCAATTATGTCAGTGTCCCCATGACCCAGTCATTTCCCCAGAGCTGGGCTCTGAGCGTTGTCCAGAGGACTAAGCCTTTCACACAGGAACTTTTGTGGGAACACCTCATGTCTAGACCACAGCACAGTCTCCAAACACTTCCCATCGGTCTCTAGACTGTCCACTTCCGTCTGGTGCCACCACCTCTGCAGCACTCTTGGAACTTACTCACCTCCTTGCTTCTAGATCAAAGCCCTCTAGAACATTCTCCGTTCTGCCACTGGAAAAATTGCGCTAAAACAACAACTGGCTGTATTCCTCATTGGCGGCAGGTAGACTGGATGATGTATGATTGATTGATTGATCATCAACTTAATAGGATCTAGAACAACTGGGAAACAAGCTCTGGGCATGTGTGTGAGGGGTTTTCTAGAGTAGGTTGACTGAGGAAGAACGACCCTACTCTAACTGGTAGACCAAATACAAAGAAGAAAGTAAACCGAGCTGTAGATCCAGCTCCCTCTGCTTCCTGACTGCAGATGCAATGTGGCTGCCCTCCCCAGGCTCCCACCTCCCCAGCATGAGCTAATAAACCATTAATCCCTTAAGTTGGTTTTGGTTGGCCTTTTGTCCCAGCAGCATGTGAAGTAGCTAACACAATATGTGATATCAGTTCTGTCACCAGGCCTATCTCTTACCCACCCTTGACCTCTGTGAGGCAGTCCTTCCCAGACATCTAACCTGTCACTCCTCTTCTGCCCAGCCCCACTCCCTGCTGGATTAGCTCTCACTGGGCTTGTATTGAGCGCCTCTTCTTCATTTGCTCCAGAATCCCACCGGTGGTACACTTACCTTGTACCTTCTGCTCACGTATAAAAGCCCTTTGCTACACATCATTTTACACTTGGAGCCTGAAACATAGCACATGTTCAGCTAATTTTTGCTGGATAAATGAGGAGTGTATAATGAATCTATTTCCCAGGTGAAGAACCGGAGGTTAACGCATACCTCAGGATGACATAGGAAGTCTAATTCAATATTGTTTCCAAGACATCGCAGAGACCCAGCAGACACACAATGGGATGGAACCTTTCTAGCATGAGCTGCTGCTTTTCTGTTTTTTTGACAGAATAACAGCACTCAGTGATTGCCATGGAACAAAGAATACATGTGTCTGCCTCAGGAAGAAGTAGACTGGAAATGGAGGACCCACATTTAACTTCTGCGTGCTCTTTTAGCAATCAGTTCCTCTTGGGCTGTCTCCCTCTCCATAACATACACGGGGAAGTGACATGATGTCATCCATAGCATACATGGGGAGATGACATGATGCCATCCATAGGATACATGGGGAAGTGACATGATGTCATCCATAGCATACATGGGGAGGTGACATGATGTCATCCATAGCATACATGGGGAGGTGACATGATGTTTAAGGTGCTGTTTAAATCTATACCTCTACTATATGCCATGTGTCACAGTCTTCTTGAAGCTACTTCCCTTCTAGAGGATCCAGCAAGTGACCAGTGAAATGCACCACCAGGATGTATGGTATATTCTGAAACTTGACACAAGATATCCTAGATATACACTGGTCTGAGATAAGGAAACCTTTGTCATTCCTAGGCTTTCACCGGAAATAAATTCCAGTAGCCATTTAATTCCTGCCTAAATACTCCTGCTGACACTATAGATGGAATGAACTTTGAGTGGAGAAAGTAGCCCAGGTGTATTTTAAAGCCAACCAGTCTATCCTGAGGGTCTATACTCAATACTCTACTTCATCTATCCACAGGAAATTTCCCAGCCCGTATCTTCCAATGGGGAAGGGACTAGTCTAGTTCTAGTTTAGTGCAGAGCCATATTCAGACCCACAGACCGGTCTTCCACTGACTCTCCTACTAGCAGTTCCTGATTGTGTTATCGGTGACATCATTCACAAACACAATCTAACTACAGGCCAGTGAAATCCTGGTGGCCTGACCTCATGCCTAAGACCCCAGCTATAGCCAAGTTTTTCAACTGGGGAATTCGGAGAGATTTCGGAGCAACTGACTCCATTAGAGGCAGAGGTGGAAACAGCAGCTGAAAAGACATCAGAGAGAAGCCCTGAGGTAAAGTTAGAGCCGAGGTGTCATGGTGACCTGAAGTTAGGAAGAAGCAGAAACTGAGTTGGTAAATACTCAGAGGAGACCTTGTGGTATGATGTAGTCTGGAGGAAAGAAGGGCGGGTCACTAAGAAAAGAACAGTGTGGGTCAGTGGGGGCAGGGCCCAGGATTCACACAGAATCCATAACAGGGCATCTGCATAGCTGTATCTGGGTCCAATTCCATGCTCAGAGAGCTCTGGCCTACTACACTGCCTGGTTTTCTTTCCATGGACTTCCTTCTCAAGGTATACTGTGACACCAGCCACTTCTTATCATGGAATAGCCGAACAAGACACCACAGGGCAGGTTCCTTATATTCTGCCCCATTGGCTCTGGCCATTGGTTGGCCTTGCACATGGCTTGGTGTCCGGGTCACACTATTCTCCACATGCATATAACATTTTCATTTGCATAGCTTAGCTCCGATCATCCACAGTGAAGCCCCTACATTTTGGTATATAAGAAAATATTGAACTTTGATTTCTATAATTTAAATGTTATGGACCCCAAGAAAACTCTGGATGATCCTCAGGGTGAGTTGGAAAACCCTTCAAAACTGTATGGAATGAGTGTGTGTGTTGTTCTCCTGGGAGAGGGTTCATAACTAACATAACCTCTAACCCCCGCCCCAAGTTAAAGGTCACCAGTTTGTGAGGCAAGAGAGCTCGGATTCCAGGGTCAGAAGAAACATGTCAGAAATCCAGGCTGTGTCTGTTTACTTAAGATCTCTGCACCCCATGCTATGTATGAAATGGTTCTGAGACAGTAGCACCTCCACCGAAGAGCAATGAGGATTCAGAAACAGCCTACAGAACACATTCATCCTAACCGCTACCTAGCATTATAGCAAGCTTTCAGTGACAGTAGATATAATTGTATGATCTTTAATGAATATAAATGATCAATTTCCATTGCTACTTTTTAAAAAAAAAATTCTGGGTGTCTATATTTTGCGGTGGGATGGTCTGTATGTCAAATGTGTTGCTCTGATTGGTCAATAAATAAAACACTGATTGGCCAGGTAGGAAGTATAGGCGGGACTAACAGGAGATTTGAGAGAACAGGAAGGCGGAGGGAGACACTGCCAGCTGCCACCATGACAAGCAGCATGTGAAGATGCTGGTAAGCCACGAGCCAGGTAGCAACGTATAGATTTATGGAAATGGATTAATTTAAGATGTAAGAGCTAGATAGCTAGAAGCCTGAGCCATTAGGCCAAACAGTTTAAATAATATAAGCATCTGTGTGTTTATTTTATAAGTGGGCTGTTGGACTGCTGGGGTCTGGCGGGATCTGGAGAGAAAACTCTCCAGCTACAATATTTAATTATTAAAAGTGGGGCTCTTTGGAAAAGAATTATGAGATTGAAGGAAATTCTCAATAACCAAATATAATTTTATCAGCATAAAATTTTTATTTTCTAGTAAGGTGTAGCAAAAAATACTACAGAATGGCGAGTCTTATTTTATAAAATTTATAAAATATTCATGAGCTAAAATGATTTATTTTGTATTGATGAGCATAATTTTATATACTATCATAAACATTAATAAAATTATATGAATTGAAAAAGCTTGAAGGCTAATGAGATATTGAAATGACTGGCATTTTCACTGAGTTTGAAGAATTGTTACCACTTAAAATACTTACATTTAATACCCATTAGTTCATTATGAAAAACCAGGTGAATTGACTAGGGTTGTATGAATGTCTTAACAAGGCTGCTCTTGATATTTTTCAGTGCCTACTAACAATCATTTTAAAGCGTATATACACATATTTAACATTGTTGGTTCGATGCATATTCCGGAAAACATGTGATACCCAGCAGGCCAACCGTCTGGCTACCTGCTTTAGAATAAGAGCAGACGCAGTTAGTAAGCCTTCCTGAAACTGATGGGATGGAGATGATGGCGACATTCTGCATCTAAAAGAGAGGAGAGACGGATGCTGTTTTCTCTCTCAACTTCAACTAAATAATCCATTGCAGAATCAGACTTCTTTTGCCATGCCTAGACTCTGGAGCCGTGGATGGTGGGGGCATGCTATCAACTATGAACAACCATCCAGCTGGTTCTAATAGGCCAGTCCTGATGAAGCCCCTATGGTAGAGAAAGGAAATTTCAAAATTCCTGGTGAGAGGACTTTGACTTTTCATTTGAGGGGTGTATGCAAATAATCACTGGCCAGGGCACAACATCAACAAATAAAACCCAACCAACTCGTGGATGTAAAAAATGTCCTGTTTTCAAAATAACAGTGGGCATCCTGCCTTTCAGAGGGTTGGAAGCATAATGTTCAGTGTCGTTATTTTCCTGTACAGTCCAGTGTTCTTATTGCACTGTCTGGGGAGTAAAAGTGGAGACATTTTTGGTCCCCATCCAATCACTCAAACTCTGCTCCCTGGGTCACTGATCTGCAGTTACTCTGGGCCACAAGGTGTTTGGCTGGACCATGACTGTGTAAGGACAAAAGTCCTGTCATTTGGAGAGCCATGCAGGAGTCATGGAATGATGATAAAGGTGATGATGATAAGGATTTTTTCCATGGCTTCTCAATGGATACCTGTACATTATTCTTTTTTGTTGGTGTTTTTGGGTTTTTTTGTTTGTTTGTTTGTTTTGTTTTGGTTTTAGTTTTTCAAGACAGGGTTTCTCTATGTAACAGCCCTGGTTGTCCTGGAACTCAGTCTGTAGACCAGGCTGGCCTCGAACTCACAGAGATCTGCCTGCCTCTGCCTCCCGAGTACAGGGTTTAAAAGTGTGTGCCGGCATGCCCGGCTCCCATTGTTTTAGTCTAAGGCTCTCAAGTACATTCCGATAGGGCAGCTTCTCATTTCTGGGAGAATGGTGTTCTTTGTGTCCACTGTCTTCACCTTCATCATGCTCAGAATCTGGTCCAGTGGCAGCATTTTGTGTAGCTTGGAGGTTGTTGCATAGCAACTCTCTGTCAAACCGCACTGACAACTGGTTTTGACATTTTTTTCTTCATCCCCTCTCAAGACAGTCTCTACCAAAGGCACTGTACTGTAGGAGAGGTATCATGTGTTTGAATTCTCCATGATTATTTTCTTTAAGCAAGACTGACATACCCTGTCTCCTCACCTCTTCCTTTTTGCTGTTTTCTTTAAGAGTGGGACAGAGGTATGCTGTGGATATCACTCTGTATAAATAAACACTGATTGGCCGGTAGCCAGACAGGAAGTATAGGCGGGACTAACAGAGCGGAGAATTGAAGGAACAGGAAGGCGGAGGGAGAGACTGGCTGGAGCCGCCGCCAGGACAAGCAAGATGTAAGGTACCAATAAGCCACAAGCCACGTGGCAAAGTATAGATTAATAAAAATGGGCTAAATGCAAGAGCTAGACAATGATAGGCCTGAGCTAATGGCCAAGCAGTTTAAATAATGTAAGCATCTGTGTGTTTTATAAGTGGGCTCCGGGACTGGCGGGACTTGGTGGCATCCGGAGAAAAAAGCTCTCAAGCTACAGAGGTAATCAAGAAAGCTGGAAAATCCTTTCATATGCTACTGGTAGAATTGCTCGTTACTTTGTAGAAGACATGAACTTGGTTTTGTTTTTGATACAGGGGCTCACTCTGTAGACCAGGCTAGCCTTGAACATGCAGAGATCCATCTGCCTCAGCCTCCTGAGTGTTATCATGCCTGCAACTTTTGTATGATCTCGAATAGCTCTCAGTATCAGAGCTTGATTTGTATTCCTTTTCTATTAATACGGCCTTTCGGCTTGAGCTCTCTATTCTGAAGTTAATTTTTGAAAATGAGGCCCGAAACAAGTCAGCTGATAATCCCAGGACCTGGAGATTGGCTGCCATACCAAGCCTAGGATTAAATTGGATTTAGAATGTCAACAGCTGTGGGTCCTGCAAGCTCTTCCTGGGTAGGTAGAGAAGGGGAGAGGTGTGTTGTATAGCTTTGTGCTGTGTCTGTTTTTTTCTAAACTGTAGTTCCCTTTCTCATGGTCCTTTCTGTCGTATGGATTGAAGTTATGTCTGGGTACAGGAAATACTTGGTAAAGTCTGGAAGGTGAAAGTGAAGTAACAGTTGGATTTTGCCCTCAGAAGGTAGATATGCTGTTCCAGGCACAATGTGGGTCATGCATATTAATACTGCCAGCTCACCTTGGAGACCACGGTTCTCCTAGCAATCACTGGACCCTCCTTCTTCTTCGAGACTCAAGCCAGGCAGAAATAAAACTCAGTGGTCAAGTGAGTTGGCTTTGCCACATAACTGACCTGATCATGGATGAAGCGGCTAGACGTCACGTATTTGTTCCTGTGGGTTCCAGTTTATTCTTTTTAAATTTTATTTATTTTTTTTTATTGGAAATGCATGGGTGTTTTTGCCATGGGTGTTGGGTCCCCTGGAGCTGGAGTTACAGACAGCTGTGAGCTGCCACGTGGGTGCTGTGGGGATTGAACCCGGGTCCTCTGGAGGAGCAGTCAGTGCTCTTAACCGACAAGCCATCTCCCCAGCCCCTCTAGTTTGTTCTTATAGGTTGTATTTTGTCCTGCTCTTTTCTGTGTCGCTTCCCACTTTCCTTCCAGACTGTTTGCTGACTGACTCAGCTTACAGAAAGACTATATTCAGCTGCCCAAGGAAGCCACAATCTATTTTTTTTTTCCCCCAGAACTGAGGACCGAACCCAGGGCCTTGCCTTGCTAGGCAAGCACTCTACCACTGAGCTAAATCCTCATCTCCGGGAAGCCACAATCTTACGTAGACTCTCTGGCTTCCTATGTGTGCAAGGCCTAGTGTGTACACAATAAATCCATATTTCTCATTACTCTCATAGGAGTTATGCTTCTCTAATTGAGCTTTGTTTGTACGCTTTATTTATTTGCTTGTTTGTTTATTTACTTACTTATTTATTTTGAGACAGGGTCTCACTATTTAGCCACAACTGGCCTGGAACTAGCTCTGCAGACCAGGTTGACCTTGTACTCCCGGAGATCTGCCCATCTCAACCTTCCGTGTGCTGAGATTAAAAACATGTACTACCATGCTTGGGTCCTTTTCTTCTTTTATTAAAAAAGATTTGTATCTAATTATGTATATGCACGTGTACTTCTGTGTGGGTATGTATGAGTGCAGGTGTCTGTAGAGTCCAGAAAAGACATCAAGATCCCCTGGCACTGGAGTGATGGGCAGTTGTGAACTGCCTGGTGTGGGTGCTGGGGACTGAACTCTGGAACTCTGCAAGAGCAGAGCAGATTGTGCTCTTAACAGCCGAGCCATCTGTCTAGCCCTGTACGCTTCTTCTTTATTTTTTTTTTAAAACAATTTATTTAACTTCATTTTGTGTGCATTGGAATGAAGGTAGAAGGCCTCTGGAACTGGAGTTACAGACAGTTGTGAGCTGCCATGTGGATGCTGGGAATTGAACCCGGGTCCTCTGGAAGAACAACAGTCAGTGCTTTCAACTAGTAAGCCATCTCCCCAGCCCCGCATGTACAGTTATTCTTATCCTCCGTGAACATCAGCATCCCTTTCTAAACGGCGGCCCTGGATTCCAGGTGTTACGCTGTCCTGAGAAGATGCGAAGGTTCTTTTTGTAATTTGTTTAATACAGCATTAAGTGTATAAAGCTAAGCTTGTGTTGTGAGACTCGGGTGTATTATCTACCAGAAGGACATAGGCATATTTTACAGAGGCTTGGGATGGAAGAGACCGAGAGCCTGACCTGGCAAACATACAGACAGGAGCAGATGCTAAAGGGCCAATTTAACACCTAAGTGTATGTGAGATGAAGGTGGGAGAAGGACGATAAATAAAGGTAAATACGAATCCAATGTATCAATGTTTGTTGAATGAAAGCATGAGAGGTATTGTGTCATTTTAAATTAAAAAAACCAAAATAACAGTATCAAACAAGAATACAATAAAAAAAAGGAATCTGTTTTGTTTTCAAAACTTCATTATAGTTGTTTTCATTTTCAGATGTTATTTTTAACATTGATATTCTTTTGTTATATCACATTATGGTGGATATATATGTATATTATATATATGTTACATCTACATATTATTTTATTTTTGGTTGTTCCTCATTTATGTTTCCTGTGGTTTTTCACTGATCTACATCTCAGTGGAATCTGTGACTACTTTAAAGAAAACTTTAGGCCTCTATTTACAATGTGTTTTGTTTTCCGCTTCAGCTCTTGCTCAGGTATTGGTTCTGAGAGGGATCTGAACTGTTCCAGGGAAATGAGCCGGAGGAACCACAGCTATGGTGAAGGTGAACACATGGCAGGAGCTGTTGCTAGGGGAACCTTCGCGGAAATGTTTAGGGTATAAACTTTCCCCATCACATTTAAATTTCTTGCCATGGTCCTTGCCCTGCTGGACTTGAAAATTTGAATAGCTCTAGTCGAGACAGAAACATCCTAGAGATTGTGGCCATGGATGTGGTCTGTCAGCAGGCATTGCCAAGGGCAATAACACAGGCTCCTGAAGAGAAGGGAAGCAAGTCACTTGGGCACAATGGCCAAGAACAGTGTCAAATTCTGGACTTTGCATTCAGTGAAAATAAGGTAACTATTGGACAGGGCTGTGTCTGTATAGCTGCTACTGAGGTCCTACCTCTCAAGCTTCGTTTAAAGCTAGCTGTGTACAAACCTGTTCAACCCAGGTCTTAGTGACATTTCTGTTGCTGTGAAGAAACACCATGACCAAAGCAACTTATGAAAGAAAGCATTAAATGTTGGGGTTTGTTTACAGTTCAAAGAGTGAGTCCATGGCAATTATGGTGGCGAGCGTGGCAGCAGACAGGCAGGCATGGCACTGGAGCAGTAGCTGTGAGTTTACATCCTGATTCTCAGGTTGGAAGGAGAGAGAGAGAGAGAGAGAGAGAGAGAGAGACAGAGAGAGAGAGAGACAGAGACAGAGAGAGACAGAGAGACAGAGAGAGACAGAGACAGAGAGAGAGACAGAGACAGAGAGAGACAGAGAGAGAGAGACAGAGAGAGAGACACACACACACACACACACACACAGAGAGAGAGAGAGAGAGAGAGAGAGAGAGAGAGAGAGAGAGAGAGAGAGAGAGAGAGAGAGAGACTACTGAGAATGGTGGGGGCTTTTGAAACCTCAAAGCCCACTCTGAGTGACACACCTCCTCCAACAAGGCCACACCTCCTAATCCTTTCCAAGTAGTTCCACCCGCTGGGGACCAAGCATTCCAATATGTGAGCCTGTGGGAGCCAATCATATTCAAACCACCACAAACTACGTCTTTAGCACAAGGAGAGCACTAAGGTGAAACCTTTGTATTATGTTATAATGCATTCAGTTGACAAAAACAGAGCCGCTGGGGCTGGATTCTAGATGAGGTGAGAGTATTTCATGTGGCTGGCCTTCACCCTGCATCCCAATAGCTTCTTCTCTACTTTAGCTGAGCACACTCTCCAAGGCCCGTATGATTTTCAGAAAAATAGCTTGAAAAATGTTGGTGTGGAACCTCTTGAGTTCATGGATATATCTTACGAGGAAATTTTAAATTTCAACTTGAGCCTGGTAGTGGTGGCACATGCCTTTAATTCGGGCACTCAAGAGGCAGAGGCAGGCCAGCCTGGTCTACAGGACAGCTGGGCTACACAGAGAAACTCTGTCTTGGAAAAAAAAAGTTCTGAAAAATAAAATAAAATAAAATTTCAGCCTCCCTATGCTAATTCCCTGGCAGGTTCCACCCTCCTGAATGCTTAAGGGAAGTTCCTTGTCTGTGTATCCTGCATAATGGGCGTTAACAGCTTAGATGCCCTCTGGGGTTCTCCCATTGTGCTGTAAGCCTGTGTTTAGGACCTCCTCCCTCCTTCATAAAACAGCATTTGGCATTAAAATAAATAAATAAATAAATAAATAAATAAATAAATAAATAAATAAATAAAAATAAAAAAATAAAATTTCAACTTGTGAGTCAGATATTTAACATTTTTGTTTCCATTGACCTCTTGATAATATTAATGATACTCCGATACTCTGACAGGAAAATCTTTCATTACATTTACAGGGGCCACACTGTGTTCTGAGCATGTTACTCATAGCAACTCATTTTCTCTTTTAGCAACCCAAACATGCTACTAAAGTTTATTGACTGTAAACTATGTCTTTCTTGCACATTGCTGCATTGTGAAAATGAAAGTCTTGCTTTTGATGGCAAGGTATAGTTTATTTCTTTTTTTATCAATTTTTTTTACAGTTGTTTATTGTGTTTATGTGTGAGTACATATACTCAATGACTCATAACAAAGGTTAGAAGACAACTTGTGGGAGCTGGTTTTTCCCTTCTACCATGTGGATCCTGGGGTTGAACTCAGTTTTCCAGGCTTGGCTGCAGGACCCTCTTTACCTGCTGAGCCATATTAGAAGCCCATGGCATAGTTTAACTGGCAAAAAAATCTAAAATTTCTTCCTGAAATGTAAAATAATGTTTTACAATGGCATATAGTCAGAATTTTCCTGTCCTGATGGCCTGCTTCCAAATAATCACTCAGAGGCTTAATATAAATTATAAATGCTCGGCCAATAACTCAGGCTTGTTACTAACTAGCTCTTACAGCTTAACTCATTTCTATTAATCTATGTATTGCCCTGAGGCTCGTGGCTTTTACCTCTATCCCACTTTGTGTGTCCAACTCATTCTTTGCCTGGCTGGCGACTCCTCCGACTCCACCCTTCTTCTCCCATCATTCTTTCTGTGTCAGGCTGTCTTGCCCAATCTCTTCTTGCCCTGCTATTGGCCAATCAGGTTTTTTTTTCCTTTTTATTAACAATGAGCATATTCCACAGCAATGGAGGCCATTTTAGATTCTGTGAGATGCAATATTAATATGCTCATTTTATAAGTGAAGAAATTAGGTGCAAAGAAATTTAGTAACCTGCCCAATATCAGAAACCTTGGTACTATGAATCAAGATTTTGTGCTTGAGGTGGGGATGGGACAGAGGGGAGGTGGTGGGGAGGGGTTGGGAGGAGAGGAGGAAGGGGAAACTGCAGTCAGGGGTGTAAAATAAATAAATTTTTTAAAAAAGGCTGTGCTCCCAAGCACCTAGTACCCTACTGGCATTTGGCCTGTATTTTTCTCTGTCCTTTCACAAAGGGCTGAACCCTGAGCATCGGAGACTACCTATCCTGACGTTTGCCCCACAGCCTAGAGGGCCATCTCTGAGCAGAAACCACAGGCAGCGGTAACATATCACGTATTCTTCCTCACTCTGCCATTGACATTGCTGGAATTTGCTCATAATGTTGATTTTTCGAAGTGAAAGCCAATTCTCAAGCTGCCTTTTAGAGATGAAGCCCAGAACAAGGTTTGGTAAGGACTGGAAGGATGGGGGGGGCGGGGCGTGGGGCGTGGCCTAGAACTCATTCTGAATGCCTTGTAAGGGCTCTTGACAGAGGCTGAGGGACCATGGACAGCACAGAAATCAGACCCAAACTTCTCTGTTTATTTAGTTTTCCTTTTCAGGGAGCTGGTTCAAGAACATGAGACTAAATGCTAAATTATCAGGTAACAGCGGAAAAATCTTCATTGATCAAAACAGTGGTGGGAAGGTATCAAAAGTGAGAGAGGGTGGAGTCTAACTAGTCTCATTGTTAAATGGCCCCATTGTTAGTAGAGTTTGACCTGATGTGTGTGTGTGTGTGTGTGTGTGTGTGTGTGTGTGTGTGTGTGTGTGTGTGTATGCTACCATCTTTTTGTCTGTGCAGGTAAGAGAACATTGCTGTGCACGTTACCCATATGTGTGGAGCTATCCAGAAATACTAATTACCCAAGGAGAGGACATTGCCCATTTTAAAAAAAAAAAATTGCCCTCATTGCTGAGAAAAGAAGAGATCAGGGCGCTATTTGCCAAGGACAGTGAGCAGATAACGGGGCTCCCAAGATACTCTACGAAGTGCAGCCCGATGATGGTCACTATGAGATCCTAAAGGGCAGTGATGGGCAGGTAGGAAGGGATCAAAAGAACTTCATTATTGAATTTGGCCATTCCATCAGGGGCCTTACACAGTTGCATACCTTAGCTATGACTTTCTCAGCCATTTACCCTTTTCCCCCTTGGTGATTATTCAGCAAAACCACAAAGCTTAAAGTGCTTATGGGCTCAGTATAAAGAGGAAGAAGGAAGTGGGCTGTAACATAGGCCGCCGTGCCTCGATCTCCCTATCCTGGAGACAGAAGGCTGCAGGGAATGGGGTAGATGGCAAACAGGCTGTAAAGATAATCCAAAGCCGGCCAAGACCACGGGTGTTTGGCAAAGAAGAAAAGACCGTGGGTGCAGCTGGACTTTGGGGGGAGTTCTTGAGGCCAAGAAAGGGATGTGAAGCCTGGACCCCCAAACAGGAGCTATGGGGTCATTTGGGGTCACGTGAAGCACTAGTAGGGAATGGAGAATGACTCTGAATTCTGACCAGGTACTGGGGTCGGGATTGTGCTTGAAGACTGACTAGATATTTGGATAAGGATTGGGCCTGCCCTGTATGTTGCAAAGGACTTGGAATCTTCTCATTTCCAGAGTGGTCTATTTTAGGCAAAACTACCTCCGAGGTTCTCTTCTATTTATCTCTGCCAAGAATCCAGCTACAGAAAGGTGTCTTCTAGATATTAGGATGAAGGGAATGGGCATCACTGTCTTGGCTCACTAAGAGGCTGGTATGAGCAAGCTTCATTGGGGTGTGGGCACCAGCTTCCCTCCTAATATTTGCCCCACTCACAATTTATTAACAAAATTGGCCCTCATTAATAATTCTTTGAACTAGCAGAGCAGTCCTAGTTGATTGAAAATAATTATCAACCTCTCCAGATGATTAAACAGCACATTTGGATTTTCATTTATATTATCAGTTTGATTGAACGATGTGTATGTGGGCAAGGACTGCGTATTAACACGACAGCTCTTAAAAGCAATATTGAGTGAGGATGAGAAGGTTGCACACCGCTCCATATCATAGGAATAACAAGAAGTCTAAGGCAAGGGAATAAATGAACAATCTGGGTGCGTAATATAAATTATGAAAGGCAGGCTGTGACAGAGATAAAGTTGCATGGGACTTAAGGGCTAAACACACAGAAAAACATGTATGATGTTCCAAGCATAGTCCTCTGATGCTTCAGAGGACTGCAAATTCTGGTCAGCACCAATAAACAAGCAGTGTAATTAATCTGGAACAGAAAGAATACCACAGATGTTGAAAATTATATTTTTTCCTGTATACTTACAAATTGAAGGTTGTAGATTAATAGCCCCTGAGCTTCCCGCCCAATGGGACTGGGTCCAGGATTGTGTTTGTTCTCATTGACATCCTTTTGGATTCCACCTCTTTTCCCTAATCAGAATATAAGAAAAATTCAAGCTTTGTCTCGCTTTGGTTCTCCCGATCGTATTCTGTGAAGGATTCACTCAACAAGAATAACAAAGCTTCCCGCCGCGAACCGTAGCATCTCACCGGAAGTGGCACAGGCTGTGTTCTTCGCTAATATCATTCGGTGTGGCGTAGCCTCATTCATAAAACAATGGTGGGAATGTGCTTCCGCCTGGTTCATTTGAATTCTGGTTTTGCTCCGTGTCGTCCCCATCTGGATCAGCTCAACAAACTTCCAATGCTAGAAGGAAGATTATGCAAACTTGGAAATTTGTTACACTGTGATTTTTTTTTTTTTAAACACCGCCACTATGTAGGCAAGTACTTTCATGGAGAGGTAAACTAAGTCACCAACTCAATTTCTGGTGGTTGAAGTTTTTCCTAACAGGTCAGAGGCAAACCACACAAAGATCCTGGTCAATGTTTTAAATTCTGCAGCTTTGGTAGAGCAAGACCTTCTTGCTCTCCCGGCCCCAACTATTTTCTCTTTCAGCTACAATTCTTGTTAAACATGAACTTCTTTAGGAAGGGAGTTGAAAGGCAGAATGGCCTGTCTCAGATCTTGAAGGCTTTCCTAATGGAGTGTGTGCTTGGGCAACCGCAGGTGACCTTTGGTCATGGTAGTGCCAAGTCCTGAGTGTTCTAGGAAAGGGCACTAGGAGCCTCTGCCAGCTCCTGTGGAATCTGAAAAGTTCGTCCATTTCCTCTGGTTTAAACGCTGAATCTCACGGGGCCAGCCACCTCACAGACACTGAAATCAGCTATCTTTTGCCAAACCCCGAATTCCTAGAGAAAGGCTTTATGAACTCTATTTCTGTCAGCTCAGCCAGAGCAAAATGTCTGCTTCTCTTTCTACGAAATAGAATTACAAAATAAAATATGCTGAGAATTGATGGGCAATGTACTAACAAGAAAAAGCTCTCGCCTCTGAAAATTATATATCCACAGTGGAGACATAATTAATAACTTAAAAAACCATTTTTTTTCGTCCACATTTAAAATGGACTGTATTCTGATGCAGTCACCGAAAGCCACAACGGGAAAAGTATTCAAAGAGATTCTAAGAAATAATGCCCTACTTTGTAGATAGAATAGAAGAAGGAGCCAGGTATAAAAATTACGTCTTAGGCTATGGCCTCCCGAAAACAAACAGAAACTCACCTAAGTGTCATGTGCTGGCTGCCCCATCCCCCACTGCCTGAGTACCCTCTGCTAATCCCATTTCCTTCTGCTGTTCTTCAAGCCACCAGTTTAAGAGAATATTAGTAATTATCTCTAACCAACCCGCTTGGGTTATGTTTATAGAACAATAAGAAAATGTTTCATGAAGGGATTAACTAACGCATCAGGTGCAGGCATTAATTTCAAGGAAGAACCAGTTATTGAGTGTTTCATCAAAATGCTGATTTCAGACGCTCAAACCCACTCTAGTTAGAGGGTGTTTTCCACCTAAAAGCCCCTGATGGGATACTAACTGGCCCCACCCAAGGCGCCCTAAAACTGTCTTAATCTTGTAACACATTTTCCCAATCCTTTTAGACCAAAGAAGGAAACCAAAACAAAATTCGGGCTGACAATATGGTTCGGAAGATAAGATTTTGGTGTTGAACAAGGGACACACACGTTCCCGTGAAAAGGCAGAGGAGAAAAACGTTCATCGCCAGCCGTCATGTTCAGAGAGGAAAGGTAGGCTAAGTCCCCTTACTTCACGTATGTGGGCGCAGAGGTGGACATGGAACAAAGCGACTTTTTTTTTTCACCTTTTCCATAAGGACGTTATCTGTTGCCGAAGAACCGACGGAATTTAGAAGGCAAATTTTTTTTTTTTTCAACATTCTCCAGAGGAAAATAATTCAACATCCTCTCTTTTTCCAAAATTCAGTCCTTCGTATTGCCCCTTCGGGGGCCATTCTCTGTATTGCTCTGGCTTGCTTAGGGCGGGCGGGTGTAGTTGTTGGTGGACTCTGCCTTAGGTCCACACTTGAGACAGGGTCTGGCTAAAGGGGACCCTGGTTCCAGCTAGAGTGTGGCAGCGTGGTGGCTGCCTGTGAGCACAGGGTGTTCATGTGTAGCATCCTCCTAGGACTCTTGGGGGGAGGCCGCTTTTAGCACTGAGCAGGCTTCTTCTAACAGAGCCAGGCTCTGACTCACCCTGGCCCTCGTCCAGGCTGAGTGACAGAAGGCTCCTGCTTTTGTGTTCCGGGCATTTTCTTCCGAGTCACCTAAACTTGCCTCTTGTGCTTTAAACAAAACCCACGAGGCTGTCCTGACCCCCCACCCCCACCCCCTTTTTTTTTTCTGGAATCTTCATTTTCTAGCATTTAAAGCTTGCCAGTTTCCAACTTTCTGTCCTGGGTCTAACTTTATCTTAATCCCCTAATCCCATTTAAGCATTGAGTTCCTCTTCCTTTTTCATTTTCTTCTTGAACTTTTTTTTTGGGGGGGGGCGAGTCTTGGGGAGCTAAACTCCTCCTGCTGCCCCTCCCCCCTTTTGTATAAAAACAAAGAAAAACAAAAAGCCAACCAAATGTGAATTTTATTCGGACATTTAGTGTCTTCTGGCTTGGGGGGGGGGGCTGTCTCCCTTTTCCCCTTCTTTTCTTTTTCTTTCTTTCTTCTACTCCCCAAACTTCTTCAAAGTGGCCTCTACTTAGCGTCTTCACATCTCATTAATTCCTCAACCCATTACAGTCTGGCTTCCACCAGCCACCACTCAATTAAAAATACTTTCCTGCCGGCATCCCCCGCTCCCCGCCACCGATTGGCTGGTTCAATGGGCCCACTTTCCCTTGTCATCCTCCTTGACATTTTATGCAACATTTGACACGGTTGACCAGCTCGTCCTCATTGAAACTCTCCCCTTTCTCAGCCGCTTTTATTTCGCCGGCTCCTGCCCCTCTCAGCTTTCTCCGTGGGCTTCCTTTGGCGTTTCCTCCTGCCCTTTGATGTTGGCTTTCTGGGGGATCTATTGATGCGCTGCTCACATTGCACTCCGGCTCCGCTCTGCTTTCTCCCCCGAACCTCCCCCCCCCCCGCGTCAGCCCCCCGTGCGCCCGTGAAGTTCTCTGGCTCCGGACTTCTCCGGTTCCTATCCTCCTAAAGCCTTCAGGACATCCTCCTCCTCCACCAGTGTGCAGCAGCCAATATAGTGCTCACGACCATTATTTCTGATCACCGAGGTCAGAGTCTCTGCAGTTTCCAGCAGGCTGTCTCCATCTCCTGCCTTGGAGGATGGCTGCTGGTCATCCAAGAACAGCTCTTTAGCTACACATTGCTCCGTCACTCTCAGGAAGAATAATGTCCCAAGCATTCTGATAGAGATAATGACCTATATTCATGGAAGTCTCAGGTGCCACTGGCTGATCTAAGTCTTGCATGTGGATTGGCTCAGCAAAGCAGCTTCTGGTTCTGAGGCTCGCATGAGCTACCGATTTTGAGTGAGGAACCTAAGACTTCACATAATAATTCACCCAAGGTAAAATTTCAAACCCAGACAGTCTGAGTCCAGAGTGCATGCTGTGACTCACACTTTCTTCCCAAAGAGCAGCGGCTGGCTCCCACTGCCTTCCTATGTTGTGTGTGCATTGTCTCTGTGAGCTCATCCAGGCCCCAGAACACTGCTAGGAACTGGGATAACTCTAATACCGTATCCTTCTGAGACCCTACTCTCTGAAGGGGAGAACTGAGGCCAGGGTAGGTTAAGGAACTTGCCCCAAACTGCAGCGCCCACAAAGTAGCCAAGTTGGAATGCACTTTGTGTTATTTACCTCTATTACAGACATTCCCAAATTGCTCTGTAATTAACCACTTAGGTGCTTTCATCTCTCACTCTTCGGTCGGCAACTTGAAGGCCCGGATGATGTCATTTTCCACTTTTTCTTCCCTTTTATCAGGTCACAAAATGCAAGTTCAATAAACGTGGGGAAAAGAAAGCCCAGTAACATTGGGACTGCCGCTGTCTCTGGGTCCCTTTTCTAGGGCAATGGATAGGTGTCCGCTTTATTTTATGTTTTCCGGAGCAAATCATTTTTGTGCGCAGCATCATGAAGCTAGGAAAAATGCTGTCTCTGCAAAGTTTCTTTCTTTCTTTCTTTTTTGAGTAAAAGTAGTTTCTGTTCCCAAAGGTGAAATAATTGCTACCCTGACAGACTGTATCTGAGCCTCTCTCTCTTCAGCGGCTCTTTAGCGGCACGTCCAGATGGAAGGTTTACTCGGGGAGACCCTTAATCTGTTCAGAGACAAACATCACATTTCTTAGAATGTAAGCCTACAATGAGCTGAAGTCACACCGGGTTGAAAGAGGACATTTTCTGCTAGTGACCCTGGGTCTCAGGGACTCAAGGGTTTGGTATCTTAGCCCCCTCCCCCCTCGCCCTCAGGCTTCCTTTCTTCTCCTCCCCCTCCCCCTTGGTCCTGCCTTCCTGCCTTTCCTGCTTAATAGCGAGGTTTTACTGAGTGCTGATGTTGCTACACACACAGCCCACTGGGCGCTCTAGTTCTGAAGATGTAATCTCGTCTTCACTGAGTCTCAAGTAGATTGGTTTTGTAGACTTTTGATTATAAACTATACTTTTTATTAGTAAAGTACACTATATAGTCATTTTCTTGTTTAGAGAACAATAACGATATTGCAGAAAATACTCTAAATAGAAAGTTTTATAAAGTGATATTAAAAAAACTCTCATCAATTCTTTCCCTCTCATTTTGCTTACAATTCTTTTTTATGCATTATAAACACAACATGCATCTTTCTCTCTGTATATATATATATATACATTCAATATTTAAATTTCATAAATTAAAATTGTGTCATACCTTTGTCTTTAGCACAGTATATCTCCATATTGTGTTAATAAATGTTTTGTGTTTTTAATGGCCACGTGCTATTTCATGTGCAGGGCTACAGACCTTGTGAATCAGTTCCACGTGGAAGAACACCCAGATTGGTCTCTATAATAGTAAATAGCGTATTCACATGCATGCGACGCCAAGTTCCTGTTGCGGGAGCATGCATTTTGATTCTGATCCACTCTCTATGGGCAACAGTGGCCCTTACCTCACCTCCCATGGTTATGTCCTGATACAAAAGGAGCCTTCCGCGGTCCCAGGAATCCAGCCGTACAGCTGTATGTCTTAAGCAACATAGAAAACAGGCTGAATCTTCTTCCCCGAAGATGACCAGGTGGTAGACGTATTTTTCCACTCTTCCCTACTTTATCTGATTGAACCATTTGTAATTTTCTTGGTTGTTATTAATGTTTAAGTCTATTCCTTTCTTCTCTGTTTCTGTGTTTTTCAGCATAGGTACAGATTTCTTAAGGAACTTTGAGAAAAGAATTCCCCAAAGTAGGAGAGGCTTCCAGGGAAGAAAGAAGACCCCATTGCTCTATTTATGACTCATTAAAGAAATTAACATTTGGCCGGGCGGTGGTGGTACACGCCTTTAATCCCAGCACTTGGGAGGCAGAGGCAGGCGGATCTCTGTGAGTTCGAGGCCAGCCTGGCCTACACAGCGAGATCCAGGTTTCTACACAGAGAAACTCTGTCTCAGAAAACCAAAAAAAAAAAAAAGAAAGAAAAAGAAAAAGAAAAAAAAAAGAAATTAACATTTATGTATTTGAGTGTGTGTGTGTGTGTGTGTGTGTGTGTGTGTGTATACACATGCTTGTTATAGCACACATGCAGAAGTCGGAGGACAGCTTTCAGGAGTCAGCTCTCTCCCGTCATGTGGGTTTGGGCTCAAACTCGGGCTGGTCAGACTCTGCTTTAACCTGCTGAGCCGTCCAGCAGGCCGGTGACTCACTTCTTAATGACTGCTTGAGGTTCACACTCACCCCAAACAGTTTAGATTTAACTGTATTTCCTCATGCCTCTTCCTGCTGTTGTATCCCATCCCCTTTCAAATTTCTCTTATTTCTAGATCCACAGCCTTTCGTCCTGGCTTTTGAAGCACTTTTCTCTTACTCTCTGGTACTTGGGCTTAGTGACATAAAATATGAAGGAAAACTGGTTTCTTTTGTTGTTGTTGTTCATTTAAGTAACTCATTTTTTTTTTTCTTCTTGGAAGGTGTTTCGGTTTATTTTCTTTGTTCTTGGCATCTTACTGAGATTTACTTATGTTCATGGTTTAAAATTTTTTTTTTTTTCATATGCTTTCCAAAGGAACATGTAGATTCCCGGATTCTAAAATTCTCCTAGTAAAGTCTGACTATTCTATTGCGCTCTTCTCTCTTGCTTGCTACCGGTGGGAAAACCCAAAGCAGTATGCAGAGACAGAGAAGCATGGCGCCATGCCCTTGAGTTTTAAAAACCTCTACCGCTTTGGCACTCGAAGATAGCTTAAGGTGACCGACCAGTTAGCCTATTTTGTACTACTGGGCAGAACTTGAAACTTGGAAGTAATCTGTGTTGCCTCTCTTTCTAGCCGTGAAGGCTATGTAATTACTCACAGCCAGGAATGAGGATGTTAGATTCTAGAACTGTTAGTTTGCTGGGGGGACAAACTGGTTTTCTGTGCCCCAAAGCGTCTTTCCACTCATATTCCTGATAAAATGGAAACGAACTTGTTGGAATCATAATTTGACCCCATTAAATATAAAGTCATTTTAACTATTTACTGGGTTCATTTAGATTAGATTTTTTTTTGATTGTACAAATTTCTAAATTACTAATATACAAAATTACTTGTATGACATCAACAATAACAGATATCTCTACCCTAAATAAACTAGCATCCACATATTAGGAGGAAACTGATGTTTCTGAGTGAACATTCCCAGGCTAGGTTTTAGGCAACGTTGTTGTGTGCCAGGCCCTTCTATTTTATATAGGCTTTGCTTCCTGAAGTCTTCACAACAGCTGCATGAGGCAAGGGCTGTTATTACCCCTCATTTACATAGGAGGAAAATAAAGTGGAGAGAACTTGCTGAGTCATACAAGCAGTAAACAACACAGCCAGGGTCTGAATCCAAGCTGAATGTTCCTCCGGACATTGTCTGGGAGCTTTTGGATCTTGCTTCTCTGCAGTAGGGACGATATCCTGGAAGTCGTGGTCCCCAAGGGGATCAGCAGTGGAGAGAAAGGAGCAC
Source organism: Peromyscus leucopus (assembly GCF_004664715.2). Classification (NCBI taxonomy): domain Eukaryota; kingdom Metazoa; phylum Chordata; class Mammalia; order Rodentia; family Cricetidae; genus Peromyscus; species Peromyscus leucopus. Next base: position 38,833,621 of record NC_051085.1, on the reverse strand, counting down.
ATTCTAGCAGAGCCCCCCCCCCTTTTTTTTGAACAATGTAGTTGTGGAATTGTAGGTTGTTGTGTGTGAATATAAGAATTTCTGTGTGGGCTGCCAACTTTTCTGAGCCACGGCTGATTTGACACTGGATTTTGTAAATCTATTCTGTACTCAGTGACAGACATCTGTGGCTAAGGTGGTTGAAATAGAGCAGATGGACATCTGGTTATTTCAATCATAAAGACGTAGCTTGAAGATTTGTTGCCATCTATTTAGAATTGGGCTTAAATGACTGTGGATTTCAGATGAAATTTATCTTAAAAGCACAGTGTGCTCCAATCATATCTACTTATCAAAATAATTGATGGTAAGGTTCCGGCTAGCCTATCCCATTTCCATTTCGTTCCAAGTAGGGTGTCCACTTCAGAGTAAGCCAGAGACAGGGAAAGAGGAGAAAGAATGCCAAAGGGGGGAGAAACTGGTGAGCACCGCAGAGTCCATTCAATTTTCAGCTTTCAGAGCATCTCTGCGCACGGGGAGGAATCAAGAGCCATTTGAATAGTTACGGAAATGCTTTTCACAGAGCTGTTTAAAATTGAACAGGTGTCAAAGAAATTCTACCAAAGACACTCAAGTGCATTTCGAGGGTGTTTTATGTTCAGAGTTATGTTCTGACACAGGGACAGAATGTGAGACCCAAGGATCTTCATCCAGGGAGTGCTTAAATTCCAACTCCAGGATTCGATTTCATCATGTTCCAGAAATATCCAGGGCCACCAAATCCATTCACTGTAAACGAATCCATCAACTCCTATAGATTTAACTCCCATAGGATATAATGAAAAACTTGCGGTTATGAGTTGTATTATTGTGATTTTTATTGAATCATTCTATTGCCGACTGCTGCATGTTATATTTATCTGTGGAAGCCAGTGGGGTGGGGTGTGTGAGGTGAAATTCCTTAGTAATTTGAACCCTTCTCTGTTGGAGTGATCTTTGACCACATTGAGGCTTTGGTATCTCTTAAAAAACAAAGGTTTTATCTCCTCCATCTCACCATGAATTCCATTTGCCTCTGAATTATAATCAAAGGCGAAAGAATAATTTGATTCCCCTTGAACTTTTTGATGCAATCTCCTGTTGATGAGGAATCTTGAGCCCTCTATGTAAAAAGCCTACTTTCCTGCTGGATCACTGCCCACATTTTGTGTGTGTGTGTGTGTGTGTGTGTGTGTGTGTGTGTGTGTGTGTGTTCCGAAGCTGTTTACCATCACAGTTTGGATAAATTCACTTGAGCTGGAGGAAAGCCATTTTAGCATGTCAGGCTTGGTTCACGATGGTCATGAATTTAGGGAGTGGAGAAAAGTGATATGAATTACCCTTTCCCGGGATAGAAAGAAAAATGTGATTTGATACAAAGCTATTGTTCAAGACCAGGGCTCAATTTCTGACGGACTTCTAGCCCGGAGTCAGGCCTGCCTGTGGGACTGCTACCGCTTCTGTAAGATCAAAGTGGGAATGAATGAAAGGTACAGAGATGAGCGGACAAGTTACAGCAAGCTTCCTGGGACAGGCACGCTCTTCTCTCTCCTCCAGCCCCTGAGGTTCCCCTTCAGTGGCCCTGAGCTCCCAGCCTCCCCTGTAGCACTTGGCTGTTTGTTCCTGTGTTATCTTTGCCTCCACCAGCCGACTGAAAGGTCCTGGAGATCAAGGTCCATGTTTGACACTGTTTTTTTTTTTTTTTTGTGGTGACTGTGCCATCCGACAGTGTGCGGGGATCATAGGAGATTTCCTTTGATCCTTATATAATGGAACGAAGTCGAGCCTTGGGACTCTTGACCAGGCCAGCACAGAACATGGAAAACCTGCCTTCCCCTGTGACAGCCATGCACGTCTTTCTCGTTGGCTTAGTCTTGCTCTTCCTGCTTCAACAACCATGTGGGTCCTTCCCCTCACAAGACATCTTCATCTGGGGAAAGCTGGTTGTTTCTCTCATCTATGGTTTCTTTCCTTTTTCTTCAAATTTAGCTGTATGGCATGGACTTATGCTTAAAAATTTTAAAGCAGTAGCCAACCAGGTAATAGTTAACAAGCATATATGAAGAAGTTAATGATTAACAAGTACAATAGATTATATGGGGGTGGTTGCCTAGTCTCAACACAAGATTTAATAATAAGCATAAGCTTATGGGCCTCATAAGTGAATTTTTAGTACACCGATATAGTGTAATACAGTTTCTATTGAGTTAGGCAACATATTCTATTTTATTTATTTGTTTATTTATTTGTATTCGCTCTTGCTCTAAATCCCAAGCTCTATCTTTGTTTACATAGTTTTATATATATATATAGTTTTATATATATATATAAAACACCTCTGATTCTAAAATCAGTAAGTAGTTAGTGTACAGATTTGGGCAAATACAACAGGACAGCAGGAAAAATCGCGTCCATCCATAACCTTACCACTAAGAGACATTTCAATTTTCCTCTAGACTTCTCCTATGCATGTGTGCACGACCCTTGCTCCATAAACATGGTGTGCAAGACCGTTTTCTTCTTAATACAGATGAGATCTGACCTTCTTGTCTCAGAGTCCATTGCAGCCACTTTCCAATTTTGAGAAAACTTCAAAGATTTTAGGGTTTTTTTTTTGGGGGGGGCTACAATTGACTAGATATTAAACATTAATCCATCCAAACTAGATACTTGAGCACAATATTCAGTCTCCATCTAAGAATATGGTGTATAAACGTCATTCAAGTATTCCTTTTTTACCTCAGCACACTGTTGTAGGCTTTGGGTGGAGGAAGCTTGCTATGCAGCTGAAGATGACCTTGAACTCTTAATTCTCCTGCCTCTTTGTCACACCGTGCTGTGGGCCGCAACACCTAGCTCACTCTACCTTTAGATGCTTAACATTTTTTGTTGCGATTGTGAATAAATATTCTTAATCTTCATATCTCATCCATTGTCATTCATTCAGAAAGCTATTGATGTTTTTATATTTACTTATTTTTTAACCTTATTAATAAATATTCTTATTAGTCATATTAGATTTTCATTTTACTCCTGGGGATTCTAGGTAGAACACAACATCATTTTTTTTTTTTACCGCAAAATCATTTTACTTTTGTCTTATTGAATTAAATAAGGCACATACAATAGTGATGATCTCTCTTCTCTGGAAAGAGATTCCTCCTCAGGCTGCCCTATAGTTCCTGGGTTCCTGTGATCCTCCTGCCTCAGCCTCCAATTCCCTGGGGTGCTGGGTGGGTATGTATGATGTCTGACATCTCTATTTTTGAGGCAAGGAGTCAGAGTTTTATGGACATACCTTAGTTATTATTTCAGATAGATTTTTTTTTCATACTATGCAATCAATAGTTACTTTAAAAAGTGTTCTTTGGATTGAGAGTTTCTTAAAACTTACCTGCTTAAAAAAAAAACCACATGTCATACCTAGAGTGAAAGTATCAACACAGGAGCAATTTACTGATCATTGATGGATAGTAGTAGGTTATAATAATTAACATGTGTAACATTTGTTATATATTTCCAGTTAACCTAATTAAACATTGTAATGTCATTTATTTTTATTTTCTGAAGGATTCATAATCCATAGATATGTGCACTTAAACTTGTTAGTCTAGCAATGATAATAAAAGCAATACTAGGAACAATCTAACATTTGCTGAGCACTTAAGATGTAGCTGGCAGTTCTGAGAATCTTATGTTTTTAATTTATACAACAATCCCTTGATGTATAGACTACTACACACTTTTTACTTATGTATGAAAATTGAGTCACTGTGAGGTTAAGCTGGTTGCCTAAGGTATATACCAGGAAATGATACTGCCTGGATTTGAGTCTTGTCAACCAAATGCTCCTTTCCATAGATTGGACTCTTGTACAAATCATGCTGGCAAACTTCCATAAATGAAATTTTAACCCTGCTTTATAGCCATGTAAGGTAGTTCAATAAACAGGGTGAGTAAGACCCATAACACGTTTCTCTGTAGTAGAGTATAATTTTAATTTTTGTTTGTATTTCTCAAGATTGAGGGTTTTTTTTTTAATGTGAAACAATCCTAGGAATGTTTTATTAAGTAATCTTTGAAGTCTTACTGAACCACCATAACTTTCCCTTGTATCATCATTTTTCAATTCTTCAGTTTTTGTTAAGAAATATTTACCATTAATGACGTTATGGAGAGATCTGTGGTCTTTGACTAGTGTACCTTCGAAGAGGTGGGGATATGGTTGAGTTGTGGAGTGAGTGACTGGTGCACAAGGGACTCTAGATTTGATCTCTTGAAAATTTGAAAAAAAAACAAATGCCCTGAAGCAACAACAAAATGCTCCTACACAGTAACGGCTGATTTCTCTCCTCTGTGATTTGCTGCTTAAACAATCTGCACTGTATTGATGGCAGGGCGGCTGGCTCACAGGGCATGAGTAGATCTTGGGGTGTGGGCTGCTTTCCAGCTGCTCGGAGTGACGTAGATGGGCACTGAGATACGACAGCTGCATTCCTCTGTGAGAAGTAAGTGTGTCAAAATAAGGTAAAACAGAAGTAAATTTTCTTTCAGGGCTCGGAGTTTGTTGTCTTCCATGATTAAAAGGTCAATAGAATTCAAAAGGCTCATAAACATTTTTGGTTATCCCTGAAGATTTCTAATGTTCTGGCTGTTTGAATCTTTCAATAGCTTATTTAGCCAATATGAAATAAATGATTTGAAAATCTTAAAAATTTTTCCATTTATTATCTACATTAAATATTTTGAATTTTGAGTGAGTGGCAGAATTGTCATTCTAATGCCGTTTTGGAAAATGAATGTAGTTGACTCTTTGAGATTTATTTAATGGCACTCATATTCATGCTCTTTTTCTTTACTCTGTGTGTCCCCAAATAAGTCAAGCATTAGCAGAAAAACAGATAACAGCTACCTCCTTGACCCTCTATAAAACACTGCACCAGCAAGACCTTACCTCTCTTATCAGACATTCTTCTCATTCCACAGTGCAAGTCAACCAACAGAATGCAAATTTTCTTTAATTTGCATAATTTTCCTATCAACTTAGTTTATAGTTTCAGGAGTTGATGTTTTTCAAAATCATGGTGTTTCTTCATTGAGAAAGAATTAACCTCCCTTTCTTTTTGTCTCTTCCAGGTAGTCTATCTCTCATGTTATGATTGTAGGTTAGTTAGGGCTATCTGCACAAAGATGGATTGGTTTGAGAGCCAAATTTCATTACTCCTACTACAAAGACAGGTCCAACAGCAGATGCAACAAATTTCAACCATCATTTCCATCAAGATCACAGATGGTACTGATGTGGAAGACATCTGTGGTACAGGCCAGAGAGGGGATGGTTGGCATCTTATGGAATCAAGGCAAAGGATACAGCAATGAAAGATCTAAGGATGCCCCGGGGCAATTCCATGTGTGCACAGAGATCATGGTAAGTCAATTGTAACAGATTCAGAGCCCATCAGTGGGGCCCAAGAAGCGACTGAGGGATGATTCAGGGTTTGACTGCACTGTTTCTGGAAGAATCAAGAATGAGGAACAGATATGGTAAGCTGTATGCACTTAAAGAATAGGCTTCTAAGGGAGAGAAATGTGGGGACAAAAGCAGGGATGTGATCACAGGAAGTTTGCGCCCTCTTGCATAATCCCAAGTAAAGACACGAAGAGATATGGGAAGTAGCCGGCAAACTGAGTCTGTGTGGGAAAAACTGAAGTAAAAATAGTAGCACAGGATTTTAGTTGAATATATTTACAGTAAAGTGAATGTTTACATTAGAGAGAGAGAGAGAGAGAGAGAGAGAGAGAGAGAGAGAGTGTGTGTGTGTGTGTGTGTGTGTATATATATGTGAAAGACTACCCTTTCATTAATTTAATGACAGTTGGGCACCCACTTGAAACTGTGACATTTTGGGGGTGATTATGAAATGGAAGAAGATGTGCCCCTAAACTTTCCAGAGCTTTCGGTCTTGTTGGGGAAACTATTCAGTAAAACACCAGCACAAGTGAACATGGACACATATCATTGAAATTGTTTTCTTTTTCTCAATCTTAGCATTTGTGCTTGTAGTAAAGTCCATTTTTTTTCTTTACGACAAGCTATGAATATTAGTGTCACCATAAGCATTTCCCTCCATTCACTCAGTTAATCATCATACAGCCAAAGAAGGAAGGATTCTATCCAGAGTCAAACAGCTTTGAAGCTGGAGGCTTGGGGACAAAACCTCACCCTCTAAGTTCAGAGTCCACACTGTAGGATAATGGTGCAATTCTTCCTTGTAAGCTCCTACTGAGCTGTATCCCAAGTAGGAGTATGCGTTTATTTCCTTTCACTGAGTCCTAATGTTCCACACGATTTCTATTTTCTAGATTGCCTAGCATTTGCTAGGTTTATGGGAGATGCTCTGGATGGACAACCAGCCTCACCAAACCAGCAAAGAGGGTCGACTTATTGCACAGAAGTTGGGAAATTTCCCTTACTGCAGTTTTAATTCTGTATTACAAAGCTGTCAGGTGACGTCAGTTAATAGGCTCCCCCGTTCATGTGTATTTGTGTACCGTGTGTGTGCATGTTTGCATGTACACTTGTATATGTGGAGGTTGATATCAGCAGTTTTCCTTGATTGCTCTTCGACTTTATTCTTTGAGGCAGGGTCTCTCTGTCAAACCTAGAGCTCACTGATGTAGATGTGGAGGTTGATACCAGGAATTTTCCTTGGTTGTCCTTCAGCTTTATTCTTTGAGGCAGGGTCTCTCAGTCAAACCTGGAGCTCACTGATGCGGCTAGTCTTGCTAGTCGGCTGACTCCTGGAACTCCCAGTCTCTGTCTTCTGAGACTGGAATTAATTACAGGCCAGCTGTTTGGCCCACCAGGCATTTACACTTGTTTTGGGGATCTCCAACTTCAGATTCTCCTGCTTGCATGGTAAGCCTTTAAACTGCTGAGCATCTCCCAACCCAGTTAGTAAGCTTTTTTTTTTTTAAAAAATGTCAATCTAGACGACCATCCAATGTTTTTTTTTTTTAATTAATTAATTTTTATTTTGTTTGCATTGGTGTTTTGCCTTCATGAATGTCTGTGTGAGGGTGTCAGATCTTGGAGTTACAGACAGTTGTTAGCTGCCATGTGGGTGCTGGGAATTGAACCCAGGTCCTTTTGGAAGACCAGGTCCTCTGGAAGAGGAGTCATTGCTCTTAACCACTGAGCCATCTCTCCAGCCCAGTTAGTGAGCTTTTAAGTAAGACTGAACCCTGAGCATGTAAGAGGGACCCAAGACTCTCTAGGGTCACAGGCTAGAAAGTTCCTAGTATTTTGTTTATTCAGTTTTTGTTTGTTTGTTTGTTTTTTGACATGGTCTATGTAACACTGGCTGGAACTCACTATATAGACCAGGCGAGCCTTGAACTTACAGAGGTCTTCTTGCCTCTGCCTCCTGGGAAGTTCCTGACTTTTGGGATGCAGTGATGCTTCATTTCAAGGAGGCTAACAGGAGAGCTGGTAGCCCAACACTGTGTCGTAGAAGAAGCTGTTTTTGGGACGCCCATTCTGCTGTTTTCTCCTTGGTACAACTTTCTCCACTTAACTTCTCCATAGCAAGGCTTTTTTCCTCGTTACATGCCCTATCTATTATTGCTTCATGGTTTTAACTCACACGGATTTCTGAAGCTGCTCTCTGCTGACACAGTTGCGTGTCTCAGATTCGCAATCTTTGTGAGACTGTTTTACAGAACCGGGTTTGGGGCACGTTTTAGTGATGGTGTCCGTGTTTGGTGAGGGGCAGTCTGGAGCCAGTTGCCCTTGGTTTAGGAATGGATTCCTGTACACCAGTTTCAGGCCAGGTTGTGATGTGTCTGAATCTATATTCAGGAATTTCTGGGTGTGTTAGGCACTCTGAGCATCTGGGAAGGATACAGTGAATCTGTCAGACTATTTGCAGAACTTCTCCAGGATAAACACCCTATTGACTTCTTTTCACGTTGAGTGCCTATATAATCCGAGTCAATAGTTCATGTGGCTGGTGAGCTGAGGGACAGAGGAAAGACTCCACTTGAGTGGAAAGAAAATATAAGAGCTGGATCATAAAAATGTCAGAATTTCATAAATTTTCCATTTTAACAAACTTCCTAAAACAGAGGTCTTAACGACGTGGTTAATGGCTCCGTGGTTGACAACAAAGTATCAGGGCAGGAGGGAACCCCAAGGGATTATCTAGACCATTTCCCGCCAAGAAACTAAAGCAGGTGGATTCCCAATGCTGACACATTACTGGAAGCTACCCAGTGACCTGGGAGCAGTGTGCTCTGAGACGTCACTGAAATGGATTTTCAGGAACTCTGCATCTGCATAGCTCCGAGGTGTTTTCCTTCTCAGTGTCTGTCTCTACCTGCTTACTGCGTATTTGTGTGTTTATTCTCCGGTTAAAACACAAGCGTCACATGAGCCCTTGGTCTCTTTTGTCACCCTCTCTATCTCTAGAACCTTCAGAGCCTGCCCACTGAGTGTGTTCTGAAATACTAGGTGAATAAGTAAAGATGTAATTAATCCATGTATTGAGGAGTGTCAGGAGCACACACTGTGTTTCGACAGTACTCGCCCCTGGGAAATAAGATTAGCTGGCTTGACTCGAATTGAAGGAGGAGTTAGTGGAATGGTAGACTTTATGTTATAATCCCTATTATCTTTTGCATTTAATAAAATTTAAAAGTCAATTTGCTTTACCTATTACTCATAGAGTGAATGGATGTGTTGACATGCTGGAATGAAAATATGTGTATCTGTTGGTGTCCTGGGTTCATTTCAGTGAATATATCCAGTGTTATATAGCACACTGCAACATTTTTCTTCAGGAAACTTCACATTTTGAAAAATCTATTTGTAGCTTTTTATGTGTGAACTGAAATTAATATGTCATTGTCAACCATCTAGGCAAAACAAAACAAGATTGAGACCAATGTTTGAAATAAAAATTCCTTCCAAATACTAGAAATGGTTTTCCATCACGGCTCAGTGAAATCATAGAGTTGCTGAGAATACCTGTCCACATTTAAGAAGTAATTGATTATAAAGAGTAAACAATCTTATAAGAGTAAAATTATGCCCACATACAAAATGACTTTCTAAAACACACAGTTCAGTCGTGAAAACAGACTGCTTATTGAAATGTAAGCACACACAGAAGTAAATTATTGTGCAGGCATTGGAAAAACTTAAAACCAGACATGGGGAGGAAGGTGACCCAGATCTTAGCAACTACTGGCAGCCCCCACCATTCTTAGGGCTGGAGGAACCATGAGTAAATAGTTACCAAAGCGTTAAGGCCCCTGCCACTGGTGAGCTGGTTGGTGTCTAGAGGCGTGATGAGGGCATTAGGAATGCAAAGAGAGGATCCCTTGGCTAGAAACAGGCCCGGGAAGGAGACAGAGTCATTGCCAAAAACAGAAATAGGAAGATAAAAAAGTTTCCTCCTAAGTCTCAAATCTTCCCACTTTAGTGCCTGCCATTGACCAAACCTAAGTTTGAAAAAGGAATCCTGGGAATTGTAGTTTACATAGTCCTTGCCTTACAGCATAAGAAGAACTTAGAACTGAGAGCAGTTTGGAGAGTAAACAAGCAAGTGACCTAAAAAAGGTTATAATAGAAGAAATAGCTTGTTTTATTCATGCAATAAATTTCACATAAAATACTTTATGCATACTTCTAGTAAGTTTATACACACTTATTCAGGTATATTTGGGTAGCAACATTAGCATGTATTGAAACACACCAATTGCTGGGCAGTGGTGGCACAGGCCTTTAATCCAAACACTTGGGAGGTAGAGGCAGGTGGATCTCTGTGAGTTCGAGGCCAGCCTGGTCTACAGAGTGAGTTCCAGGACAACCAAGGCTACACGGAGAAACCCTGTCTAGAAAAACTAAAACTAAACAAAACAAAACAAAACAAAAAAAACACATCAATTATTTCTCAACTTTTTTGAATTCAAGTGTCCCTTTTATGTAACTAATTGAGTGATTTATTTTATTTTATCTCTATTAGGATTTATTTTATTTTTCATTATTTGTGGATGTCTATATGAAGGTATACACAGTTGAGCATGGGAGAGTGAGGGCACAAAGAAGCCAGAGACGTTGGATACCCTGGACCTGCAGTTACAGGTAGTTGTGACGTCCCAATGTGAGTTCAGGACGTGAACTCAGGTCCTCTGGAAGAGCAGTATATATGATCTTAACTATTGAGCCATCTCTCCAGGCCCTGTGCTTTTTTTGTGTATTAGTTTAGTAACTTGGCATCAAAACCAAATGCATGTCTTTGCTCACTTGAGGTTTGGGAACTTTTATATTCATACTAAAAACAGTCAATATTCTTAAAAAATATATTTTTTTTTGATTTGCTTTGAAATGGTGAACTGAGTTGATGAATTTGAGGCTGTATTTGTAAGCATTTCTTGTGAAAAATATCTTCTTCCCAATGAATTAGAAGCCAAATTAAGCATAGATGTCACTTGACTTTCTCTTTCTAGTATTGGCTTCTGAAATACTGGAGGCATTTCCATGTGCTATGCAGGGATTTACAGGGAATGAATGAACTTTCAGGGTCTGTGGACGAGCACCGTGAGGTGAATTTGCAGGATTATTATCGTTTATTGCTTTTCATCAACTATATAATTGAGAAGGCTTTCCCAGTGATTTATACTACCATAAAATACTTGGTCTTGTTTCTATTCATTATGATTTGGAAGATGTAGTAAGTATAATGTTAATGAATGTGTTGAACGATGTTGGATTAATTGAAATGACAAAAATGCCTTGAGCAATGAGTGATAACTCGAGACGATTGGCAAATCCCAAGATAAAACTGTTATTTACTTTGTGTCGTGGCCTGTCCTTAGAAATGGCATTTATCCAGGTCAGGAACTTAGATGTAATCTTTGATCATAACTTCTGGCATTTTAAAAAAGTAAACTTTTTGATCGTAGAAATGTCAAATGTATACAAAGGTAACTCCAAGAGCAGCAGACTCTCCTTCAACAATGATCGATTCATGCCCAGCTTGTTTATGTATAATAATCCTCTCCACTTCCTTTCCCTCTCCCCTTAAGCTTCACCACAGTATTTATAAAGTCAGGTCCAGACAGCCTATCACTTCACCCTGCTTTTAACAAGCCTTTTGTTGGGGCAGGTACAGAGGGAAGAGAGCTGGTAGCTTTCCATTTGGTAATGCTGCAGGAGGTTCAGGACAAAGTCTTTTTTTTTTTTTTTTTTTTTTTCCTTCCCAAAGAATGCCTGTCATTGGTGGACTGTGGTGATGGGAATTACCAGGGCAAGGCTAGAGATTTATCTCAGTGGTAGAGCACTTAGGTAGCATATCCGAGGTCTTAGGTTCAGTGTCCAATACCACAAAAGTAAATTATCGAGGGATTGCCTATCCTTTGGTTCACTGCACCAAAACATAGGCACTGGGTAATGACCTTGCAAAAGGTATATAATTCTTAGCTTGGGAAACACCAACTTTCAGAAGTCATTAGTATGCAAGTTACAAATTCGTGGGCAATCATGTGGCCCAAGGTAGGACCAGAATGCATTTTTGAGATAATTGGGAGTGTCACAAATAAGTTCCGAAACTTGGAACTTGCACTTTGCTACGAATGGTGATAGCGTGGTTCTGAACCTCTCATGGTCGAGCAGGAAGGGAAGAGAGGAAGAAACAGCACATAATCCCATTCTCGCTGCACTCAGCCTTCTTTACGGCATCAGTTTTGATGACTACCAGATGTGATTTTATTAATCTCTCTTCAGCTCAGGTTCAAATATGCCTCGACTATCAGGTATTTCTCTAGATTTGAACACAAAGCCTGTCACCATCAAAAGTCTCTAAGGGATCTTTGTAACTCTCAAATTGACTTTCCCCTCTCACTTTCTTAGTCTCTACAAATGTCATCCAGTAAAGTTTTCAGTTGGGGGGGGGGGGTTGGGGATTTAGCTCAGTGGCAGAGCGCTTGCCTAGCAAGCGCAAGTCCCTGGGTTCGGTCCTCAGCTCTGGGGGAAAAAAAAGTTTTCAATTGGGGGCTGGAATCTTCTCAGATAAACTAGCTGTCACTTGTCATCCTGTCTACTTCTGAAAAAATCAGAACTCTCTCAATTAGTCCCTCCCACTGATGCTGCCCTTGTCTTTAGTGCAGGTTTGTACCAGAAGTGGTGACTTCGCCTTAGATCAATCTATTTCCCACTCCGCTGGTCGAGACCAATTAATTGAATGGGAAACATCTCTCCAGTCTCAAGCCCGTGAACTTTCCCTTCCAGGTGACGGAGATTGTCATCTAGCTCTCTGTATCCACTGTGCTCATCTCCTGTTGTTCTTTAATGATTTATGATCTGGCCACATAGAAATATGACTTTCCATCAGATAATACATGGGAACTCCGGGGGTTGGAGAGATGGCTCAGAGGTTAAGAGCACTGGCTGCTCTTCCAGAGGACCCAGGTTCAATTTCTAGCATCCACATGGCATCTCACAACTCTCTGTAACTCCAGTTCTAGAGGATCTGGCTCCCTCACATAGATATGCCTGCAGGTAAAACACCAATGCATATAAAATAATAATGAATAAGTTAGAAAAGCTGTGGGAACTCTGAATTTCTGATAAGATACCAACTCGTGCTGCTGATCACCATTCAGCAGCAAAGACCACAGGCTCGCTTCTCACCCCATCTTCTAATGGGTACAGCTTTCTCTTTTACTGCCATCCCTCATTTTAATTGTTCTATGAATTTAGCCATTTTGTTTTGCTATCAAAATTTTTTCTTCCCTTTCAAGTTTCAACCTAAACACACACCCCAAAAAATTGTTTTAAAAACATTGCTTAGAAAACCTTCAGGAGTGGTCGTGGTGGTACATGACTTTAATCCCAGCACTCTGGGAGGCAGAGGCAGACAGATCTCTGTGAGCTTGAGGCTGGTCTGGTCTACAGAGTAGCCAGGGCTACAAAAGAGAAAGCCTGTCTCAGAAAAACCAAAAAAAAAAAAAAAAAAAAAAAAAAAAAAAGAAAGAAACAAAACATTAATGAATTTAAAGTTGATGTCTAAGGTAAGTTGATGTCTAAGGTAAGTTGTAAAGTTGATGTCAAAGTCAACTCACTGAGAAGTAATTGTAATCCCATTTTAATAATAATGTGGTTATTGTCAGCCAAGAATTTGGGACTGTCTTTGGATGAGCTTCATGTATTTGGGCCTTGATTAATTGATCATGGTTTGTCGTTAGCCTCTAGGCTGCTAGGAAGCTACTCTTCAGCTTTTTTTTTTTTTTTTTCAGAGACAGGGTTTCTCTGTGTAGCTTTGGGCCTTTCCTGGATCTCACTCTATAGACCAGGCTGGACTCGAACTCACAAAGATCTGCCTGGCTCTGCCTCCTGAGTGCTGGCTCTTCAGCTTTTTTGAGTGTCTCTTTTTCAGAGGACACTCCCATGAACCTAGGTTTTAAGGTTGATGTCTAAGTTAAGAAAATCAACTCATTGAGAAGTTTTGACACCAAAACCCAGAATGGAATGCTCATGCTCAGTCATTTCTTACTGAAGAAGAGCTTTAAAGGAAGTAAAATTGTGGTTCTTCTTGTAGGGTAGAATCTGAACAGCAAGATTTAGATGAATTAGTTATGTCTTAGCCTCGGCTTGTGTTGTCTTATAGTGTCCAAACTGTCCTAAGAAGGAGCTGGCCAGTAGGACTGGGAGTAAAGGCTGTGATCTTCTACATCTGTTTTCATCCTTGATGGGCTTTTCATGGGGGACTGGAAATGTGACTCTTGAGTCTCTGTTGGAGAATATCTTCCCTAGAGTGCTTGGTGGGCCTCACTGACCACACTTGCCTGGCAGACTCTCCACATTCTTCCCTGGTAATGGACCTCCTGCACGGTGATTTCTTTTTCCACAGGGCAATGTTCTCTTTATCATGGTGAATTTGCATGATTTCTCCTGTACGTCACTTGTTACTTTCCATCACTTCTAAGTCCTAGGAGGCACTTTTTAATAAATCCACATATGAGACCAAAACATAAACCCTTCACCTTTAGTGGAGAGGGCAGTAGCATCCTGACTGGAAAGGCAGATGTCTATAAGATGTTGGGTGGGGGTCCTTAATGTCTTCCAATCCAGTCTCTTCTTCCTGCACCTCCTCCTCCTTCTTTTTCTTCTTCTTTTGATTTTTTTTTTTTTTTTTTTGTGACAGGCTTTCTATGTGTAGAACTGACCATCCTGGCACTTTCTCTGTAGACAAGACTGGTCTCGAACTCAGAGATCTGCCCATCTCTGCCTCCAGAGTGCTGAGATCAAAGGTGTGTGCCACCCCCGCTCATCCAGTTTCTTCATTTTTAAAAGACTTATATGCACATGAGTCCAGGTACCTGTGGGAGGCCAGAAGAAGGTGGTGGATTCCCCTGGAACTGGAGTTATATTGTTATTGTTATATTGTGAGCCACCAGACGTGGATGCTGGGCACTGAACTTGGGTCCCCAGCAAAAGCAGTATACATTCTTAACTGCTTAGCTATCTTACCAGCTCCTCGGTCCACTTTCTTACCATGAAAGGGAAAAAAAGACCTTCTATCTCTTTTGCCCAACCCCACAACAGATTTAGAAATTCCTCTTGAGTTGGATAGAAGTAACTGTGGGATGGGAACAAGCCTGTACAAGCAGGGTGCATTGAACCAGGAAAAGATGAAGCACACCTTTACAATCAGTATCTGAGTGTGGAGAGGATTTTGTGACCTTAGGTTTTTGTTCCCAAACCTACCACATTAGACACATAGTCCTTTTACTTCACTCTGAAAGTCATGGAGGGTGAGAGTGTACAGTTTTTAGAATATGGGCAAGGGAGATGGTGAGGATCCACCCTTCATCCCCCCTTAACTTCACGGTTCAGTTACTGAAACTGTCTTCCACTGTTGGTGGTAGGAAACCGAGAAAGAAGGGTTTCTCTATCTTCAACGTACCTGCAAATGATTTAGAGATTTTGGATAAAAAAGTAGATTCTGAGCTGGGCGGTGGTGGCGCACGCCTTTGATCCCAGCACTCGGGAGGCAGAGGCAGGCGGATCTCTGTGAGTTCGAGGCCAGCCTGGTCAACATAGTGAGTTCCAGGACAGCCAGGGCTGTATAGAAAAACTGTGTCTTGAAACAAACAAATACAAATAAACATAAACAAACCACCACCACCAATCATAATAATAATAGTAATAATAATAAATGAAACAACATAGGAAAATGAAGGAGGGGGAGGTACCATGCAGGCAGAGGCCAGAGAGTGGTATGTGTGTGTGTGTGTGGTGTGTCCAGGGTGGGATAGAGAAGAAAAGGATAGTCTCACTGGAATGTGGAAATGCATGTATGTAAAAGACCTGTTAACTCATGTCTGAAACAATGTAATTTCCCAGCATGGTTGAGCAAGGACAGTGACAAGATGGAAAGAAATCTAGGGAACATTAAAAAAAAGAAAAGTTTTTGGAATAATGTAGCAGTGCACACAGGGTTTCTCTTCTCTGCTGCTAACGGTTGGGTGCAGTCCTCTGTTCTGGAGAGTTTACCCTGGACCCTGTCCCGTTTGTAGAGAGGAGGTGGAAGACAGCACAAAGGGAGACATTTCTCGTGTTTGTGGCCAAACATTACCCAGGATGTCATTATTCCAGCTTCCCTTAAGTCATTTTCCCCCAAGTTTTATTATATAGTCTCTGCAGAAATCCTACTTAATACCCGACCTTCCTGGTTTGATTCTGTCTGTTTTCGCACCTTGACTTTGTACGAAACATACATCAATGCTGGGGGACTTTTTTCCTCCCATTAAAGATGAAATTTCACCAAAGTTCAGCCAACTTTGCTCCCCATTTTGACTCACCCCTCCCCATCTAAGTTCCCTTACATCAGGGATTTCCTATGTGTTTGCATCTGTATCGTTGGTTTTCTCCTATTCGTTAAGATGCCTCACACAGCTCTGTATGCCATGACTTGGTTGAGGAAGGAAATATTGCACAGCAGATCGAGGAATCCACATCTCCACTGGGAATAAAGTGCATGGTGTGCACAAGGCCCTGGGTTCGATTCTCAGTACCGAAACCCAAACCAACCCAACAAAAGCCCTCAAATGTCAGCGAAAACACCTCTCAGAATTTCTCTCTGCAAAGATGGTGGAAACTGAATCTTTAAGCAGAAAAATCAGTATGCATTTGCTAAGCCTGTCTTTTAGAATGATTTTCTAATTTTTTTCTTCAAGATGCCAAGAAAAATAATATATAGTAACTTAAAGGATGGAAGCTATTAGATATATTGTGGTTGTGGTAAAAATCCAGCTGATGAATTCCTATTTAGTTACATTTCCGTCTTTGGTTCCCATCTCACGTCTGTCTGAAATGCCGCAGGCTAGGTATGCTTTTTTTTGGGGTGGGGGATTTGTACTTGTTCAGAATTTCATGGGAATGTGAATGGGAAATGTTACTTTTTTTTTTCAATTTTAGATTTATTTATTTTATTTGAATGAGTATTTTGCCTGCATGTGTGTCTGTGCACCATGTGTCCCAGGTGCCCTCGAAGGTCAGAAGAGGGTGTTGGATCTCCTAGGACTCAAGTTACAGAGAGTGATGAGCTGCCCTGTGGGTGCTGGGAATCAAGCCTTGGTCCTTTGCAAGAGTATCAACCCTCCAGCTCCCAAATGTTACTTTTTATTGCTTGGATTACTCAGGATTTATACATGGAAAATGCCACACGATCTTGTTGGCAGCGAATCCCCATAAATAACTTCATGGCTTGGTTTATTTTTACTATACCCATTTTATAGATGACACTACAGAGGAATGGGTTAACGTGGAATTTAAATTATAAACTAGTTACAAAAATGTCCCAGGCCATTATGCAGTTTAAATTGTGGGCTGCAAGGGAGTCTCGATGTACCAAATATTGGGTAAACTGTGAAGTATCCATGAACTTAGGCATCTCTGTAGGTTGTCCATTTTGTGTGCTTGTGTCTGTAGGCCAGAGGTCAGTATCCACTATCTTCCACTACTGTGTATGTATGTATGTATGTGTGTATGTATGTGTGTATGTATGTGTGTATGTATGTGTGTATGTATGTGTGTATGTATGTGTGTATGTATGTATGTATTTATTTATTTATTTATTTATATTTTTCAAGACAGGTTTTCTCTGTGTAACAGTCCTGGTTCTCCTGGAACTCACTTTGTAGACCAGGCTGGCCTTGAACTCACAGAGATCCGCCTGCCTCTGCCTCCCCAGTGCTGGGATTAAAGGCATGCACTACCACCGCCCGGCCCACCTGTCTTTGTTTGAGACAGGGTCTCTTAGTGAACCCGGATCTCACTTTTTCAGCTCCCCTGGTTGGCTAGTGAGCCCCCCCAGACGCTCTTGCTTCTGCCAGCCTGCCCTGGGGCCCCAAGCATACACTGTAGCACTTGACTTTCACACAGGCACAAGGGATCCAAACACGGCTCACCATGCTTGCACAAGTCCGCACAGCAAGCTCTTACCCACCACGCTATCTCCACAGCCCTGCTGTCCAGGTCTGGAACAGGAGACTGGAGGCTTGGATCAAGTACATACCATTATATAGAGAAAACTCGCCCCGTGACGAAGCTGCGGGTCCCTTTGCCTCGATGGTCTGTCTCGGAACGAGAAACCAGCAGCAGCATTGCTCAGCGCGAGGTCTTCATAAACACAGTTCCCCAGGCTGTTACAGGGCCAGACGCAGCTGGCTCTCTGCGTTCTTCTTGTAGTTTGAATTCCAATGCTGAAAATGTGTCTACTGGCTTCTCAGCGGCCACCTCAAGATCATACCTACTTCTGTGAACCCAGAGAGTAAGACATCTAGTGAATGGACAGTCTTGTTCTGTTTGCCTATGACCCTGAACGTGAGCCGTAGAGCACTTGTCCCAAAGTGAATGAGCTGCCGGGTCAGTGTGTGTCCAATGTGGGGGTGTCGTTATGGCCCCACATAGCACCACATGTGCATGGTACAAGAGCACAGCTCCCCGACAGGTGCCACCTCTGGTTCCGGCCAGGAAACGATGGCACAGGAAGAAGACAGAGGGCACCGAGGGAGGCCACATCCGGGGACTTGCCTGGCTCTGACTGCATCTCAGTAGGCTGAGGAACTCCCACTCCCGTCCTATGGAGGAAAAAGCAGCCTCGTCCGCATCTTCCCTTTAGTTCCATGAGGTCCGTTTTCGAGTTCTGGCTAGCATTATAATGAAGTCCAGTTTGTGGTAACTTGTTATAGCGGCAATGCAGAACCAAGGCGGACATCTTTGCCTCCGTGGGTTCTTTTCCTCCATTAACCAAAAAAAAAAAAAAAAAAAAAAAAAAGGAAAGGTTATATCTTCTGATTGTGTTGACATAAAGGTGTTATTACCATTCAATATGATTATTCAATTTGTTATAAAAATGTTATAACTTTGATTCAAAAGCTCTACTTTTTAGATTTTTAAAAGAAATGAAAAATATATTTATGGGCACAAAAAACCATCCTGGGCTCCAAGCACACTGCTGGCTGTGCCTAATGGATAGATTGGCTCTACCTATTGGTAGCTTTATCCAAACTATCCCTGTCACTCAGCTCTTGGATTCGGAATCTGGAAACATACGCCAACTGAGGGATAACGGAGAAAGCGGCTTCTTGCTTTCTTGTCACGCCTCTTGACATTTGAGGGGAGGCGGTGGGCTTGTACGGTGTCAGGGACATACATTTTGAGCAGAAAACCATCATTCTATTCTTAGGTCTCATGGCATCAGAACAGCCCCTCATTGTATACTCAATAAATGAAATACCTTCTGTTTGAGTGAAGAATCAATGGCCTGACTTCTACCTAGACAAACAAACAAACAAACAAACAAACCAAAGCCACTTTACAGCATATATCTTTATTTATACCTCTCTTCCTCTATATTGCAAGTAGAAGATGGAATAAATTAGTTTTTAAATTTGGAGACGAGTTTAACAAGAACGTCACTATTCTTTATGTTTAAGAGTGTCACCCCACAGTTTGCAGAAACACTTCATATACATTATTTAGCAATTTTTAATTAAAACTTTTATTATTATTATTATTATTATTGTGGTGGGGAAAAATGTGCCACAGTGTGTTTGTGGAGGTCAGAGCTCAATTTGAGGGAATCAGTTCTTTCCTTCTAAGGACAGTAGGCTTGGGTAGGTGCCGTGTAACCAGCCCCATTATTTCTTATGATAACATACACAGTCATTAGAGAGCTTAGTAGGGATAATGTTTTATAGCTTGTTGATGTAAAAGCTATCAAGAGTCACAGTGCTGCAACTTTAGATGAATCGCTTGCTGTCGGCTTATTCAGAGAAACATGGAGAATGATAGATGTCCTTTTGACTTCTGTCACTTTCTAGTTTGGCCTGTGCTCCAATACGTCGGCAAAAGTGGGAGGCAAAATTTGTGCCTCTTAGTCATATATATGACTTAGTGATATATATATATCACTTCCCACACTGCACCCCTGTGAGAGATGATACACTTCAGGCTCATGACTATGAGCGTTAATGCTGTGAACTGGAAATAATACCATACCTCCTAGCACACCCCATTAACTGTTTGCACTTCTCCGGCAACTAGAAGCCAGAAAAGCAGGACTTCTAAAGAGCAAAGCTAGTTTGCCGGGAGTTCAGAGATGGGATGGAGGAGCCTGAGACTAGAGCGCCTTGCCATTTAGGAAGTCCACAATGGCAAACACTTTCCTGAGCTGTGGTCCTCAGTCAGGAGGATTGGCAGCCAACTCTTGGTTGGCGCTGCTCTGGAAAAGCATGTATCCAGAAGGGTGTGTCCGTAGAACTTTTCAGGGGAGCGGCCAATTCAATTCTCCCCAGTGAGATTCCCTGGTGGCTGGCAGCAGGTCTTTTCTTTCCCCGTGGCTTGCTGAGAGGAAAGAGCGTGTGGATCACCACGACTCTTGAGCTCACGCATGCCTGCTTCGTGTGCACAGAACTTCCCTGAGCCACGCTGACCCTAGAGTTTTATTCCAGCCTTCATGCAATTGTGTGGCCTGCGTCACCAGCCGCCAAGTGTCCCAGTCAGACCAGTTTAGCCCAGCTCTGAGAAGATAATGAACTCACATATCCTGTCAAACCCTGTCACACCGAGTCTTCGTTTCACAACTTTGTCAAGCTGTCTGGCTTCAAGCTTGGAGAAGTCCTGTTACTCCGCTCAAGGCCAGCCAGGCACAGCTGCCCCTGAAGAAAAGTGAAGGTGCTTCCCTGGAAGTCTTCCCATGGTTGCTCTTCCACGGAGCCCTTCCCCGCCTGCCCAGGGTTAGGTGCCTTTGCAAAAGCTGCTCTCCTTGGGGTTGGGTCCCACCCTGTCCCACCAGCAAGCCTGGGGACGCTTCCTGTCAAGAGTTCCCAGACCGGGCAGGAGGCATCACGCTGAGCTCCCAGGAAAGCCTGGCCTTGCCCAACCGTGACCCACTTGGCACTGGGAAGGGCCATTCTGATGAAGTCCAGGGACTCTGCCTCCACTTCCCCAGGGAGCATAACTCTTGAGAACGTACCCACCCCTCCACCGTGGAGGTGGAGGATGTCTGCTGAGAAGAAGGAAGCAGGGCCCTGCCCCTTCAAAGCCCCCGACTCCGCCCCGTAGGTGATTTACCAGTTGTCTGAATAAAGAAAAGACTGCTGGGACCTGGCCTGGGACCATAAGGTGTGAAGGTGGAAAGGTGAAAAAATACAGGCGTGGGTCTAAAGCTCCTCCTCTGGAGCCCTCAGCCCTGCCCTGAGAGAATGGTTTAAGTGTAAACGTGCCTTTTACAATTTAGGGTATCTTTTGTGCAAGGAAAACTACTGTATTACTCAATGTTAATAACACTCACTTTGAACCTTAATTCTGAAAAAAAAAAAAAACCCACAGAATTTTAAAAATGTTGTAAATAGCTGACATGGGTGTTCTTCACTGCTTTCAAAGGAATTGTGTTTGTGATCACCGAGCGAGGGGGGTAAACTTGAATTGTTCTCAGCCGCAAGTTGCAGAGACAGTAAGGGGATACTTCGACTCACATTCTGATTAATTAATAATGGAAAAGTTTCAGGGCATTACAGACACTTTAAAAAAAAATCTTTTATTTTATTCTTTAAGTTTAGGTATCCATCGCAGTTCGAGCACCGATAAATGCCTGACATATGGTCTCAGCCAAATTCCAAAAAATGTAGCAAAAACAGGGCAGGAATTTAAAACAGCTCAGGTCAGTGTCTGTTTTCTGGGCCGAGAAGGGCTTGTGTATTTCCACTGGTCTAGGAAAATAACCGGGAAAACATGGGGGGTTGGCGGGGAGGACACCACTAATATTGTCGGCTCCAGAATAACCCTGGGAGCAAGCTCAGGGATCACCCGGCACCCGAGCTGCAGTTTGGGGGGCGCGAGATGTCTGGGGGGACGGACAGTGGGCAAGGCAGAGTGGACAGCATCGTGAGGAGGAAACTGCCTGCTCCCTTCGGAAGCTCTCACCTTGCAAATCGCCCCCTCCCAGCAGAAGCCCAGCCTAACTGGCTAACTCTTCCCCGGCCAGCCAACCTTTTCAGCCCGCCCCTGCATCACCGCAGAAAGGCCCTGCGGAACAAAGCCGGGTTTTAAAGCCTCTCCCCGCTAAAAGTTCGCCCCTCCCCCTCTTTTAAAGAGGCAGCGCGGGGTAATTTTCTTCTTCCCTCCCTCCCTCCCTCCCTCCCTCCTTCCCTTCCTTCCTTTCTTTCTTCTCTTTTTCTCTTCTCCCTTTCAGTTTTGCTTTCCTGCGAGCCGCGCTCGGGAAGCTGTCCTCGTTGGAGGCTTGATGGATATTTCTTCCGAGATAGCATCATATCGCTTGTTATTGTAACACTTATTGGTGATAAAGTTCAGAGTAAAAAAATTAAGCAGCTGCAATGTAGCAGCACAAATTAGTTTAATGTAAGCAGTCAGGAGCAGCTGGCTGGCTCAGGACTCGAATTTAGCTGTGGGGGAAGGGTGCCGGGACGCTGACAGGGTTTTTTTTTTTTTTTTTTCCCCTCTACATAAACATTTTTGGCTGTTACAGCTTTTGTGCTGATCATGTGACAGTGTCCCTAGGCAGATAATTTATTTCTGTGGCTTTCATGAGCAATCATTAACCTTCAGACACTGAGTTTGCTTTCTGCTTTGTGGCATTTGTTATTATTATTATTGTTATTATTATTATTATTATTTTGTGTACTAACTAGTTTCATTCAGAAACTGTCAGGAGAAAATTACAACCAATTCATAACAGGCCGCAGTGCGTAACACTTCACGTTCCCATTAAAGCAGATTTTTGCCCACAAGATCGCTGTCATAGCTTTTGCTGGGTGTTGGTGGATCTGAACTGTCATTTTCATTGGTGGCTGGCCTTGGGAGGCTTCCTTAGTGTTCCCTTCTGATCGCCAGGCCTCTGCAAGGTGGCCTGGCAGAAACGCCACTTGGAGATCCCTCCTTGGTGGCTGTTACTCCCTTAGGATGCTGGAACTGCACAGGGCTTGGGTCCGGGGCTTCTGATATTGGTCACTGTGTGTGTCCCTCCCTCCTTCAGCAACAGACACACAGCCTTCAGTAAATAGTGCGGCCATTTGTAAGTGAACAAGGGGAGCCAGGACATATCAGGACTGAGAAACAAAGAAAGCAGCCACTGTGTCTTGCATAAATCAGAAGGGACAGGGGAGTATCATGTCTGACATCTACTAATCATGCTGACCCTGTTTGGTGAATTTATCTGTTGCATCCTTCTGTGATCTGTTTGTGTTGTCTGTCCCTTTCAGCAAACCAGTAATTCAGGGATAATATGTGCAGGGCCACTCTCTGGTGTCTATCATACATGATATCTTCAGACACTTTCAGAATGCCGATTATCTTGTGGGTATTGTGTGGGCTCTGCTAGATATTCATTTATTCATTCTCTCATGGTGCAGGGCTGGGGTGGGGTGGGGGGTGCGACTCAAGATGACTTGCGCAGAGGGATTTGATAAAGTGTATTTATAAACCCCAAGGAACTGTGCTTACCGCAAAGGAAGAGGAAGAGCTACCTCCTTTACTATTTTACTCATTTTGAAAGATTTCAGCGATGGGACCTACCCTCAATTGATCTTAATATTTCATAAGTTAGATGCATGGGTTATTGGATGCCGCATGGAAATTCCTTTCTTTCATAGTTGTGATTTTAGTGGGAGTGGATACTGTATGTCTTTAAGCCACTGAAAGAAAGCACCACCCGTGGGCCAGACACTAGACGGAAAACAAGGCAGAACTTGACCACACAGACACAAATGTGAATGTTAAAGCATCTGGGGAGGTTGGTGAGAAGGCTCCGTTGGTAAAGACGCTTGTCTTGCAAGCCTGGTGACCTGAGTTCCATCCTTGGAAGGACCATCAGGGTAAAAAAATAGAGTCCACTCCCCGAAGTTGCCCTTTGACCTCTCCATGCACTTCTCGGTGTACACACAAACACACATCAACATGCACACACACATTGACATAAACACACACATCAGCATAAACACACACATCGACATAAACACACACACACCAGCAACAACAATAACAACAGCAGCCACACAATTTTTTAAAAAGTACTTGGGCCTTTGGTGTTTCATATGGTCCCCCAAATGTAATCACTGTGAATGTGCACAGACTATGAGTTGCCTTGTTGCTTGGATGGGACAAGGGGACAGGAACGTCTTTGTCCTCAGAAGATGGATTTCTTTCTCAAACCCAGGGAGGGTCCTAGATCTGTGGCTTTCTCTACTTCTTCCCGAGGTTATGTCTTTGCTTGCTGCATTCCAGGCCTTACCTTTTGTCTTAACTGGTGAGGGATTCACTTAGCTTTTGCCTTCTTGAGATCTATCTTCCACAAATACACTGGCAGTCATATTTTACAGCCGCACCAGCGTAAAATGTAATACATATATTTAATATATATATACACATACATATGCATATAAACATGTAAAATCTGGATTGGATTTGTGCTTACATATTTATTGTCTTTTCTTCCTCCTGATTTATTTATTTATTTATTTTGGTTTTTTGAGACAGGGTTTCTCTGTGTAGTTTTCGTGCCTGTCCTGGATCTCGCTCTGTAGCCAAGGCTGGCCTTGAACTCACAGAGACCCGCCTGGCTCTGCTTCCCTTGCGCTGGGATTAAAGGCATGCGCCACCACCGCCTGGCCTTCCTCCTGATTTTTAAAAGAAAGTAAAACGAAAATCTTGCCATGGGTTCCCAAAAACATAGGGGGTACCTCAGTGCTGAGCTTCCTGTGCCTGGTGGGGAAGTCAGCCCTGATGGTGGTCACACTAGACACACAACTGGCCTCCACCCAAGGCAAAGGTGTTCTGGGAAAATAAGGCTAAGAGAATTGGGAATGCACAAGCAGGGGGCTGCACCCCTAGGTCCAGCATTCGCGGTTCATTCGTTCTGGGTACTTGTCTCCATTCCAGATTCAGCTTCCTGTGGTGAGCCTCCTCCCTGGAGGAGCTCATCCTCATCCTGCCCCCCCCCAAAGTTTTACAGCGAAGTCCTTTCCTTCCTAGCTCTAGCTCTTGGCTAAGCCAGTGTTCCCTTGTGTTCTAGAACACGCTCTTCCCGGTTTGCACGTGAGCCTCTCCATCTCAAGCCTTATATCCAAAATCACTGCATTCCAGAAGTGTTGATACAAATGTGAACTGTTTTTATATTCCTGTTTAAGATAATCTGTATATTGATACAAATACAGAACTACATTTGTTATAATGTACATATATTTCTACTCTTATTTGAAATATTTGTATATTGATGCAAATGTAAAATTTATATCTGTCATACTTTATGTATGTTCTACTGCTGTTTAGGATATTCGGTATATTGATATATATTTAAGATTATTGTCATATTGTATATTGCACAATATATTCCTACCTCTGTTATAAATATCTTGTGTATTGTCACAATTTTGAGGTCATCGCTCTTTACCATACATTTGCTTATAGACTGTTTACCTTGTTTACATGAAGCCTTAGTCCTTAGGTTATTTCGGTAGATAAGACTTATAGACTTATAGTCACCTATGCCTGTCATCTCTATAGTTACGTTAGTTAGGTTATCCAGATTTACAGATACATAGGTCAGATGGGCAGGTAATCTTCAAACACTTCATAGACCTAGAGAATATGGCATTTAAATAGCTTAAAATTCTGTTGACGTGAAAGACACAATTGCTCCTGGCAACACCAATTTGATCCCGAGAGAATGTTGGGCTTCTAAGACATTTCCATTTGGAAGTTTGTCTTCTTGGCACAAAATGGCCTACTGGGCAAAGAACTGCCCTTGCTTGAACTGCTGACAGTACGAATGCAATGCTGTCCTTTCTAGACAAGCGGGACACAAGGAAAGCGACCACTGTACTCTGCCAAGAGAGGGTAAGATGGTCTTTCAGAATTCCTGCTTCTAATAATGGTCTGTCAGATACTCTAGGCCTATAGCCAATTTGAATGCACCAACAACGCTGAGAAACATTAGGTGACTGTCCAGGCTACCAGCTGTCTCGGTCTACTCTTGCAAGATTCCCAAAAGTTGCTTACATCCTTCTCCCGTTTCTCAGGTAATAGTATATCCTTCTGGGGTCTTTGATGTAGTTAAAAACTAGATAGTTATAATTTTCCTTAGTTATGATAAAAGATAAGTTAGATATAAAACTTTAGACTCACAAATATAAGAGAGATAGGATATCTTCTTTAATTTTGCCAAATACAAATAGACTAGATATTATAAATAGACTAGATATTGTAACTGTAATTCTTGCTAGATAACTGTTTTGTCATATGTAATTTTACTATATGAAAGTTAAAAACTTCCTTTAAAAAAAAGGGGAAGTGCTGTGGATATCACTCTGTATAAATAAAATGCTGATTGACCAGTAGCCAGGCAGGAAGTATAGGTGGGATAAGCAGAGAAGAGAATTCTGGGAAGTGGAAAGCTGAGGCAGAGAGACACTGCCAGCCACCGCCATGACAAGCAGCATGTGAAGATGCCGGTAAGCCACAAGCCACATGGCAAGGTATAGATTTATAGAAATGGGCTAAATATAAGAGTAAGAGCTAGACAATGACAGGCCTGAGCTAATGGCCAAGCAGTTTAAATAATATAAGCGTCTGTATGTTTATTTTTTTTTTAATTTTTTTTTTTTTAATTTTAAGCCTACAGCACCCGGTATTCCCAGGTGGTCTCCCATCCAAGTACTAACCAGGCCTGACCCTGCTTAGCTTCCAACATCAGACAAGATCGGGCGCATTCAGGGTGGTATGGCCGTAGACTGTATGTTTATTTTATAAGTGGGCTAAGGGACTGCCGGGGCTTGGTGGGACCTGGAGAGAAAACTCCAGCTGCACAGAAGTTTCAATGTATTTTGCTCCCTGACCAGATGCAGTCTAACAGGACTGTCTCATAATCTCCTTTTTGGGGGGGGAGGGGTGGAGACAGGGTTTCTCTGTGTAGCCCTGGCTGTCCTGAAACTCACTCTGTAGACCAGGCTGGCCTCATACTCAGAGATCTGTGAGCCTCTCTGTCTCACGAGTTCTGGGATTAAAGGCGTGTGCTGCCGCCTCTATCACCACCACCACCACCACTACCACCACCACCACCACCACCTCCACCACCACCACCACCACCACCACCACCTCCACCACAACTACCACCACCACCAGGCTTTCATAATCTCTTGCTCTCAGCATTTACCTGTTACTCTTTCTTTGTTTATCACTTTCATTTTAGTACTTGAAATATTTTTTACTTTTTCCCCCATTTCAAATTATATCCCTAAACCTATCATTCAGTGACCTACAGTGATTTATTCCCCAGCACTAATTTTCTTACTGATACAATAAATATGAAAAATAGCCCTCTTGGATGCTGGTTACGTGTATTCATGGATCCAACCAATCTCAGGTTGGAATATTTGAAAGGAAAATTGTATCTGTACTGAACATACACAGACTGTTTTTCTTGTCACCAAACCCTGAGCAGTATACAGTAGCAACTATTTACATAGGCTTTATATTGTATGAGGTATTGTAAGTAACCCAGATGACTCAGATGCATGGGGGCATCTCTACAGGCTATATGCAAATGCTGTCCCATTTTACATAAAGGATTTGCTTCTGGAGTCCAGTCCTCTTCAGGATGACTGTGTTGAGGAAGCAATATGGGACAGACTCTGCACATTATTAGAAACTAATTCGCCCTATCTTTCTCAATCACTGTGTATGTCTGTGTGTGCATGTTTATGTGTACACACATGTGCGCATGCTCATCTGCACGTGGAAGCCGGGTGTTGACATCCTTCATCTTCCTCAATTTTTTTTTTTTTTTTTTTTTTTTTTTTTTTTTGAGACGGAGTCTCCCACTAAACCTGGAGCTTGCTGATTCAGTGAGACTGGCTGGCCAGTGGGCTCCGGGATGTTTTCTGTGTCCCTACCGCTGAGATCCTAGGTGTACATTGTCATGCCTGGCTTTTGCTATGAGTGCTGGGAATCTAAACTCAGGCCCTGATTATGCAGCAAGTACCTTATCAAATGAGCCATCTCCCTAGCCCCTTATTTTAAAAAAAAAATGATGACAAAGCCCTTTAAGGCCTGTATCATTATGGGTCTGATTTTATAGATAAGGAAGCTTAGGTCAAAGGCATTCAGTGACATATAGTTTCCCAGACAGAAAGCGACCAGATCAAGAGTCTATCCTGGACATCTGGATTCCAGAGGACAGTCCTTACTCATTATGTCCTGCGACTCCTGTGCTATTAGAACACCTACCTCATATTTAGTGCGATTCGCCTGTCCAGCAAGTCTGTTTCCATCTTCTGTGTGCTGGGAACAGCTGGTACCTCCCCTCAAAACTCTTCTTAGAACAAGGGGCGGGACAGGGACTGTGAGGGGCATGTGAGGGTGCTGAGGGCCTTTGAAGGGACACAGAGACACTGATGTTAGAGGTTGGGTGGATGTGGGGAAGAGCTGGAAGGCTTTTCAGAGAAGGACATGTTTGCACCTCAAAAGAAAGATACCTTATACATCCTGGGGAAAGGGTACAAGGGAGAGTTCTCCTGACTAAGCCAAGTCAGGCAGGAAGCCAAATGCTTTCCTGTTCTTTTGAAAAAAACCTGTTTTTAGCCGAGTGGTGGTGGTTCATGCCTTTAAACTCAGCACTCACTCGGTGAGTTCCAGGACAATCAGGGTTTCCAGAGAAACCATGTCTTGAAAAGCCAAACAAAACAAACAAACAAACAGAAACTTGTTTTTCAATTAAAATGTTGTGGTTTGTTTGTTTTTGTTTTTCGAGACAGTGTATCACTCTGTAGCCCTGGGTATCCTGGGACTCCCTCGCTCTGTAGACCAGGCTGCCCTGGAACTCAGGGATCTGCCTGCCTCTGCCTCTCTAGCACTGGGATTAAAGGCCTGTTAACTGTATAACATTTCTAAACTGATTTTTCTCCCTGCAGGTAAAATGCCAAATATAACAAAAAACTTTTTTTTAATTGAAAACAAGTTTTTGTTTGCTTGCTTTTATTTTTATATTTTTTTATTTTTTCCAGATAGGGCTTCTCTGTATAATAGCCCTGGCTATCCTGGAATTTGCAGTGTAGACTAAGATGGCCTTGAACTCAGGCATCTGCCTGCCTCTGCCTCCCGAGTGCTGAGTTTATTGTTTTTTGTTTCATAGACTGTATTTTGATCATGCTTCTCCCCCTCCTCAGTTTCTCCCAGATTCGGACTGCTCCCTTCCTCACCCAACTTTTCTCTCTCTCTCTTAAAAACAAACCCAAAACAGACAAAAACAAACAAACCAACAAAAAACAAAAAAGGAAAATCAATATAAACAAACAATAGACAGATAAGATTAAAAAAAAAAACCTCAAAAGCAGAGCAAAATGAGACAAAAGTCTACAGAAATACTGTTGAGTTTGCCTTTATGACAGTTATTGCCTAGTGATAGTTTTCACTGGCAACAGTCCTCTGTGGGTGATCATTTCTAAATTGTAATGATTTTAAGCAGGTATTGAGCTGGGGCCAATAATGAGATCCACTTCATATGGGAGAATAAGTCAGATCGACGTCTGAAGGAATGATAACTTTATTCACTCATTTATTCTTTTAATGCTATCTATTGAATCACATGTTCTAGCTGGTACCGAAAACTTCTTGGGAGAACAAAGCATCGCCCTTATTTCTAAGGAGCTTAGTCTAGAAAGGCAAAGATAAGGAAAAATATAAAGTTACTCCTGAATAAGATCAGGGAGACTGGAAAATCATGCACCAGAGCAGTGGGGAGCCCTGAACAAGGAGTTCCTGTCTTTTCCTGTACTTAATCAGGGAAGCTTCGTTTTGTGGTGTGAGTTTACATGTGTTTTCGAAAGATAGCCTTGGGTATCCACCAACTCGGAGATGTAAGAAAACACACAGTAGAGAAGGGATGTGCGCATTTGCAAAAGCGTAGGGGAGGGAAGTTTGACAAATGCCAGGAACTCCGATAACCATCCCAGGAGGGTCAAGCTGGCACCACCGCCCCCCCCCCTCCCCGGGGGTGAATTTGGAGCTTGGGTGTGGATTCAGACACGGTGAGATGACCCAGGTAAAGCTAAGAAGGTAGAGTCACCAGCCAATCACGTATGCTGAAAATGAACTCTTGAGGGACAAGAGGGAAATACGGAGAGCCCCCCGGAGCTCCTGGTGGTTATTTTGGTGTAAAATGGCTGAGAGCTGATCAAGGTGGGGAAAACGAGAGAGGAGTGCGTGTTTATTTAGGATGAGTACAGATTGGGTGTGGAAACGGTGACAGAAGCCGAAGATACCTTCTAGGATATTCCCTGAGCTCCAGGATACTAGTAGGGATTTACGCAGGAATCAAGAATAATTATAGTGGATTCATAATAGTAGTTATTTCTACAAAGTTGTCTGTGAGTTAGGGAATATGAAAGTTCCTAGGGGAAATACAAGTGTAGGTTCCTTTGACCCTCTGGTCACAGCATTTTCAATCAGCTGATCGGTGCACAGAAAATCCTTTTTGGGGGCTGGAGAGATGGCTCAGTGGTTAAGAGCACTGACTGTTCTTCCACAGGACCTGGGTTCAATTCCCAGCAGCCACATGACAGCTCCCAAATATCTGTAACTCCAATTTCAGGGTACTCAATATTCCCATGCAGGCAAAATACCAATGCACATAAAAAAACCTCAAAAACCAAAAAACAACAAAAACAAACAAAAAACCCCCACAAAACCTTCTATCTTACGTGTGCCTCTCTTTGATGACACCTTATTCAATACTTATTGTTGATTCATGATCTCTGATGTCACATCCAGTGGCACTATGGCTTGTACCCAAAAGAAACTCATCTAATACGTTTTTTTCCTCTATGTGTCCACCAATGGCTGCAAAAAAAAAAAAAAACTAGAGTATTTATTTATTTTGGATCCATAAATAAATTTTATCGAGCAGGTGCATTTACAAGCTATCTTGAAATGACAGACCCGTGGCGTTGCCTAAAGAACAATACTTGGTTTTACTTCCTAAGAATGTGTGCTACCAACTGACAGGTGAACATTCTCACCTCTCTGGACATGTCTCAAACATCAAGAGTCTCGATTTGGGGCTACCAGTCAACTTCAGTGAGTAGTGAAACCTATACGCGGAATCCACACACAGTAAGGATTTTCTGTGCTCACTCAAGATTAAGAAATTTTGCTTTTCATCAGCCTTTAAGACATGAAATTGGCATGTCTTAGAATGAAAACCAGGAAAGATATTGAACCAGAAAATAGACATTTGAGGTAGACTAGTATTTAAGTGGCTGGATCTTCTAAGCACAGAAGAGATTATTATGGGCCATAAAAAGATTGACATGGCTCAGCATTGGGAAAGTGGAGGCAGGAGGCTCTTGGGTTCAAGGCCAGCCTGGGCAGCATAGGGGGTTGGAAACTGAAGTTGTTCCATAATAACACCCTACCTCAAACAGTCAAGGTCTGGGTTTGTACTCAGTGGTAGAACACTAGTTGAAATTGCACGAGGCCCTGGGATTAACACCCTCCCATACTACACAGGGGTAGCCATGAGGAGACTCATCAGTATGGCACATCCACAGGATCAGAGCTCTTGTGGTGCCAGGGCCGGGGCTGGCAGAGTACCCATGACCTTGGAGGAAGCTCGCGGGACGGTTTTAACCTTCTCTGCTTCTCAATGCATCCTGCAATGGGATTTGCTGTAAACTGGGCTCTGAAGGACAGTGGAGAGAAACCAGATTAGATTCAAAGTCCTCCCTGTGTGAGTGGCTTTCAGAGCCAAAGCTTCAAGGAAGCCAGAAGCTCCAGGAAAGAGGATGTGGGTGAGAACTTTATAGCCATGTCTGGGAAGTACCTTCAGCCCACACTCTGGGCTACTGCCTTGGTGGGGAAAGAGTGTTTTAGCTGCTCAGTCCTGGACCTCTGTGTCTCTGCCGTACTCACACCAACATAACTTTTTAAAGCCATGTTGACTTTAAAGACTCGCACTTTGGGGCGGGATGTTTCTGCTTTGATGCTATTTCCAGTTTAATTTTTGGTGTTTCTAACCAACTTCATCCTTTCTGTACAAAATCATAACAGAACCCCCACGAGTCTGCTGCTGACTCCTTTGTCTATTTTTTCTCTACTCCAACCCCTTTTCCAGCTGTATAAACTGAAGAGAAAACAAACAAAACAAGACAAAACCCGAGTTAGATTCGGGATTCAACGATTCGCTATTTTTTTCTTTATTTTCTTTGCACCGAGTGTTACGTGTTATGCTACACACTGTGTATGCTGTGACAAATGGCTCAAGGATGGCCCCTGTCCTCCTGCACCTCAAACTGTAAGAAATCCAATACCGGCAGAGGAAGACGGGAGCCAGACACGAGGGCCCTGTTTGTTGACTTAGTATTAGACAAATCACTTTAGTTCTTACAAACATCTTCTCTCACTTATAAATATTGAGTTTTCATGTCTCGCTTCCCGTTTGGCCCTTTACACTCAATAGCTCCAGAGCATCCATTACTTTCTTTCTCATTGTGTGACAGGAGAGCGGCCCGTGCTACTGTGTCACTTAGCGGGTACAGGAAAGCGAGACATAATGGATGTATCGTCTTGAGTTGCAGAAGTCTTCTAGCTCCCAGCCCTGTGTCTGCACATATCCCCTGCAGGAAGTAGCATGTGTTTGTCAATGCTCACCATGCAACTGTTGAACCCTGAAGCATTTGGAGTCTGTAGAAGGGGTTTAGGGAATTGAGGGGAAAAGATACCAGCCTTGGGAAAAGCGTTTGAGAACACCAGCTGGAGAGCAGATCCACCATTTCCCATTGTTATGCCTGGGTTTCACTGAGTGACTCCATCTGAAAGCCACCGCTGTGCCTGCCATCAGTGAGCAGCTCATAGATTGTTCAGGGACCCCAAGGACATCTTAGAGGGGTTGGAAGAGCCCAGTCAAGACAAATGCAGTGCTGAGAATCTGCTGTGTGTGTAATAACTTCTGCCTCAAACCCTCTCTGCTTGCTTAGGTCTACTGAAAGGATGAGCCGGAGCACAAATCTAGATAAAAATTGTTTTTCAAGTAAATATTAGATAACTCCCCAGTGGAGGCCGGTGGCTCCTGTACTGTTTGCAGTACATATACAGGTGCGGCTCACATCTTACTATCAGCAAGAGGAAGCTTATTAATACCTTATATAAATGAAATCACACTGCAATGTAATAAATGACTCCAACACTAACAGTTTTTTTTAACCCGCTTCTATTCCATGTTTTTAAGATTAAAAAAAAAATGACACCCATTATCAAGAGTAAACAACCAACAAACCTCTCTTTGTTTGTTTTATGAGTAAAGAGGGCTCTGTGTAAATTAATACGCCACCATGGTACAGCGAGGAAGCAGGCTGAACCCACAGGATGAGGTGTGGAACTTCAGCTGGCTACTGCTTTTGATTGACGATGTGAAGTTAGGCATTAGAATTTTTTTCTAGCGCTTTTCTCGGATGCAGAGTGTACATCGAAGCCATGTGTGTCCCTTTGTCTTCTTTTGTAGGTCGACGAGCCAGTGTGGAGGCGGAGCTAGTTCTTCAAGGGAATGACTTGCTTCTGGCATAAGTCCACTGGGTAGTATTTGTGGGATATATCAGTGTATTTGAAACTGTGTTTGGAACTGAACTGAATGAATTACTAAAAAAAAAAAAAAAAAAAAAATGCAATGCATTTGGACTCCCAGAAATACTCCATCATTGTGAAATGTGACCAACATTGTAGTGAAATAACTGTTAAGACCTTCCTGTTGGTAGAAACCCTTGTAACCTGCTTGAGAAAGTGTTCAAGGTCCTTGGCGGTCTCGTCTCTGGACTGTTTTCTGCAGTGAACTCCATTTGTCCCTTTGTAGTCCCTTGCTCCCTCAGTCTGGGGTTCCACCTCGTCCCCTTCAGGCTTCTTACTCTTGTTTACATGAGATTTACATGAGGGAACCAGAATTTGAATACAAATCTTAGGGCCGAAGGATGCTGTGTGTAGCTGGTGATACGTCTTGTGGGAACCTGTAGAAGGATTATGTCAAATCATTCAAGTTCCCCCAAGGGGGAGAGGGGAGGACTAAAACTTCTCTATTCAATAGTTTATCTAATTAAGGAGGAGGTGGTACTGAGGGACATGTCTACAGAGATAACAAACAAAACCCCAATAAATTCTTTCTCCTGGAATTCTGAGACATCGTGAAGAACATACCATCAGAGCCACCATACCCAGGATGCATTGAGACAGCGCAGCTTCCATCTTTAGTGTCTCAGTCCATCTTTAGTGTCGGTATTACTTTAAAATGCATGGGGTATCTCTGGTAAGGTCCACAGGGGATACTGGCCTTTTGGTGACTTGGAGAATGAGCTCTGTTAAATTTGTGAAGTTTGATTGAAATGGGAGCATGGAGTAAATTAAACAGGAAATCATTTTTGTCAAGTAGAGAAAAATAATGAGTTGCAAAATATTGTCAAATAAAAATATTACTGACCGGGCTGGGGATATAGATCCCTGGAAGGGTACTTGCCTAGCATGTGTGAGGTCCCTGGTTCAATTCCCAACACTACATGGAAAGAAAAAGAGAAGGAGTAGGAGGAAAAGAAGAAGCAGAAGCAGAAGAGGAAGAGGAAGAGGAAGAGAAAGAAGAAATACTAAAAAACTTGGATTTGCATTGAAAGCAGTACAAAAGCTTCTTGATCTATTAATCTAATTTAAAATATAATTCCACCAGAAAAATGTTCTAAGGCTTAAAGGATCACATGCTCTTTGTCCCCTTCAATTGTCTTCCTCATACTCCGACCCCCTCAAGGCCCCTCTTCTGGGTAGTAGCCACCTTCCAGATCCCTCCACATCTGTAGGCAGGATAATCCCTTCCATTAACGGTTCCAATAGCTTTTTGTTTGTCTTCTATTGTACTTCAGACCCCAGAGTCATCCCCAATTAGATGTTACTTCCAGCAGGAGACCTTCTTTGAAGTTAATGGCCTTCTGGGGTTGTCTTGTCTCTTTGTTTTAGCTCCTTCCCAACACTTGCCCTTCTTTTTTTTTTTTTTTTTTTTTTTTTGGTTTTTCGAGACAGGGTTTCTCTGTGTAGCTTTGTGCCTTTCCTGGAGCTCACTTGGTAGCCCAGGCTGGCCTCGAACTCACAGAGATCCGCCTGCCTCTGCCTCCCGAGTGCTGGGATTAAAGGCGTGCGCCACCACCGCCCGGCATCACTTGCCCTTCTTTCATGTAATGTCTACCAATCTTGCCCTGCTGTGGTACCGAAATCTACTAGAGAACTAGTATTGTCTGGCTCAATGTGGATTTTTAATATCTGTCATGGTGATTGATTTTTAGTAGAATAAGTAAATTTAGTGGCAAGCCAAAAAAACTATATTTTTTTTATTTCTGTGTGTGTGTGTGTGTGTGTGTGTGTATGAGTGCATGTGCATACTTTCATGTATATTTCTGTGTATGTGCATGCACATATGTGTGGACGCAAGTATATATGCAAATGAGCAAGGTCAGAAGAGTTTCCTCCTGTGTCATCCTCAGGAATGCTGTCCACCTCTTTTGAGATAGAGTCTCTCTGCTGTGGGACTGTCTGTATATCAAATTGCTCTGATTGGTCAATAAATAAAACACTGATTGGCCAGTGGCCAGGCAGGAAGTAGGTGGGACAAGGAGAGAGGAGAATTGTGGGAAGCAGAAGGCTGAGGCGGAGAGACACTGCAGCCGCCACCATGACCAGCAGCATGTGAAGATGCCGGTAAGCCACCAGCCACGTGGCAAGGTATAGATTTATGGAAATGGATTAATTTAAGCTATAAGAACAGTTAGCAAGAAGCCTGCCACGGCCATACAGTTTGTAAGCTATATAAGTCTCTGTGTTTACTTGGTTGGGTCTGAGCGGCTGTGGGACTGGCGGGTGACAAAGATTTGTCCTAAGGCAGGAAAACTCTAGCTACATCTCTCATTGGTCTGGAGCAATCATTTGACTAGATGGGCCGGCCAACGAGCCTCAGGGATTAAAAGTGCCGATCACCACATACTGGATCTTTATGTGGCTTCTGGGAATTAAACTCCTGTCCTCATGCTTCTGAGGTAAACACTTTATAGAATGGACCAAACAAACCAACACCCCCAAAACTTCTTCATGTTAAGGGTCCCTTTAAGTTGATCTCTGAATTTCAGTCTTGGAGATTTCAATGAGCCTATCCTTCTGCCCCTGGTGATACTGAAGATCCCCTCTGCTTCCACTCGGTTTTCCCTGGGCCTAGATATCCTCCATCAGTCTTATTGGCAAACTCCTGCTTTCCCTTTGGATCTCAGCTTGAGCATTTTTCCTTTTCTAGAGTTTCATGTTCGGTTCTTGCCCATACAGCTTGAAACAATGACCCCTAAAATAATTATGCCATCTGCACTTTATTTCTCCTTCACTTATCAGGAATACAGATTTCTCTTCTGTGGATCATCTTTCCTAGTAGATTGCAAGCTACATGTGAACAGAGAATTTACGTACTTGGTTCAGCTTGGTTCTAGCACCCAGCATAGATTTGTGAGGTTGGTCTCTGATGCCCTCAGGATGGAAAAGGCATATTAGGAAGAATGAAGTAGTCTAGAGATTGGGGATAGGCATGTTTTCTTAGCTTGACATATATAATAATGCTGATGTATTTATTGAGCTGTGATTAAAAATTCAGGATATGGCTTGGCAGTCATGATGTACACCCTTAATCACAGCAGTCCAGGCAGAGGCAGGCAGAGCCTGGTCTACAGAGCATGCCAAGACAGCACTACACAGAGAAACCCTATTTCAAAAACAAAACAAAAATATAAGAAAAAAAGAAAGGGAGAAAGGAAGAAAGAAAGAAAGAAAATTCAGGCAAGAAAATGGTATTTATTCAACATCATTAAACGAACTCACACATTGTTATTCATGCTATAACAACATTTTGAGCAAAAGTGATATATATAGCGAGAGAAATAAAATATTAATTTTTCTAATTTTATTTACTTATTTATTTTTAATTGACCCAAACTGTATAGATTTATCATCTGTAACATTCTTTCAGATATACACATATATTTAAGCCAAGATAATGAACTTTATGTGTTCAGTAAGGTGCTTATTGTAAAAAGTGATTTTGAAGAATATAATACATTATAATTAACTATAGTCACTGTATTACAGTTCTTAAATTCACTGATCCAAAGTGAAATTTTGCATCCTTTGAACCAAGAAGACATAAGCTGGGGAGCTATATGTATAAGTCAGATCTTTTATAGCCTCAGAGTCCCCTAGCTTTGGTTCCTGGGTAGCTTTAGAGCTTGGGATATTACAAAGAAGAGAGACACATCCCAGTGTACGTAGGAAGGATGTATTGCAGTCAGAGATTGTTGCATGAATCCTAAATGGTCTTATAACAAAAACCCAGAGCCAGATATCGGGGTAAATGCTGAAAGATCAGAGGAAACAAGCCACAGCCACTTCTCACCTCGCCAACTCCTCAGCTGAAAAGAGAAGATCCTGTTTCCAAGAATCCTCAGACTGAATGCCTCTGAGTCCTCAGCTGAAAAGGCCTTTTAGTTTCTGTCTCCTCCACCTTGTATACCTTCTCTACCCAGCCATATCACTTTCTTTCTTAACCTTCCCAGTGCTGGGATTAAAGGCGTGTGTGCTTCCCAAATACTGGTAGCAAAGGCATGCCATCTCAAGTGTTGAGATTAAAGGTGTGTGCCACCACTGCCTGACCTCTGTGGCTAGCTCTGTCCTCTGAATCTTCAGGCAAGTTTTATGGGAGTACAACAAAATATCACCACAAGAGATTTCCCTGGTTCTAGTCCTGGTGGTATCTAAGTACTTGTCTATGCTTGGTCTCATTTTTTAAAAAATTCATCTTCTTTACATTGGTGTGTATTAGTAAAGTCACCAGCAGTTGTGTTCAGTGATGGCCATGTTTAGTCAGGAAGACATTGTTCTCTTCTATTTGTTTAAAGCTGTGACAGACAGTATGGAAATAAATCCTTGAAAACACAACATGCAATGTAGATGGAGTTTTCTGTCTAGATCACCAATCAGTTCTGTCCTGCCAATTGTTTCCAAAATAACCATACTGAAATGTAATATTAATTATAAATGCCTGGCCAATAGCTCAGGCTTATTACTAACTAGCTTTTAAACTTAAATTAACCCGTTTATATTAATCTACATTCTGACACATAGTGTTATCTCTCTTTCATCCTGCACCTCCTGTTTCCTCTCTGTGTCTGGCTGGCTACTCCTCTGACTCTTCCCTGCTTCTTCCTGGCATGCTCTCTGGTCCAAAAATCCTGCCTTGCTATTGGCCAATCAGCTTTTTATGAACAATGAGAGCAACACATTTTCACAGTGTACAGAAGGATTATTCCATAGCAATTGTAAGGTTTATTTAACTGCCAGAGAGGCAAACATGAATAGCTCAATAAATGCATAAATATTTACAGAGTTTAGCTATGTCAGAATCTGAAATAGAATGACATGCTGCCATCCTGGTTTTCACATCATAGCCTGGAAGCCCTCAGGTAAAGTAAAGAGACCTTCTAGCTAATGAAACTCATATGATGGCTGACACTTATCTTGAATTAAAATATACACGGTACAGTCTAAGCAACTCATATGAATTTATTCACTTAGTCCTTTAACCAACTGTAATGGATGCTCCAAGGTGCCACCTAGATATGCCCTTACAGGATGGAAGTGTCCACTCCCTTGTCTACTGGAATGTTGTCTGATGTGAACTCATGGTTAAATCCCTTCCCGGACTCTGCTCTTGGCAACAAGGGGCTGGCTGTGTGTTCCAGGTTACATCCCTTTCTAGAGCTTGCCTGGCTCCCGGGACAGGCCTGTATCTGCTCATAGCCATGGCTTGAGCTCTTTGGGGTCAGCAGGAACCTTCACCATGCAAAGGCTTCAGGCTTCAGCTTTACCTCTCCATCTTTCCTCTCTTACTGCGTTCTGGTGCCTTTGCTGAGAACACACCTTCTTATGCAAATTCTTCTCTCTCTGAGAAACTTGTTCTCAGGGAACCAGATCAAATGATACCAACATTATTATTATTATTATTATTATTATTATTATTATTATTCCCGTTGTACAAGTAAGGAAAGGGAGGCATAGAGGAAGGATATTAAACTCTTAGCCACAGGTAGGAGTTATGGATTCAGACCTCTGTAATTCAGATCCAGAAGGTATGTTCTCGCTCTTCTACTCTGTCTCAGAAAAAGACAAAGAAAACAGGCCTATCTACATGTTGTTGGCTCTGTTCTTTTGGGGTTTAGTCTTCCTCTGTGTCTGCTCCTATTTTCTTGCTCCAGCAACAGCGGGTTCCCTTGAACTTCCTTTAATGGTCAATTTCACAGTGAGCCAATGACTGAAGGTGTAGGCAGTGGGGCCTTGGCTAGAGGTGGTTAGCACAAAGAAGAGGCATTTGACCAAGGTCACTGACATTACGGTTCATTAGTAATTGGCGAAATGTAAATCTAAGGTGCTCAACTTGAAGGCAAACTATTTTTGTGTTCAGCACAGTCACGTATTCTGTTAAGTGAGGCAGATGAGAACTACGGCTTCCTATGGAAATTCGTCATTGTTTTGAGAAGAGAAAACTTACACAGGGAAGACTAACAGAAGGTGATGTAATATATATCCAAGAGTAAGACACCATGACACACTCTCTATATACCCATGGGAATATGCATGTGAAATTAGGGGGTTTTGCCACAGAAAATACTCTGTTGGGATGAAATGAATCATTAAAAGCTCGCTGTTGGCTTGGTGTTGCATCGTCCAAAGGTGAAACAGCAGGGGATGATAGTTGAAGCCTAAGCCAATGGGAAGCAACACGGCCCTGCCCTCAGCACTTCCCTGAGATGAGTGCTGTTAGTATTTTTGAGGAAATGGAAGCAGAGAGGGATTAGGGACACGCTGGCACACCTGAGTGGCAAGCTTGCCATCTCAAGTGGCATCTGCCGAAGCACAAGGCTTGTGGCGATGGGGTAGAGCAGGTGGACCACGTGTTGTATTAAAATCAGAGGCTGAAACCAAATGGTGGTGGTGGTGGCGCATGCCTTTAACCCCAGCACTCGGGAGGCAGACGTAAGTGGATCTGTGAGTTCAAGGCTAGCCTGGTCTACAGAGCGAGTTCCAGGACAGCCAAGGCTACATAGAGAAACCCTGTCTCAAAAACCCAAAATGAATAAATAAATAAATAAATAAATAAATAAATAAATAAAATAAAATAAAACAAAAATCAGAGGTTAGAAGAGTTTAGGAAGCTCACTGGGATGTGGAGGGTCTTCACAGTTAGGAGCAGCATGGGTTAGGAGTCAAAAGTTGGCCAAAAAAGAAATGCTATGAATAGCTGCCCCAAACCCTACAGAGACTAACACCATCTTTTTCAGAGAGGCAAATAGATGCATTTATAAATTGAGAAACTGTGCTCAGCCAAGTGGCCTTTTCAAAACTTAGAATTTGCTATATTCCAATATCAGATTCCAAATTCCTCAGGCAAATGCTCCTAGGAAGAAAATTCATTATAAGCTTATTAACAAAAGTTAACTCTAGGCTCCTAAAATGTATTTATTTTGCTGAATATCAGTGATACCTTAGGATTTACCTGCCCTAAGAATAGTCAAGGCCAGAGGTTAATCCAGGTCCACCTTTTCCTCTCAAAGACTAAGAATTAACGTGAACGAGGTCTCAGGAGAAGCCCATCTTTGGTCCATCTGTAAGCCATAATGAATATTAATGAGTTTTTAAATATATAGTGAAAAAAAAAACGAGTCTTACATTTAGTAAAATATATTTGAGCTGGGAAGAAGGAAGAACTCACAACCTTACTTAAAATTCAATGAGATTGGCTGCAGGCTTGGCGTAAGATTAGTTTGCATGGTGATTTTTTTTTTTAACCCCTGAACTGCTTAAATTTTATTCTTAGCCAGTAATATAAATACTCCTACTGAAGGATTGATAAATGGCCTGGAAACTTTTTAAAATGAGAAATTCCCTCATTTAAGGAAGCAAAAAATGTATTTGGGAAAGAAATGAAGTGTGATTTTGTGCCTGCTGACCAGACAGCACAATGCATGATCTCTGTTGTTCTTTTAGAGGAGAAAAATCCAATGAGAAGACTCCTTCTCCAGATTCCATGCTACAGCTTCTTGTCATTGATGACTGCAGCGTGTGCTGGGCATGTTTACGTCACGAGGGCCACCATCACACTACAGTAGTCTCTCATGAACACCTACCCTCCAGCTTCTCCTTTTGTCCTGGGGGAGGCCGGGAAGGCCCCAAGATGGCTCATTTAACTGCCTCCGTTTTCTTATGTTTGGGTTGCATGGGAGTCCGAGGTCACGTGTTTACACGCAGCACCCTTTTGGAGAATAACGTCTTGCTGGAGACCCCTGGTTAAAAGGACTCACAGGGCTGGGGCTGGGTGAGCAAGTGGAGAAAATAGTGTTCAACTCTTGCTGACTGCACAGCCTAGCTGGGGTTCTTCTGTACTGCTGCTGTCATGTGGGAAAGGGGAAAAGTCACCCAAATTCTTACTTCATGCCTTTCTGGTCAAGAAATAAGAATCATGACTTTAGCTCTGCAAACAGTCTTTGCCTCTCACACATGATACCAGGATTGACTGGCAAAATCCTGTTTTTCCACCTACCTGTACATGCCCGAAGGTTTTTAATGCCTGGAATAAATTAGCAACAGTTCTTGTATTTACTAATACTCAGTGTTGCATGTAAAAACCACCTGCTTTTATAAATAATAGAAATAATTTTATAAAGAATATTTAAACTAACTGGGGAATGTATTCCTTCTTGGAAGATAATAAAAGTCAATTTTTATTAAAGGGCCAGTGTTTCTGGGAAGGTTGAGTAGGATATTTTTTGAAAAAATCTAGTTATTTGCATGTAGTATGCTAAAAAAGATCAAACTCAAAACAAAAGTATTTTTCTCCTCACAGTTATTTTCT
This sequence comes from Peromyscus leucopus, assembly GCF_004664715.2. Taxonomy (NCBI): domain Eukaryota; kingdom Metazoa; phylum Chordata; class Mammalia; order Rodentia; family Cricetidae; genus Peromyscus; species Peromyscus leucopus. The sequence goes on along the minus strand of NC_051085.1, from coordinate 38,792,060 downwards.
CCTTAGTACAAACAGGCAGTTTGATTGACTTCTAGCCCTCCTATTTTATTTTACTTTTCTGAGTTGGTTCTTTTTTGATGGCTATCACTTTCACCAACCAATATATGACCTTATTCTTTGTATATTGCTTCATAATGACACACACTTCAATATGTATTGTTAACTCACTTACGTTGAAGTCAACTGTAGCACTGTAACCCAAGCTCGAATGAAGTTTACCTATGCATACTTTCCCTCTGGGAGGCACACTGCAGACATCTTGCATTGAAGAAGCCTGCACAGCACTTCTCCATTGTCTTTGGGGCATGTATAGCAGCAACACCAAATACAAGTGCAAGAGCCGATACAGAAGACGGGAAAGCACTTGATTACGGTATGAGAACTGAAATAAGAAAAAAGTCTTAATGCCATCTTGCTCATCAGTCCCAACTAGGAATGTTCATCTCTTTTCAGATGATCGTTCAGAAAGCATCATTCTTCTCATTGTCTTGGGGTTACAGATACATATCAGTGAGCAGGTGAATTCATAATTTTGGAGTGAATGAGTAATGAGTACCAACCATATATCTTCCTATAATATTTTATTTGCTACCTAGTAATAATTTATGGATAACCTTCCATGACATTGCATATGGTATTTAACTCACTCACCTTGTAGTCTTTGATGATACACTGCGTTTAGTGCTAGAATGCTACATTGAACCAAAACAAAACCAGATTTTGTTCACAGAACTTATAAGGTCAGCAGTGATAAGCATTCTGAAGAAAACTAGAGGAAGAGATAGATAATGGCCACCACAGTCATTAGAGATAAAGGTCATGGACGACCTCTCTCATGCTATTTGTACAAGATTTGAATGACCTGAAAGGATCAGCCAAGTCAGCTAAAAAGCTAAGGAAGATTATGTTTCAGGAGCCTTACCCTGGCCCTGTAGTTCTGGGAGGGACTCTCTTAGTGGTGGTAGATGAAAATCTCACAGTAAGACATTTTCACAACAGTTAGTTCAAACGGCCACTTCTTTCTTCAGCTTCCTGTCTGGCGTGCTTACTTTGTGTTGGGTAATGCTGACTATGGGTGTTTTGAGGAATTGGCTAGGACAGGGTACTGGTAATTGTCCAACCACTGTTTTTTTCTAGATTTAAAATCTCTAGTTAGTATCACATTATTGTCTGTGATGTAGACACTTCTACCATGACCAATTTTAGGAAATCAGGGTAAAGTTATAGAAAATGAAGTTGTGCAAAGATATCTATTAGCATCCCATTATATGGTACCTCCACCACATGGCAGAATCAGCAGATTCTTTCTATCATTATATTTTCTGTTATTTAGTTGTTAGGCTGAAATTTGATTTTTTAAAAAATTTTCATTCTACCAGGCTATGTCTAAGGTAGCATTACACACATCCCTCAGGAGATCTATAATGTATAATATCCCTGTGTTAAATAAACTGTTCACCAATTTGAAGTCAATGGCTGGATGGAAATGATTTATCGAAAATGTTTCAATGGAAAACAATGGCTATAAAAACAGGTAAGGCAAATTTGCCTCTGTGAGGATAAGCCTTTAAAAGGTGTTTGTACAATGGCTGTAATCTTTCCTAGAAGTAGCATTGCTGATCACAAGGATTCTGACCCTGGAATCTGGCACCATCGATAAGTTCGAGGTGTCATTTGTAGTCATTGGCGAATTGAGTTCTACTGGAACAATTCAGATTCTTCTATGCTGAAGTTAAGGGATCAAAGTTGTGTCTAAATGATGATTTTTATGGTAAAAGAAAGTATTGTACATCCCGATGCTATATGAAAAGAAAAACTGATAAAGTTCCAAGGGATTGATCCCCAACCCCTCCATTGGTCCTTTATTTTTTATTTTTTTAATTTTTATTATTAAGAAATTTTCTATTCATTTTACATACCAACCACAGATCCCCCTCTCCTCCCTCCTCCCAACGTCAGCCTCCCCCCCTAACCCACCCCCAATTCTCACCTCCTCCAAGGCAAGGTCTCCATGGGGAGTCAGCAGAGCCTGGTACATTCAGTTGAGGCAGGTCCAAGCCTCTCCTCCCTGCACCAAGGCTGCTCAAAGTGTCCCACCATAGGCACTAGGCTCCAAAAAGCCCGGGCATGCATCAGGGATGGATCCTGATCCCACTGTCCGGGGGACCCCTAAATAGTTCAAACTAAACAACTGTCTAGCCTATCCAGAGGGCCTAGACCAGTACCATGGGGGCTCCACAGCTGTTAGTCCACAGTTCATACGTTTCCACTAGTTTGGCTGGTTGTCTCTGTACATTTTCCCATCATGGTCTCGATGTCCCTTGCTCATAGAATGCCTCCTCTCTCTCATCAACTGGACTCCTGGAGAAATGCCTAGTGCCCAGCCATGGATTTCTGCATCTGCTTCCACCAGTAAGGTTCTATGATGACAGTTAGGGTATTCAGCCATCTGATCACCAGAGTAGGCCAGTTCGGGCACCCTCTCGACTATTGCCAGTAGTCTAAGATGGGGTCATCCTTGTGGATTCCTGGGAACTTCCCTAGCACCCTGGTTCTCCCTATTCCCATGATGTCTTCATTTATCATGATATCTCTTTTTCTTTTCTTTTCTTTTTTCTTTTTTCTTTTTTTTTTTTTCGAGACAGGGTTTCTCTGTGTAGCTTTGCGCCTTTCCTGGAACTCGCTTTGGAGACCAGGCTGGCCTCGAACTCACAGAAATCCGCCTGCCTCTGCCTCCCGAGTGCTGGGGATTAAAGGCGTGTACCACCACCGCCAGGCTGATATTTCTTTTTCTTGCTCTCCCACTCTGTCCCTGTTCCAGCTTGAACCTCCTGTTCCCCTATGTTCTCATCCCCCATCCTCCAAGAGAACTTTTTAAAAAGATGTTTTTTTTTCTATGATTATTGTGTGTTGTTTGCTTATGCGTCTCACTGGCCCCCCTCCAAGGGATGCTTTTGGATGAGTGTTTTCATACATTTGAACATCTGTGAGTGCCTCTCTCTAATGTGGTGTAAAGTAGACTTTTCAGCTTTGGCCATTTCAGATGCAGGGAGTCTCCATCTCCCTTATAATGTAATGCACCCCTGAGGAATGATTGCCCAAGCTATTTATGTCCTGGTCTGGGTGAATCTAACGATCTTTTATCTCGAGTTCTTCAGGATTAGACCCTCCCCACCACTAATGCCTTAACAATTACATACACGCCAACACACCCTTATTATTTTGCTGTCACAGAGTTCTCCAGCCTCTGATATAACAGGGCATATTTTTAATTTGAGGACCTCTGACTCAGTAAGAGAAAATGGCACATAAGAATGGCAACCTGCTTCAAGGCATGGATCTGGAAGGAATGATAAGGGAACTGAGTATCTGGGGAACAGGGCTGGGATCGGCCAGTGTCCATAACTAGGTCCAAATGGAGTGTGAATGTCCAAGAGGCAGGAGGAATAACTGAATTAGTCAACTGCCTCTTTTCTAACCCAATGGAATCTAATTTAGAAAACTACGTGCCAATTCTACTAAAATGTTTAGGGTTTTATAACCTTCTTGGCGTTTCACCCAATGGATGATGTTTCTAAGCTTTTCTTGCTCGTCAGGAATATTGGAGAGAGGCAGACTGAACAGTGGTGCTGGGACCTGTGTACCTGGACTCCTAGGGGCTCTGAGGACAGTGGAACATCCATGTGACTGTTCCTGGTATCTGGTATGGTTAACAACTTGCCTCTGTACCTACTGGCTCACTGTTACATATTTCAAAGCCAGCTCTTCCAGAATCCCTGAGTACACCAGCTACTTAGCTCTATTAGATAAAATTGAAAGTAACTATTTGTTCTATCGACTGCAGCATATTCATAATGGTCCAGCCAATCGACATCCTGTTAATTTATTCTTTTGTTTGTTTGCTTGTTTTTTATTTTTTCGAGACAGGGTTTCTCAGTGTAGCTTTGGTGCCTGTTCTGGTTCTCGCTCTGTAGACCAGGTTGGACTCAAACTCACAGAGATCCACCTGCCTCTGCCTCCCGAGTGCTGGGATTAAAGGCGTGGGCCACCACCTCCCAGACATTAATTTATTCTTTACTGACAACCAAGCCCCTAATTTAGAGGTCAGGTGTGAGGTGGACATGACTGGTTTTCTGCCTGGAGCTCTTCAGAATCTTTTCCAGACTGTGTGCTCCCCAACGAATTTTTGTGTAGTCTACCCTGGCAAGTCTACACAGGAGACCGTCTTCAGAGGCCAGTCCTGAGATGACTTTAGCCACACGTGGAAAGAGCTAGAAATGCCTGGAGCTCATATCTCACAAGAGCTCCTGTGGGTTTGGTCATTCGGCGACCCTGGTCACCTCTATTTTGCTTCAAGTCCCTACAAACTCCAAGACAAAGTCCACACTCCAGAAATTCTCTAAGACTGGCTGAAGCCACCCTCTGGGCCTCTGAAACTTTGCAGAGTTTCTGCCCTTATTTGGAAACTTTGATCAACATCCCTTTTCTTTTCCTCGTTGAGCTTCTTCTCTTCCTGGGTGTCTGTTTCCTCTCCTCCCTGACTCCTCCTGGGAGAATTTCTTCATAGGTCATGTACACATAAATTCTTTTCCCCAGGCTCTGGTTCTGGGAAACTAGTCTAGGACTAGCCACAGTGAGCACAAGAGCAAAAGTTACGGAACAGGACGACACTCCATATCTTTCATCTTCTCAGCCTCAACACTTGTTCGAGGCTTTGACCTTGAAAAGGCCATTAGGGTCCTTGCTTCTGCTGCCTGAGTTCACAGACTTCTCAGAACTAGGACCTTGCTGGCATGGCTAAGTCCAGACATCTTTTCTTATTCTTGTAACTCTTGCTGGACTTAGAATCTTCCTTTCTATTTCTCAGCTTCTTAGGTGATGTCTGCCACAAATGTACTGAGCGCCTGGAAATACGTTGGTTTCTACACATTTGACCAATGCCTATCGTTAGCATGGTTGGAACCTACCTGTTGATGAGGATCTACTAATGTGGATGTTTTCCAGGAATGTGCCTGAGTTGGCTAAATCTTGGCCAGACTACATGGAGAAGCCGCTGATGGGGAGATTTCAGGAGTTTCTGAAGACAGGTCCTCTTTTTTACTCCCACCCAGCTCTACCTGATGCTTCTGCCTCCCAGCTGGCCTTGTGATGGACCCCCTAGCATGGGTCCTGATGAGAGAGCTTGCAAGGACAGGGTTGTAACTACCAAATTCTTAGCACCTATTGCAGAGTTGACCTTAGAAATTATATATTGAGTGAATAAATGAATGGGTACTTGTCTACATTATTATATTAGAATATATTAACATTCAAGTCTCTTTATTGGCATATCCTAAACTTTGTTGCTGGTACTTAAAATTTAATAAATACCATATTGGGGGAAGGTGTCATAGGTTTGTCAGAGGGTACTTAAAATCTTATGCATATGTATGTATACAACCAGAAGCCTCAAGGCTGCATACTTCAATATAATGAGTTCCAGGTCAGGCCAACCTTATGTCCTATCCTTGCCCCATATGTTCATAACAAGTACTAATAAATATATTTTGTCAGCATGAGCAATTAACTTAAATACTTTATTGTCTAACCTTCACTAGAGCTCCATGAAATTTAGAATATTGTTGTCATCCCCATTTAGGTATAAGGAAATTGGGGTTAATGGGCTCATTACTCAGTGGCAGGATAGATTTGAACCCAGGAGGTCTGATACCAGGGGATGGTGTTTAGTCTCGGAACTACCCATTGCGTGATGATGGGACATGATGGGACTAAGTGGGATAATATAGGGAATGGCCTTAGCAGGAGGCTCTCCATACTAGGGCCTTAGTAACTCAGGGGAAAGGGCAGAGTTCCTGTCTCCTTTTCCTCCAAAGTTAATATTCATGTAATGAAGTTGATGTACCTTTCACCGTCTTCAACAACCACCAACTCTAAACTTTCTTTTTTCTTATTTTAATATCCCTAGAATCATACTATTTTTACCTACAAATATTTTAGGTTAGATATCTAAAAGGAAGGACCCCCTCCACCATTTTGGAAGAGGTCTGGCTATGTAATCCAGACCACTCTCAAACTCATGATCTTTCTGACTCTTTCATCCAAGTGAATTCTGGGATTAGAGAACTTTGTTTTTTCTTGCACGTGTATATGTGGTGTGCATGAATATGTATGTAAGTGTTTACATGAATGTGGGTCTGTGAGCATTAGAAACACACTTTGTAGCCATGTGACAATGTCTTTATGTAACAGTACCGTGTATAACAAATACACACAAAAAAACTTACACATATATAAAATCCCACTAAATACCATTATCATATATGAAGATGATGATCAATAATCCCTAATCACCAACCATTCCAGGCATATTAACATTTTCCCCTTGTTTCTCTCACACATTTTTGAATTAGGGTTATCAAATTAGAATTATAAATGAGGTCCATACGTTGTCACAGGCTGTTTTTCCAGTTCTTTTAAAGCTATGGGTTCTCTTTCTTCCTCAGAGGGACAAGGCTCTTTGTTGTGTAAGGGCTTCCGGAATATCTTTCCAGGTTCGGGTGAGTGCACCCCCAGGGTGATGTTCAGCCATGTTCTTCTTTCCTACATTGTTTCTGATAGTCTCATCTAGAAGCCCAGTCATACTGTTTATTTATTTATATTTGGCAAGGTGCCTTCGTGGGGGGTATTATCTGCTTCCATCTGGAGGTGCACATGCTCTGATGTTTCTCTTTGCAGGATGTTGGCAGTCATTGATGGTTACATCTAATCTGTTAACTCATTAGGGGTCATACATGGTACTAATTCATTTATTATACAGAAGATTTCCTATAAAGACGTGTTTTCCTAGTTAACTATTTGGTATCCCCAAATCATAGTTCTGTTAGGGAAAGTGGAACAATGCTTGATTCTATCCTTTTACCAGTTTTTGAGTAATACATCTGTTTTGTGTCAGCTCATAGATTCAAACTCCACCCTCCACTATCACCATTTTTATTTTAAATTAAATAATTCAAACACACAGAAAATTTTAATAGCGAATTTTCCTGACTGTTCTGTTCCATAGTTGTTTATCTTTTCTGTATTCACTTGATCCTACCTTCTGTATATATATGTATACACACACACACACTCATACACACACACACACACACACATGCTCATATGTACATACATACCCCAGAGTAAGTTGTAGTAAGTTTATTTTTAAGTCCTTCATCATGCTTCCTAAGAACAAGAAGTCTTTCCTCCACAATCCCAATACTATCATCACAGGACATAACTTTAACATAAAGTAATAGTACTTAATAATTAATCTACGTTTGAATTGCTTCTTGTCCCAGTCATGTCTTTGGAAGCTATTTTCAAAAAATTCAATGAAGGCTCATGCATAATGTCTCATCATATCTTCTTTTTCCCCCCTCTTTCCCTCTTTTGGTTATTTCTTTTTGTTGGGATGAGAACCAAGCGTTGCCTGAGCCTGAGTTTGTGATTCCGTACTATTTTGCTGGAGAATGGTGGTGCATGCGCAGTGCCCTGAAGAGGCATCATGACCGTTTATCCTGATGTGGATAAGGCACAATTCTTTCTAATTGTGACACTGAAATTATTAGCAGGTGTGTATGTGTGTGTGTGTGTGTGCGTGTGCGTGTGCGTGTGTGTGTGTGTGTGTGTGTGTGTGTGTGTTCTCCACTGGGCAGTGTATTTTGTAACTGCCGCCCCGCCCCAGCCCCCAGAGTACCATTACATTAGCCAGGTGTACTGCCTCATGCCTGGAATTCCTGTAGAGGTATCAGAATTACTGCAAGTTCTAGGCCAACTTGAACTTCATAGTGAGTTTCAGGCTAGTCTGGGCTACAGCCAGAGTTAGATAGTAAGACTCTGATATCAAAACAAACAAACAAAAAATCCAAACATCAACGTATTTAAATTTCATTCTGGTGTGTGGGTCCTTATCTTTCTTTCACACCGAGTTGTAATTCTCCATACCATTTAATAAGAAATCTTTCTTTTCCCTATTAATTTGATCGGCAACATCATCATCACCAACTCTTTTGGTTGCTTGGTTCTGCTTGGTTGCCTTCTCTGTTTGTGTTCAAGGACCACACTTTACAAATTGTAGATGTCTCGGTGTGATTTCCTATCTGGTAGATGCCCTGTCCCCAGGGCCTTGCTAGTTATTCTTACATGTTTGCTTTGCATATGAATTTTAGGATCTACTTGATTAGCTCCCACAGAAGTTTATTGGGATTGCGTTACATTTATATATTTACTCATAGGGACAGGATCGGTATCTTTGTAACACAGAGTCATTCCTGGCCAAAAGAAAGGGAACTCTGATTCTATGAAGCCAATTTTGGTCTTTTCAGGAGTGTTAAAGAGTGTTACGGTTTTCAACTAAATTTTCTATTTTACTTGTTAAGCTTACTCCTATTTTTTTTTTTTTTAAATCTTTTTGTGGGCCTTGTAAAGAGATTACATCTTCTAATTGGCTTGAGTTTGTATGTGTGAAGGGTGTTAATTTTATATGTTAATTTTGCACCCTGACATCTTTCTCATTTTAATTACATTTAATTAATTAATCTATTTGTTTAGTTTGTGTGTGCCCACATGTGCACACGTGTGTCTGCTCCTGTGCTGTAGAGTGGTTGGGAAGGTCAGAGGACAATTTGGGCAAGCCAGTTCTCTCCTTCTACTGAGTGGAGACTGGAGAATCAAACTTAGGTTGTCTGGCTTTGTGGCAAGCACCTTCTCTTACTGAGCCATCTCACTGGCCCTTATTCTTTTTTATCTTCTCATCTTATTACTGAATGACTAACGTCTCCCAGAAATCCCATCCTATGTCTGCAGATTGAATGCAAAGTCTTGCTTCCTAGTCTTTATGTCTTATGGCTAAGGACTTGCTTTCTGACCTTCGGCAAAGACCCGCGCTCTCCTCCTTGCCAACGGGATCCCAGGTCACCTTTATCTACACGTTTTCCTTAACGTACTTGAGTGAGCAAAAGTAAGATGCACTATAGGCTTAACTATAGGTGTTGACCCTAGGCATAATCTTGGAGGTAGCATTACCTAGACAAGGAAGGTGTAAACATGTCCCAGTTGAAGCTGGCCTCTTAGTCTTCAAACCAGATCTTCCAGTTCATTCTGAGGCATTTGCTGGGTGTTTTTAACCCCTAGCTGTGGCTAGCCTTTCTCCTTTTTCTAGTAAGGGGCCATCCCACCTTCACAATCCCTCATGGGACTGGTTCTGTCCTAACATCTCTTTCTCCTAGCCCCCAACTTCTGCACTATCCAAAAGAGGTTCTGAGAGTGCCCCTCGGTCAACCCTGCATAAACACATCACTCTCAGAGGACATTCCCTGGGGACAACACCCAATGCGTTTTCTTCACATGCCTTCTGCTACCACTGAGAGTTAGGTCTTTATAATTTTTTTCTTCTCTTCTCTTCTCTTCTCTTCTCTTCTCTTCTCTTCTCTTCTCTTCTCTTCTCTTCTCTTCTCTTCTCTTCTCTTCTCTTCTCTTCTCTTCTCTTCTTTTCTGAGACAGAATCTCACTGTGTCCTCCCAGGTGGGCATGGAACTGGAGATTCTCCAGCCTTAGTCTACTGCTGGGATTTTAAGTGTAGACTAGCTTGAGTTTCTGTGCCGGATCATCCCATGATTTCTTACTTAGAACATTGCAAAAGCTTTAGGGTCGGCTCTTGGGTCCTCCTCTGGAGGACCAATTATTTACCTTAAGCATAGCTCTCATTGGGCTGTTTTCCTGCTCAGACACTTTGTGGCTCCATGGGCCATAGAATTAAGTTCTTATTCTTTGCTGAGACTTTCAAAGCTCATTCTTACCAGCCCCCTCTCCCCCATCTTTTTTTTTTTTCGAGACAGGGTTTCTCTGTGTAGCTTTGCGCCTTTCCTGGAGCTCACTTGGTAGCCCAGGCTGGCCTCGAACTCACAGAGATCCACCTGGCTCTGCCTCCCGAGTGCTGGGATTAAAGGCGTGCGCCACCACCGCCCGGCTCTCCCCCATCTTTTTTCTCTTCCACTCCAGTATGAGCATTCTACCCGCCATTTAGATCTGATTTATCATCATCCTCCAAATTGACGATAAAGACAAAACAAAACAAAAGAACAATCTTTCTATATTCATCTCAGATGTTCCTCTCTCTTCTGTTACTTCTTCTTTATAAAACTCTAACTGTACTTCAAAGTCCATTCCGAATATACATTCTCTGTGACGTCTTTCTTTCAATACCACAGTCCAATGTTCTCCTCATTAGCCACCCAGGTATGGGGTTTGTACTTCTTGGGTCCCACTCACCAGGGACCTTTTTCCTTTCTTTCCCATTCTGTTGCTTCCACCAACATGACATAATCTTGAGAGCAAGGTGTTCTCTAGCATGAGAAGTAATGAGTGTCAGCCTTAATACTGTTAATAGTTCAAGAAATTAAAACTTAATGGTTCAATAAATTGTTAACATACTCAACTGGATGTTCGACATTTGAGTTTATGTTTTTATCCTTCTGCCTACTCAAGTTTTTGTTGGAGGGTCTGCCTAATGTAGGGAAATATTTTAGTTTTTTTTTTTGTGTGTGTGTGTGTGAAACCATATTTACTATTCAGCCTTTCCTCATACAGTTGTTGTTGGATGAAGATATCAAGATTCCTTTAAAAGGCGTTTGAAACTAAGCATGGAATGCACCCTGTAGGGTAATGGTCACGTCCCATGAGCTATAGGCAGGAACTGTCAGGAATTCCTGAGGGTGGAGAGGACCGTAGGACCCTGTAATCAGATTTTGTGACGTCAGAGCCATGGTGCAACTCAGAACACTGCTGTCGGGCAGGAATCTGGAAGCGGCCGGGAGCCTCTTTATCTCCTCCCCTCTTCCAGTGGCCACCGTATGAGCTTTGCTTCCCTCACTCTGCCCAAACAGCTTTACCTTTATCACCACGCAGCTGTTCCATGTCTTCATGGACTTTAGCCACATTTTATTCCTTTAAATCTTTTTCTCACTCAACTGAGAACAGTGTGCTTTCTCAAACATTCTTGACTGACATGGCATATTGCCCACAACACTATGGTAAGGAACATTGAAAATAGGACACTAGCCAGGTGGTGGTGGTGCACATCTTTAATCCCAGCACTCAGGAGGCAGAGGCAGGCGGATCTCTGTGAGTTCGAGGCCAGCCTGGTGTACAGAGCGAGTTCCAGGATAGCCAAGGCTGTTATACAGAGAAACAGAGAAACTCTGTCTCAAAAAACAAAAACAAAAATGAGAGAGAGAGAGAGAGAGAGAGAGAGAGAGAGAGAGAGAGAGAGAGAGAGAGAGAGAATAGGATACTAATTAAAAGTGAGCTTTTGCTGTTAAAAACAATATTCATTAGCGGTGGTGATGAAGATCTTTAATCCCAGCACTTGGGAAGTAGAGGCAGGCAGAGCTCTGTGTGTTTGAGGCCAGCCTGGTCTACATGGAGCCTTTCTAGGCCTGCTAGTGAGACCCTGTCTCAAACATATATATTTTTGGTTGGAGGAACAGCTCAGTGGTGAGATATTTGCACACACACACACACACACACACACACACACACACACACACACACACACATATGTAGCCACTCTATGAAGGAAGAAATTGAACTGGGTATCATACACCCCAAGTCGAATTTAAACTTTTAGGCATCTGTTTACATCATCTTATTTCTCGGAGTAAGCTAAGTACAAAGCGAATAGTACTAGAAACAGCTTCTCACTGGGATAGGAGGTGGTGGTCTGATGCAGCAGAGTGTGGATAGATATGGTTGGCCAGAACAGTGCAGGGCTGTGTTGACACAGAACCTCTCCTTTGAGGAACTCCGAGTGCTTCCTAAACACTGGCTCATGAGTTCTTTCAGCATCTCTAGGAGTTGAATGGGCTTATTGTTCCCATTTAACTAATAGACTAATTGGAAAAGGGAGGGCTTGGGCCTCGTTTTCATCAGCCAGTGATCTCTATGACCGTATGAAAAGACTTATAAAGTCTTCTCATTCTTGATGCTACATTGATATTGTGTAAATGGTAGATCTCTAGTCTGATTTAAAATTTTTCTCCTTCAGCATTAGACTATGAATTATCACATAAAAGCTTCTGTAAGTAGTCTCTATTATAGAGTGTGTATGTGTGTGCGTGAACATGTGTGTCTATGTTTGCGTGGATGTGGAAGCCAGAGGGTGTAGTTTCTTTGGGTGTAAATACTTTAAGACATTATCCATTCTGCTTTTGGAGACAGGGTCTCTCACTGTCTTGGAATTCACTGATTTGGCTAGGCAGCCGGCCAGTGAGCTCCAGGGATCCTTCTCTCTGTGTCTTCTCAGGTCAGGGATTACAAGCATACCACCATGCTTAACTGTTTTTTCCCGTGGCTTCTGGGAACTGAACTGCAGTCATCACGCTTGAACAGCAAACGCTTCACTGACTGAGATATCCCCCAGCCCTCTGTGTCATCCTTTCTTACCCTTTGTCATGTGTGTGTATTTGTGATGTGAGCGCACGTAGGTGTGTTTTCATGTGTGCGAGTGCGCTAGTGTGGGTCGATGCGTGTAGAAGCCCGAGATGTCTTTTTTGATCACTCCCTCCTTCACTAAGTGAGGCAGGGTCTGTGAATTGAGCTCATGGATTCAACTAGTCTAGCTAGCCAGCTGGCCTCCTTATCTTCCCTTATCTCTGCCTCCAGAGCGCCACACCTGCCCTGCTTTTCACTGAGGTTCTGGGAATCTGATCTCTGGTCCTCACACTTACGCGGTAGGGGCTTTATCAACGGAGCCATCTTCCAGTTCCTAGGTCATTCTTTAACTGCCCCCCTCCCCACCCCAACTTCTATCGTCACAGCAGTCCTACAAGGTATTGGTTGCGGCCTAAGTATGGAGAGGTTAGAGTTCAGTCAGCTTAACTGGCAAAGATGCAGTTACAACCCCGGAGTTGAACCAACGCTAGGTGTGACGACAGCAGCAGGCGTGACTAGTTGTCGCCGAGCTCAGACACCTCACTTTGTAGAACACAGGAACTAGTTCTGGTAAAGCAAGCCACACCCGGACCGGACGCCGACCCTCTGACTGACAGCAGAGAGTCTGCTGTGGGTGCTGAGGTTAGGAGAGGCTGATCATCCTCTGATGCCAACAGCAGCAACAGGTCCACGGACTGGTTGTTAAAGCTAGTTCTTTAGCTCCATACTTTGGGATGATGTCTTTTCCCCCTTTGCACGGCTCTGGGACAAGGAAGAGAATGGCGGTGATGAATAGGGCAGGTGACTCAACGTGCTGATGGTTCTCATTGAGAATTCAGTTACAGTTTGTCTGTGAGGTTATTTGTTACTGTATTTCGAGCACTGATAGAAAAACATTTTTTTTTTAAGTCCCTGAAGCTATATATCTCAGAAAACAAAGAGGCATTCTTTATCTCCTATAAAACGGGACTAATTATCTTTTCTCTCTTATAAGCAATCAGCAAGTGAGACAAGCTGGCGCCCTGACAGTTGTCAGGGCTTTGTTTTTGTTTGTGAGGTGCTCTTTTGTTGTTGTTTGTTTTTTACTGCAGAGTCTTGCTATGTAGCCCAGGCTGCCCCAGCCTCTGACTGGGATTTCACAGGTGTGCCTCATGACGCCTGACTAATCAGAAAATCTTGACCATCGCTGCCGATGCTATAGGTACAGGAACGTTTGATGATAATAGTGTCACTGCAAGGACTATTTCCTTAATTATGTCACCAACCTGTGACAGCGTCCCAACCTAAAAAGCGGGTGTACCTTCTCTGTGTTCTCTCTTTCCGCACTCTCTCCTTCCGTATTCTCCCCCCTCCTCGTGGTCTCTCTCTCTCTCTCTCTCTTTCTCTCTCTCTCTCTCTCTCTCTCTCTCTCTCTCTCTCTCTCTCTCTCTGTTGGTTAAGCGCCCGCCGCCGCTGCTTAACCAACAGTCACAATAGAAGGAGGCATGGGGGCATCATTCAGGGCAGGGCAGTGGGAAGGGTGCCCACAGAGCCCCATTGTCCCCCCCGGAATGTTTAGGGTCTCAAGCTGATAAGAAGACTCAGTTGGTCAAGGTCCTTGCCACCTAGACCAACAACCTGAGTTCTGTCCCAGGGTCCCACAAGGTGGAAGGAAACCATCAACTCCTAAAAGTGGTCTCTGACCTCCACGTGTGCACCATACAGAACACACACACACACACACACACACACACACACACACACACACACACACACCTTTAAAATTTCAATAAATTACTATTTTTTAAATAGTTTCAGAATGTCCATGTTTTGGCCTTGATTTGGTCTGAAATAAGGCTAGAAAAGTCCAGTTGGACCACTTCTCTATGCTGCTACACAAACGTCCTCACTCTAAGGAGACACGTCCCGTCACAGCCTCTAGTGGGAGGCTTGTGCCTTTAAAAGCACAGAATATTTTGGATCTGGTGTTCCTGTGCCAAATCACTTTTGGCTCTCATTGCACTTGAAAAACATGTTTTGGAGAGTCTGTGTAACATTTTGGGCGGGGTGGTTTCTCAAAGGCTCAATCTTAAACACAAAGCGAGGCAGTAAGACCAGTGATTAGCACGGATGCAACTTCAGGGCGCTGCTGCGCATGCTCTGCATGCTCCGCTCAGGAATGCTAACCCCATCCTGGGCTGAGGCAAACACGTGTTGGTAGGAGAGAGCTAAATAGTGCGTGATGCACTTTTAAAAGTATGTATCCAAAGTAAACTCTGTTTCTGTAGACGTTATTTGATAATAAAAGTCTGTGCATTCCTTCATCAGCTTCTAAAAAAAAAAAAAGAAAGAAATAGCTCATTTGAATAAAATAATGAAGTATAAATAACAATAATTTGTACTTGTCTGCTTACCACAACGTGTAAGAAAACTTTTCTAGCCGGGCGGTGGTGGCGCACGCCTTTAATCTCAGCAATCGGGAGGCAGAGCCAGGCAGATCTCTGTGAGTTCGAGGCCAGCCTGGTCTACAAAGCAAGCTACACAGAGAAATGCTGTCTCGGAAAAACCAAAAAAAAAAAAAAAAAAAAAAAAAAAAGAAACTTTTCTATTCCCTTCATTTTAGAAGTAACCGCTATGTTTATGTGTGAGGTAGTTCACAAATTCACACAGGAGCATTTACACACTCCCTCACAAAATAGTTTTGGTTTTACATATTTCCAAACTTATAAATAGAAGTATGTGCTCCATGTCTTTTTTTCTGCAATTTGCATTAGTTCAAAATTTTCTTTGTGAGATTCATTCATATGCATGTAGCTGATTAAATGTCACGTAAGAAAAGTCCTTCCATGTATGTAGAAGAGAGATCCAGAATCCCTGAGGATACCAAAATGCTCAAGTAAGTGTGTATAAAATGATGAGGCATTTGCACATTACCCATGCACATCTTTTTGCATCTTTCAGTCATCTCTAGAATAATTACATACCTAATATCATGCAAACACTATATAAATAGTTGCTCCCCTGTATTGTTTAAGGAATTATGTTAAGGGAAAATGTCTGGATGGGTTTGCTACAGATACTCCCCCAGCCCCCAGTACTTTCCATTCTAAATTTGTTGATTCCTTTGGAAGTGGAACACACAGATAAGCAGGGCCAACTTTCTTGATTGTGTAAATATACCACAAGCTCCTCAGCCTATCTGTTGACTTCCCTTTGACTGATAGCCAGGCTGTTTCTAGGCCTTTGGGGGAAGGGGCATTCTCGACCAAGTCTCTTGGTGTTCACAAACAAGAATTTTACTCTGGGGAGTATGGAAAAATGGAATTGCTAGCTAGTGAAATACGAATTTCTATTACTTTACGAGATAATGCCAAATTGTTTTCCCAAATAGAGAATTAAATGCCCACACCCACTGATGGTGTGCCATAGTTCTCTGTGTTTTATATCTTTCTCCAACTTTGGGGTAGTTAGACTTTAGATAGATAGAGAAGGTAGCTGGCTTTAATATTACCCTTCCCTGGTTACTAAAAGGATTGAACTTCTGCAGAAGTGTTGTTCAGATTTGTCTTTTGGCTAAATAATCATTTTGTTTTCCGAATCATTGACACTCTCTTGTCTGTATTTAATAAGTGTAATTTGCTCTAGATATAAAGGCTTTCTTAGATTCATTTCAAGCTTCTCTTTCCCACGATTATCTTTTCAGTTTCTTTTGCTATTGCCTGTTACTTCTTCACAGTTTTTTCTCAGGTAAACAGATTATTCTCTGTTTGGTTGTTAAAGAAGGAAAATTAGATCGATTACGCTACTCAGACATTTCTTCAAGCATAAGAATCAGAAGTGGTACAATGCATTTGTGCTAATTATTTTTAAAGTCAAAATAGCAAGGATAAATTTCTCGACAAATCTACAGTCTAGTGAGATAATGGCATCTAATCTTAGACAAATGCATTGCTTGATTTATTTAACCATATTCTGGCAGGTACAGAAGCATCCCAGTTTGAAAAGGAACACATCTCTCTTTCTATTCACTATCCAATTTCCAGAAAAAGTAGTGGATGCTTATCTCTCCTTTCCTCTACTCACATTTAGCTTCCCTGCTACTCACTTAATACCTGATGTTTCAAAGGTCACAGTGACCTTGATATTTCCAAATTGAATGACTTCTGACTTATAGTTATGCGTGTTATAGTTAACAACACTCATAACTCAGATTAAGCAAATAAAAATACAGAATTTTCGGGTAAATTTGAATTTCAGATAAACAATACCTTTTGATTATAAGTATGTCTCAAATATATAGAAATATACACCGGGACCATTTGTCCCTCAATCTCTCTCTAAACACACTCAGTTGAACAGAGTGCTGTCAATGACTCAATTATTTACACCAGTAATTCCATTGTGGTGATTGTCGTGCTGGGGCGAAACAAATACGTGGAAATTTCACATAATTTGTGTGATGTATTTATAGAAGAGTGGGCTGTGATTACATTTCTTCCTAATCAAATGCTTTTCCACTCGTCACCAGGCTGAGCTTTCCTCTCCTTCTGTTAGGTTCTCTCCGTGCAGTATGATGGGGAGGACATTGCCTACTGACAGATTCTCCTAGCGGGAAGAGTTGAGACACAGAGGATGACTCTAACTGAGAGGATGTAACTCAGGGAGGCAGATGGCCAGGCTCTGGGGGAAAAAAGCTCCCAAGTGGGCCTGGGGGGTTCTTGCTCCTTCGTGACATTGTCTCATATTTCCTCTCTCTCATCCCTAAACCCCACAATGTGCTTGTATTCTCCCTAACTCCTCCTGGCCTGTGGAAAGAAACGCAGACGGATTTGGACATTGCATTTGTTCAGTTTGTTCAGTTTGACCAGTATGACTTACGGAAAAGAAAGAGTAATATACGCAATAGTAAAAGAATTTTCTAATATGGCTCATCTTCAACATTATATTTTGAGAATCTGCTTTGTGTATTAATGCTTTAAGTGTTTAAGAAGCACTTAAACATTTCAAGAGACAGTCATGTAGGAACTATATTTAAAGACATTTTGAAAGTAAGGATCTAGGAGCTTAGGGTTTTGATCAGCAGTAGAAAGCACTTGCGGGCATGCCTGGGGTTTCAGGGTTTGATCGCAACACAGGGAAAAGAAAGAAAACATAAGGGCCTAAAAATACCTGACCCACTAAGCAAAGGAATGCACTCTTAAATGGTGGATCTTCCTCTTATCTGAAAAGTCCACAGACTAGTCTCTGTGGGGAGCAAATCTGAGAAACAGGGAATGTGGCTTTTCCTCCCGAGACCTCAGATATGTGTTATCAATGGATCTCCATTTGCACATTTGCACACTGATGCCATTAAGCATCGCATCTACAGGGAGCTGGGGGCTCAGGCTGGGACAGATCTCCCACATCTGCCTTCACAAGACCGTATTGACAGAAGTCAGGCTCCGCAGACTGTTTTGTGCATGTAATGTTAGCAAATAACAAAAGAGACATCTGCTCTAGCCCCAGCCAGAGGCTATAGGCTTGTGTTTCAAAAGCACAAATGCTGATGAGAGAGAGAGAGAGAGAGAGAGAGAGAGAGAGAGAGAGAGAGAGAGAGGATACATCTGAGAACCCTATGGTTGCTAGCATTTTTTATTAGAGATGTACAGAAATGAAAGTCCACACTGTGAGAATCATGTGGGGAATATCTGTGTCACTCACAAATCCCTTTTATTCCTTGACTCTCAATATTCTGGTTTCCTTGTCTGACAGGGACATGGCTTTACTGCAGTGAGAGGAGAGAGGCCTGTCTTTATATGGATGAGGGCGTGTGGAACTAGACTCTGAAATAAAGAATAAACATAGCGAAGGGAGTGCCTTACACAGTGTCTCCCTAAAGTTACTGTAAAAAAAAAAAAACAGGTCTGGTGTTTATATCAAAAATTGCTACAATAGATTTTTCACAATTTGGATAAAATATGCAACAAAAATGTATATTAACACTCACTGTGAAAACAAGAAATCTGGCTTATGCTTGGGGTTGATGTCCTGGAAATACTATTTTAGCAATGAAAACATGTCCCTGCAAGCATTGCATGAGAGCCCCGTTGTCCACAGCTGCTTCAGTGTGTACCCACCCAGGGCTGGGTCTTCGTTTTTGCTCCACATTCTTCATTAGACTCTCTTCTGAGGCTCTTAAACTAGAGGTGATGAGGCACAGCATTGTCTTGATGAAGATTTCAAAGATGTTGGGATTTCCACTGGTTGACCTATTTTGCCAATCATGCATTATGTAATGCAGAAAGTCTCATGCATAGAGCAGAGCCATTAATGCATAATATGTTCTTATGCATGTGCATTTATATGTGTATATATGTTTTTGATGCAAAGGCATATTTTTTTTCCTAGAGGACAAGGCAAATGATTTGACTTTCATCAACCACGCATTTTCATATAAGATTATAGTAAAATAATGTTAAGAAACTACTCTCCAGATTGAAAGTTCTTTACAGAAAGCATATCAAGTTTAAAATCTAAGAAGAAGGGCTAGGGATGTAGGGCTCAGTTGGTATAGTGCCTTACTAGCGTTCATGAAGTACTGGTTTTGAGCTTTAGTATCAAGCAAAATTGGACAAGGAGGCACATATGTAATTCTAGTACTTAGGAGGTAAAGGAAGGAGGAACAGGAAGTTGAAGGTCATCGTCTTTAGCTACATATTGGGTTCAAAGCCAGCCTGGGCTACATAAGACTCTGTCTAAAAAAGACAAAGAAGAAGAAGAAGAACAGGAGGAGGAGGAGAGAGAGGAGGAGGAGGAGAAAGAAAAGAAGAGGAAATGATCAAGAATTAATTTTATAAACTATAACATGTTCAATTCTATTAATGGCACTTTATATTACTAATCACATAAGAAAGATATTCTAGCCAGGCGGCGGCGGCGGCGGCGGCGGCGGCGGCGGCCCACGCCTTTAATCCCAGCACTTGGGAGGCAGAGCCAGGCAGATCTCTGTGAGTTCAAGGCCAGCCTGGGCTACCAAGTGAGTTCCAGGAAAAGCACAAAGCTACACAGAGAAACCCTGTCTCGAAAAAACAAAACAAAACAAAACAAAACAAACAAACAAACAAAAAAAGATATTCTAGAAGCTTAGTTAGGTCTTTCTGGTCATTAATACATTAATGTTGGTACATCAAGAAAAGCACCCAATTTGCAACTTGGTGATGGTTATATAGTGGCTGACCCTAATTCAATATAGTGTTAACAACACTCATAACTGTAAAAAACTATAAAGAGTTCAAACTAGCCTGGGCTACATGAGACACAATATCAAAAACCAACCAACCAAACAGAAAGATACATGCATGCTTTCCTGAGAAATTGAAGGTAGTAATAGGGGAATGGGATCCACTTACTATTTTAACCATTTGTTTATTTCTTTACTTGACACACTTTTTACTGAATATCTGTTCTGAGCCAGGCACTGTTTTATGTGCTTGTGTGAGATACTGTGTAAGTTAGAGGCGTCTTTCTTTTACAGCCGATATTTTAGTGAGCAAGACAGAACAACAAACAGTTCCAGACACAAACAGAAGATGATGTCCCCGGTGGAGAGTGATAAATAGACAATAAAATGGCATGACTTTGGGGGAGGGGCCGAGGATAACCTCAGGAAGTTGCTTTGGATCTTTGGTCTGAAAGGTAAAGTGATACAGCTTCGGAGAGTGGAGAATGTTCCAGGAGGCGGTTGGGGCTGGATCAGTGGGGTCTGGTGTGAGCACTTGGAAGAAGTTGAGGGCAAAGAGAATGGCAGGCCCTCCACTTCAAACACCATGGTGAGGAGACTGAATTTCTGAGGTAAATAACCAAATAAACAGGAAAACACTGGAGAGTCTGAGGTACTCTGATTATTGTGTGTTCAAGAACAGCAATAGGAAGACGGTGTCTAGAAGAGAGACTACTGGGGTGTGTGCCTGAGTGATGGCAGGGCGCATGGAGAGAGAAAACAGAGATACCGGTCCCTGGAGATTTCAGGAGTGGGTGATGATGGCCGACAAGCGTCCAGAGTTTGTGAAGTGGATAAAACTCTTAGGTGGATCTGGGGGAGCCTGAAGGACTTCTTGCTGATCGGCTGCTCAATGAACAGGGCATGAAAGAAAGCTGGTGAGTGTGCAAGAGACATCTAGAATGTCTTTACCAATGCTCTGAAAGTGTGAGACAGTATCCTTAACCCAAATGGCCTCCTCAGCTTTACCTTTCAAATCCTTTCTAGTTGCGCCCCTTCCCCACAAAGAGAAGTATGCTTGGGGTCAAGGAATTAAAGACAGTTTGGGGATGCTTGGAAAGTGTCACGACTAAAGGACAATTCCAGCACAGCACCCCATCCTACGCATTGGTTTGACCCTCTCAACCGGTTGAGTTTTCTGTCCAGTCTGTTTGAGTTTCATTCCAGAGATGGTTATGGTAGGCAGAGCTGGCTTTTCCAGTACTGCTCACCCGGCTCATCCTTCCAGGAGAACAGGCCAGACATTTACAGCAAACCAGAAGAACTCTGGGTGGGAAATGGGTCCCCTCCTGTTATCACAATGTAGCCAGCCTTAAAGACGGCTTATCTATTAGTCATTTGGTATTCTAAACATGTGGGTGAGGGCTCTCCACCTCAGGGTGGCTGGCCTAAATTGTAACCAAGTTTGTTCCAAGTAGATTGTGGATATGCTGGAAGGATTTGACTTTTTGGCAGTTCAACCGGAAGCCTTAAGCTAGGACAGTCGTTACCTTGTAAATTCATAAAGGCAGGAGCTGATGTCTTCTAAGAATTGCAGCAATGAAGAGCAGCCCAAGTTTAAAGAAGGAACACAACAAAAAAATATGAGGGCGTGGTGTCCTGTGACTTTAATTCCAGCACTCCTGAGGCAGAGGCAGGCGGAGCTCTGTGAGTTGAAGCCACCTGGTCTACCAAGCAAGTTCCATCACAGACAGCCAGTCTTGAAAACAAACAAACAAACACCACAAAAACAGCAACAACAACGACACACACACACAAAACAAAAAACAAAACCCAAACAAACACCAACAAACAAAAACACCCCAGAAATGAACTTGATTGTTCGAATCCTTAGGGAAATGGTGCGCCCCTGAAGCAATTTTAGCCTCCTTTGACACTATCCTTCAGAACAGCCTTGGGTGTACGTGTAAAGATGATCCCTTCTTTCATTGATGATCCCTTCAAAATTAATTGATCATAGTTGGAGGGGGGGGGGGATCATAAGCTTTAGGAAGTCATGGACCCGGGACAACTTCAGCCTGTGCTAAATTTTAAGGGCAGGACAAGAAAATCTAACAGTCTCTAGATCACACATGTCCTGGATCCCTGTCGCTAGGAAAGGATCGTAGACGTTTGCCATGACTTAACTATGAAGAGGGGCCCTGGGAGTATTCAAATGTGGAAATTCCTTTTTTTTTTTTTTTTTTTTTTTTTTTTTTGGTTTTTTCGAGACAGGGTTTCTCTATGTAGCTTTGCACCTTTCCTGGAACTCACTTGGTAGCCCAGGCTGGCCTCGAACTCACAGAGATCCTCCTGCTTCTGCCTCCCGAGTGCTGGGATTAAAAGCATGCGCCCCCACCGCCCGGCCAAATGTGGAAATTTTTAAGTAGATGGTGTTATGGTTATGTACAGGAATACCACGCTGTGAGAAAAGGATTTTGTAGAAGAACTCGATGACATGAAAAATGGTTCAGAATATAAGATTTAGTGAAAAATTATAAAGTTGTATACACTGATTAAATGTGATAGAAAAATCATATATTGGTACTTACAGAAGAACAAGACATATAATCAAGGACTACATCTGTGCAGTGAGAGATTAAAGGGGCTTAGTCTCCATTCTCCTAGAGTTTTCCAAATTGTCTTTAATGAAAGTAATGATTTTGTAATAAAGAAGTATTAAATGGAGACATCAATATCAACCTTAATATACTTCATTGATATGTGTTAATTTTGTAATTGTTAAAGAAATATTAAGTAGGGTGTAATATTAATTTTATAGATTGGTCAGGAGAATTACATTAGATAAAGTGATTTATAGAAAATTCTTAATGTGGTGCCTGGCATTTAATTACATTTTCAATTATTTTTAACCCAATTTAATCTTATCTAGGCTTAGCCCCAAATTATTATTTTTTTGCCTTATAACAAACAAACAAACAAAAACCAAAAACATTATTCTACAAAGGGTGAAGATTTGTCACTACTTAAAATATGCAAAAGAATGCTGGCTGTGAAGGCGAATTTAAAAGAGAGGTACATGGAGTGAATGCTTTGGACATTAGGTGGAACACTGAAGCAGCCATGTAAACCTGAGGCGATTATTTTGCAGTGTTTGTTCAGACCTACGTGATCTGGTTGGTTGTTTAAAAACCTGTCATTTCTATATATCCACATTAGGAACATCGATGGTAGAATATCTAACTCAAAGAGAGAAATTAGTCTGTCATGATAAATGGCCTGCCTCTTCAGGCAGATAAAAAAAAAAAAAAGTATCTTGTCAGAGTCTCTGAAACGAGAAGCACGGCCCTGTGGCTTCCTCCTTGCAGTGTTCTTCAAGAGAAGCTTGAGATCTGGTGTGAAGGCACATGGTGTGACCTCTGTCTCACATCCTGGGCTGTTTGTCGTCAGTGCCCTAGGCCCTTATCCCTTAGCACGTGTGTGCACTCGAGCACGCGCACGCACGCACACACACACACACACACACACACACACACACACACACACAAAAACTCTCACCCCCCCCCACATTCCTTCCATTTTTATTTCCTCCTCCATCTGAGTCGAGACTCCCTCCTTCCCCACGCCCCTGTAATCTCTTGCTTGCCATATTCCGTAGGATATCACCCGCGTTTTGCTTATCTCGCCCCTGCCGTTTCCTGAGAGATCTCTGTCCTACCTAGCCTCTCAGGGCCTTGCTCTCTTCATTGAAGACTTTCACTGTTGATAGGAACATAATGCCTCCTTGAGAAGTCTGTTGTGGGCATTCCATTGTGTAATGGAAGGAGATCTCCTCGAACACACCAGGCTCTTGCTAATGGAAGCTATTATTATGATTAATTATATTATTTATTCACTATCGTACCCTTAGGGCCCGGCACAGTGCCCGATGTATGATGAGTACAAAATGAATGTCTAGTGAATTAATGAATTAACTTAGACACTTTCAGAAATGTGGCTTTGAAGTAAAGGAAGAATGTTTTGTAACTGTCTTCCCTTGGGCTAGGCCACCATTACCTACAGAAACACAGCCATCCCCGTGTAGATACGACTCCATGGGCACACAAGGGGTTTCCCTCTGACTGTCTACTTAGTGCAAGGTCCCCAACCCTCCCTGCTTTAGCCTTGGTAACACTGGTGCTCTGTCCTAATCCAACAAGCAACTCATGATCCCGAGGAAATTCAGCTGACTGCTAACAACCCCCGAGTCCGTGTGATCTGCTCCCTTTACCTCTCACTGTTCACAGAACCTGCTAGCTGATTTGCATGCCACCTCCTATCTTTCCCCTACTTCCTTTTAGAAAGATGTTTGCGAATTATTTTAAGCCAGTTGAATCACTCTGAGAGTTAAGTGCTATTTTTAAGATTTGAGGAACAGTTGAGAAGGAATGATTTGGGGATCTGAGGCAGTTTCACAATAATATATCCCACAGAAACCCCAACCTCCCAAGTTTGTGGTGAGTCCTCGCATCTGGAAACTTGAGAGTAAATGGGTCACTTGCTCTCCCGATACCAGATTCTAACCTGCATGGGGGCGGGGGCGGGATTCCTTGCTAAAGCCATGGTGGATGGGGCAGATGAGGGTCAGAGGCAGCTGTGTGCTGTATGAGAGATCACTTCCTTTTCCATCTTTGAAATGTGCTCCTTTCTCTGTTGTCTGCCTGGGTGCAGAGCTTTGTGGTGATATTTTATTTGTGATGAAATGTGATATTTTATTTGTATGTTAATAAATAAAGTTGCCTGGAGATCAGAGGTCAAATAGCCATTAAGCAGAAGTCTGGTGGTGGTAGCACATGCCCTTAATCCTCATGGCTCTCTGATCTCATTGGCTATTACCTCCGTATTTGGCTCTGTGTTTCTTATTTACTAAGGCTGTTTAGAATTTCATCTACAGAGCTTGGCTCCTTATCAAGATCATTCTTCCTGCCCTCATCACACTATGGCTCCACTAGGCACCCTGTCCTCCAGGAATGACTTAGCATCCCAGATGGATGTAGCAGATCTCCCTAGGTAGGACACTGAGTGAGAGCACTCTTGACTGATAATTCCACTTGTTCTTATGAACCTTTTTTGAGACCTTAGCTTACTAACTGACCTATATTTTCCCCTCAGACCTCCCTACCAGTTCCATAAGTAAGACATGAACATATCTTATCCCATCCTAACTTCTGTAGACCTTCATGCTGATACCATCTCAGTCACACGGCTAACTTTGCCTTGATCCCTCTTTATTGCTTGCTCATCTTCATACAGAAATCTGTATCTTCTTGATCAACCATACTGTTTCATTTTGCTAACATATGTCTCTTACACAGCGGTTTTATGTCAATATTTTCAGTAAGTCTAAATACTTGGTTAGAATGGAAGGACTATGTGTAATTAAGACTTTTTGTTGGTGGTGATAAAATATTTTGGCATATTCACAGACTGTACCTTCTAGAATCCAGGTCCTGGAAGTCATGGGGAGATGATAGTGGGGTGTAATGTTAAAAAGTTGATGAAATCCAGACTTTTATTAACAAGGTTATTCATTACTTATTAACAAACTGAAAAGTTGGATATGGTCTTCAAACAGTTTCTCCATACACATCCAACTGGATTCTTATGGGTTATGAATGAAAAGAGGCCACAGATTATTTTTTTCTGGGTTTTGGAAACTGGATAAAGAAGAATATTCTAGAGTGTCATTTCTTCTTCCATCTTCAGTGAATTTACCACCCTATATATAATGTACATTGATAATTTTTTTGTAGTGAGGGTAGATGTTATGCCCCCTCCCTGGTAATACTTTTGACATATGTAATACTGAGAAAAATCTAACACTAGATTTTGGAGATGTTGCCATAACCAAAATGTCGCAAGGATGTTTGTCATTTTGTTGCTATCATTTTCAATATTAATTGATAGCACAATTTAGAGGTTTATATTTTGTCAGACTTATTAGCATGGGTATGAAGAACTTTAAAATCGAGAAGGAAGCTTAGAGTTTTTTTTTTTTTTAAGGAAGTAGATTCTTGGAGAGGTTACTTATGTGGTGTAAGATGACTAAGGCATTGCAAATCCAAACCATCAGCCTTCCAGGCTCAAGCCCTGTCCATGTTCCATCTACAAGTTCTTGGGCTGCGAGATAGGGAGACACTGCTCTGATGTTTTGCTAATTTGTATAGACATCTTCATGGTGTTTCGTTATTACCTACACATGTACAGTCGAGTATATGTGGGCAGAGTCAACATGTTCTATGTATATAGGACACATGCATAAAGCAGTGAGTCATTGGAATGAAAGCTTTTGTTCCAGATCGTTCTGAACCATTGCTAATTTGGCCACCAGGCCTTAGCGAGCAAAGAAAAATGAACTGGAATGCGAGCAGATATTTGAGGTGAGACTGCAGATTGGAGAAGGCCGGAGGAAGAGCCGATCTTCACCTTTTGGTGCCTCAGTGGGTCGTGTGATCATGTGACTCAGTAGCTGAGCTCTGGGCTTATTGTCAAAGGACTCTCCCCGTCTTCCTTCTCTCTTATTTCCCCCTCTCTAAGCAGGTTCTGTGGTACTTATCACCAGGGGAACAGATGGAACAGCTCTTCCTGACTGAGGAATGTAAGAGGAAACAAAGAAGATGACGGGTCACCTTTTCTTCATCTGATTGGCTCTTTCTCCCAGGGAGGTGTGGCACTTCATGTCTTCCTGAGCACCAATGGACTGAGGAAGGATGTGGGAGTCAATGTACCAAAAGAGAAAACAGAAAAGCTAAGAAATATGAGGGAGATGGCCAACAACTTTATAAATCAACACACACACACACACACACACACACACACACACACACACACACACACGATAAGCTTCTCAGCCCCTTTAAGCCCCTCATTTGAAAGAACCCTAGTAGGTCCTGGCCAGGTTCCTCAGGCATACTGTGATTCATGAGACTTCTCTTTGAAGCTCTGTAAAATGCTGAAGGGACACCAAGGGTTGGTGACCCTCATTCCCTGCTCACCAGAATCACCACAGATTCAAGTTTTATTGTTGTTGTTGTTCCATTTTTTTTTTTTTCAGGTCAGTTTCTGGATCTAAAGCATAGGTTTTCCCTTCTCCAGGGGCCCTGAAGATTACATCTCCTTCCAAGACTATAGGATGTCTTAATTTGTAATAGAATTGCATGAATGAGTTGTGGTAAGTTTTTGGCAGGGTCTGGAAAATAATGGTTTCATTGAAACATGAATCATTCCAATGATGCTTCCTCAACACAATTAACTCAAGGCAGCGAGTATTGTTGGAATTAAGAGATTTCCTCCACAAAGCTCTCTGCCTTATTCATGCTTCCAGGACAGGTCCGGGGCATCGTGAGTGCAGACAGTGACTTGAACAAATCTTCCTCTTCTCTCTAAAACATAGGAAAAACAAAACAAAACAAAACAAGAAAACCAAACAAACAAAACAACAATAAAAACCAACTACTTTCTCATAGTCTTCCCATGGAGATCTCCCCGAGTTTCCAGAGCATTATTAGACTGATGAAGGCGTGTAGAAGTCAATACACCAAAAAGAGAAAATAAAGAAAAGTTGAGAAATGCCATGGCCCCTGAGGGAGGTCTGAGGAGTATGGAAGCTGTAAGTGTGACGAGCACCCCGTCAGGAGCTTTGCCTACAATGTGCTCTATGATCATCTTGCTGTAAATAGACCTATATCGGCATGACACCCCATATAACAGCGGCACTGGGTCTGGAGACACCCCGAGAATGCAAGGCTTTAATGGAACGTGAGTGACAGAGCCTTGCTTTGCTGTGACATGAACTGATGTTCAGTAACACTTCCAAGTCACATCGGTGGAAAAAAAAAAATAACATGATCAAGCCATGTTTGCTTTTAAGCACAGGTGGACTTGATAATAAATAGTTAAGAGGCTGTGAAAATTAAGATGATTTCCTGTATAGAAGCTTAAAGTCTAGCAGACAACAGGATGGGCCACATGAAGAGCAGCTTCTACTTTGAGTTTTCTTGACAAAGGAGATTCAATTTTACCTTTGCATCTCTGCTCTCGGACATCGACTGTTTCTTTCTGTGGCAAGTTAGTATCTGATGACAAGAAAAGATGAGGAAATGTATGACTACACTTCCATTGTAGAGAAAACTGGGTATCTGGTGAAGAAACAGAGCTGATCAGAGAAGAGAGGTGTGCAGGTTCCTAAGTATCTTTTTCTTTTAGGGTATGGTGGATCCGTTTCAAAGTATCGCAGTCTCCTTTTTTTTTTTTTTTTTTTTTTTCCTGGTACTTCACATTCTGAAGATTTAGTTCTTTGTGGCCAGCCACCGTCTGAAAACATTAAATAGAAAATTCCAGAAACAAACAATTGGTAGGTCTCAAATGACATGGCCTTCTGAGTAACAGGATGACATTTTGAACTGTCTCTGTCTGGTCCAGGATGTGAATCATCCCTTTGTCAAGTGTATCCATGCTCTATATGCTATCCGCCCATGAGTCACCTCGCAGCCATCTAGACTGCCAGATAACTATCACGCTCTCTCAGTGTCACGATTCTGTTCAGGCAACACTCATGCTGTAGCGCAGTGCTATGTGAGATGCTCTGTCATTCATCCCATTGTACAGGTACTTTACCAGGAAGGAGAAGCATGAGTCCCAAACAATAAAGTATTTGAGACCAAGATGCATACTTACATGACTTTCATTATGGCATATTGTTTAGAATTGTTTTAATATTGTTATTAATCTATTACTGTGGATAATTAATAAGTCAAATGCTATCTGGTACACACACACACACATACATACACACACACACATACACACACACACACACACACACACACACACACACACACACACACACGACTTGGCATATCTTCAGTTTCCAGTATTCACAGTGAACAATGTCCCCAAAGCTGAATAAACCTCTGTCACTATTTTCCCTATGATAAAGATAAACTTATGGGTTGGGGATTTAGCTCAGTGGTAGAGCACTTGCCTAGCAAGTGCAAGGCCCTGGATTCGGTCCTCAGCCCTGGGGAAAAAAAAAAAAAAGATAAACATACAAAGCGGGGTGGATTTTGAGGGCTATTTTAGCAAGTGACATCTCTCACCTTTCTTGACTAGGATAGACATACATGTGGGTCACAGTTCCACAAACCCCACAGAGAGGGATTTGTCCCCCTTCCACCCCCTTCTCACAACCACTTGCCTTTTCTTCCCAAGGTCAACCATCCTTATCGTTTTGTTCTGTTGTTCCAGAGATGGTACATTCGAAGCTTCTAGAAACATTTTCTATCTCATGCCAGGTCATGAAGATCAAACCTTTTGCACCAGGGAAAGTAACTTGGCCTCTCTTTAGGAAGCAGATGATAGAAACTGAGCTCAGGTAGGAGTGACTGTGCCTCACACCAGCTTTAAAAGACAGGCAGAGCCAACTTTTCCCAGGTTAGGAAAATGATGATTACAGAAGATATCTTCATTTGCCCCATCAAATAATCTGTGACCGGTGGATCTAACACCTCATCAGAGACCAGAGTTCCTATCTCACTTTGTTGACCATGCAGAGAATTGCAACCAACCCACAGGGATTCTCTGATGCCAACTAGAGGCTGAGTGTGGGTGCAAAACGATTTTCTGTTTTGAACTCAGGCTCTAAACTAGCTTATGAAGGGACCAAGCATTTTGATATGCTACTAACAATCGCAGTAGTTCCAACACGTGCTTAGCATACGAATACAGATATGTACCTACATACATGGGCCCACAGGTCTTGCTGACCTCTTCCCATCCTCTTGTCCGACTCTAGGCCTGTTCTAATGGTCGCCACAATTCACCAACTGCGCGCACTCAAGAGGAAAGGCTGCATTTCTTTCGTCTGCTCAACCACAATGAAACGTGGTGAGAAAGACTGTGACTCAAGGTGAACTTGATGGAAGCATCATCACCCTTGGTAGTT
The DNA here is from genome assembly GCF_004664715.2 of Peromyscus leucopus. NCBI lineage: Eukaryota > Metazoa > Chordata > Mammalia > Rodentia > Cricetidae > Peromyscus > Peromyscus leucopus. The sequence goes on along the minus strand of NC_051085.1, from coordinate 38,762,430 downwards.
TATCTCTGCAAACGTTTTGTCTGCCTTCCCTGCCCCCCCCCCCATGCATTCCGTTTCATTACTGAGTGCCGCTGGCTGCCCCAAGAAGGAAGTGTCTGTGGGTGCGATCTGTCAGTTCCTGGCTGTATTATTCTTGCTTGAGCCTTATTTGTGCACATCCTTATGGAATCTCAGATTTTTTTTTTTTGATAAGGTCTCTTTATTATAGAACCCTGGCTGTCCTGGATCTTGATGTGTAGACCAGGCTAACCTTGCACTTACAGAGATCCACTTGCCTCTGCCTCCTGAGTGCTGGGATTAAAAGTGTGTGTCACCACATTTGGTCCCCAGCATCTATTTTAAGACCACTTTTACAATACAGATCATCAATGGGTGTGTGAAACGTTAGGCAGGGGGACGTGTTGCTCTGCATTTATCCCACCATATCTGACTGGATTGTCCTTGAGAACTGACGGGTACCATTCACATATATTTTACCTACCCTAGTCCATGTGGATAGTTTTGCCAATGACTTACAGGAGGAAGACACTCCTTCTAAAGGGCATTCTCTCTGAGCTTGTGCTGATTTCCCGTCACAGAGAATGAAGTGTTCTGCTGTTTCTCCATGATCCTCCAACCCCAAGGCATCTAAATCCAATTCCCATAATTGTCCATGCATATAGGAGGGACTTTGCCCCTTGTTGAATTAAAAGCATAGAGACATGTCTGACTCGGGTTAGCATTTCTTACAGTTATAGTAAACAAACTTTTGCCAAAAGGTCTTGAAATACACCATTCAATATTTTCTCAGTCACCTAATAAACAAGCATGTAGTGTCCTTTTGTGATAGTAGAAGAAAAATTATCTGTAGCATCTTACCTCTTTCCATCCCTCCCTTTCTTTGGAAATGCGCCTGTATAGATGGTAATAGGTTTGGTGTCCAGGCTGCTTAGTACCGGAGACACATCTGGATCCAGAGGCAAAAGCATCTGCAGCACTGGGGCTAGAATTTTCACTGCAGTGCAATGTCTGGCGGCTGCACACGGGACAAAGCATTCCTAAGCATGTTTGGGCAGGATGCTCACGTTTACTGTGAGAGACTGCATGTGCTCACCTCGCCACTCGTTTTTTTTTTTTTTTTTTTTTTGGTTTTTCGAGACAGGGTTTCTCTGTGGAGCTTTGCGCTTTTCCTGGATCTCTCTCTCTGTAGACCAGGCTGGCCTCGAACTCACAAAGATCCGCCTGCCTCTGCCTCCCAAGTGCTGGGATTAAAGGCGTGCGCCACCACCGCCCGGTCTCACCACTCTTAATAATTGCTGTCTTGATGTCCCTCTACAGTGCCATGAGGTTCTCAGACCCAGATGAGGTCCCAAGGATGAGCCCATCCACGTCCTTAGGAGAAGATGAGAGAACTCTCACTGTCTCAGGCTCAAAAGGAGCCAACGGGACTGCAGAGCCGTTCAGAAGCCAGGGAAAGGACTCCAGTGAGGGATGGAATTGGCAGGCACCTGATGTTAGACTTGCCAGCCTCCAGAACCGTGAAAAAATACATCCCTGTTGTTTAAGCGACTGGGCTTATGGTATTTTGTTACGGTAGCCTGATCCAACTCAATACTTCAATACTGCTCAGCCGCTGAGATTACAGTTTCCCACTTTGGCCTGTTTGTTACTCAGTGTGGCTCTTTGCCTTGATGGGAGAATGTCTTGATTGTCATCTAGAGAGCCTACCAAGACAAAAGCTCTTGTGTGGTGGAGACAGTTGATTACCCAACATCTCTAAGTTCAAAAGTGAGAGAGAGATATCCCTAACTAGGAAATTTCATGTTCTATATTACATTTCCCTGATAATTATTCATACAAATCACCACCATGATGTCAAAATCATTTCAGTTCTCCTTTTGGTTTGGGCTTCTCCATGAGAACATGAGCTCTAGGATGGCTGAGATATGTTCTCTTTTCTCATCCTCAAATTTAGTTCAACAGATGATAAACTGCATAAGGAACTTGTCTAGGGTATGATGATGACTAAAATATAAAAGGACCTCAAATTCATTGCTAGCTTACTCTTTGAGAAGAGCTAAGTAGTCATCACATATAAATCTGCAAACAGATATTTATAGCAGCTTTATTCATAAGTCCCAGAGTCAGAAGCAGCAAAGAGGTTCTTCAACAGATGAATGGATAAACTGTGGTATATCCAGACAATGGAATATTATTCAGTACTAAAAAGAAATGCTCATTGATCCATGAAACAAAACAAAACAAAACAAACAATAGAAACTAAAATGCATACTAAGTAGTCTATGAAAACGGGATGTAAGAATTTATATGCTATATGATTCTAACTATGTAACATTCTGGAAAATGGAAGCCACAGAGACATTAAAAGGATCAGTGGCTATGAGGTACAGAAAAAGGGAAAAGTGAACAGGCAGAGCACCGACAACCTAAAGAGAAGTGAAAAATGCCCTGTATGCTGCTACAGTGAAGGACACGTTATCATATATGCATTTGACCAGATCCCCAGAATACAGGAAACAGAATGATGAGGCCTTGTGTGAACTCTGGATATGGCAATAATGATGCCCAGCCCAGGTTTATCGATTGTTAATAAAATGTATCAATCTGGAAGAATATGTTGGCAGTGGCAGGCAGAAATGTAGGGGCCCGAGACACATTAGCAATCTGTGCATTTCCTCTCAATCATCCTGCAAAGCTAAAGGCGATCTAAAAGTTAAAAAAAAAAAAAAAAAGTTAAGGATTCCTTTGATATTTCTTTTCCGGGTGTCTTTTTCATTTCCTTCTCTAATCATTGTTTAAATGTTATACAAATTCATTTCATTGCTCTGTCTTAAACTGATCTGTCACTGGAAGACTGAGTTAGCAAGGGGGTTGGGGTTGGGGGCTCCTTAGAGATCTCAAGGAGCTTGTAGAGATCACTGGAGAACTTCGTGGCTAGATCTGTAATTTCACATAAGGTGGAATTGGTACCAAGAATTCAGACTCAGAACCAAGACTAAATCCTGCTCAGATCCAGGAGACTTCGAATCTGATTATCCCATTTAAGATCATTTAACACTATGTAGAGAAGAGAAAGAAAAGGTTTCTTTAATAGACGCTTACTAGCCCCAAATAAATACCTTATACCATGATGCAAATTTGCTTGCAGATAGAGAGAGAAGTGGGATATATATATATATATATATATATATATATATATATATATGTTTGATAACTCAGTTTTCCATGAAGTATCCTAGGAAATTTCTCATTTCTCCTGGGAAAGGAGGCTCACTTCTCACAGTTAGGGAAACCAACTTAGTTAGAAACAGGGATGGCAGGGAGGGACGAGAGATGGCTTCATTGTGGAGAAACGAAAGGAACAATGTACAAGCTCTGGGGTTAATCAGATTCTCTATAAATGATTTTTGGTCTGTTAGGAAATGTACATTCCTCAAGTTTGTGATTGGCACACAATTTTCTGTGGGTGGGAGACACACCACAAAGATAAATACAGGAAATTCATACATTTATACAAGTGGGGCCACGAGTGGCAACAAGGATGTTGAAGAGTGTAATGCAATAGTATTTGAAGGTGTGTTACTTTTGTTTATGTTGCATTTGTTTAGCTCTGTGAAGCTGTGTGCCTGTGCCTGTCTAAAACACCTGATGGTCTAATAAAGAACTGAATGGCCAATAGCGAGGCCGGAGAAAGGATAGGTGGGGCTGACAGGCAAAGAGAATATATAGAAGGAGAAAATATGGGAGGAGGGAGGAGAAAAGAGATGGAAGAGTGAAGAAAGGAGGCAGCCAGAGAAGGAGGAAGACTTCAGGGGCCAGCCCCCCAGCCCTCCCAGCTACAGTAAGATTTACAGCCATAAGAGAACAGGAAAAGCCCAGAGTCAAAAGGTACACGGGATAATTTAAAGTTAAGAAAAGCTGGCTAGAAACTAAGCCAAGCTAAGGCCAGGCATTCATAAGTAATAATAAAACTCTGTGTGGATTTATTTGGGAGCTGGGTGGTGGGCCCCCGCAAAAGAGTTAAACAAAACAAAACAAAACAAACAAGCAACAACAGATGAAGTATTACGTAACAGTAGAAACTAGTACTCATTGACGGTATACCTACCATCTACTACCTTCCTTTTTCAGTACCAGGGCTTTGGTCGGTGTTGTAGTACCTGCTTTAAATTCCATCACCCAGGAGGCAGAGGTGGGTGGGTTTCTGCATTGGAGAACAGGATGGTTTACGTAGTGAGTTATAGGCCAGCCAAGGTCTACTCAGTGAGACCATATCTCAAAACAACAACAACAACAACAACAACAACAACAACAACAACAACCCCTCAGCACTTGGCATCATTATTGTGCTTAGCCTTGTAGCCACCACGTGAAATTAGAGTCCTTTTAATCCTCCTTTTGTGAATGCTAAAACTGAGACCACAGAAGGTTAACTTAGTCAAGTGTTAAATAACAGCCTGCTTTCAACCTAGGGCAGCCTGACTCAGAACTTGAGTGCCTCCCTACTCCCCATGGGGCTTGGTCAGACCCAGAGAAGATGAAGAAGGGAATGGAAACCAAGAAAGAAACTACAAATCCAGAACACAGTTCAATAAGGGAACATGAATTGATGAGGAAACTCTTCTAGGAAAAGCCCAAACAGCAAAACAACGTTGATTGCCAGGAAGAGTGCAGAAAATATATAAACATGGTCCTGCCGGTCTCTAATTAGGATCTGTTTTACATTTATTTACATTTACATTTGTGGGTCATTCAGGTCAGGTTATTCTAGAAAGAACCCAGAGAAAGGACTGAATAGCACAAATGGCAGAGCCAATGAGAACGGAAGTTTGGGATACAGTCTTGAAGAACAAAGGTGAATTAACAGAATAAGAGAGTTAATAACCAGTGTCATGAAAATGGATGTAAAAGTTACTCACTATTCATGAAAAATGACAACCATTGAAGATGCAAAAAAGGAGATAAAGCTGAGCTCACTTAGTCATGAACTCTTGGCCCTGATACCCCAAGAGCAACTGTAGAAATAATTTATATCTGTCTGTGTTTAGCAAATTCCTAGGAATGAGGATAGGTAATTCCTAAACGCATAGATGGACCTAACCCACCATAGCAGTCCCAGGGATAGTGGTCATGGCCTTCCCCAGACAAGTGTACTTGTTTATAGAGAAAGTATGCAGAAGTAACTTCATTTCATCTGGTCTTGAAGTCAGACCCAGGTCCAAATTCCAGCTCTACGGTTCATAGACTAGTTACTTCATCCCTAGGAGCTGCAGTTTTGCTAACTGCCAACTGCAGGAAACCATACTTCACTGGGCAATTGGGCCTGCCATATAATTGGCACTGGAAAAAAATGTTGACTGTTATTATAATGAAGATGACCCGACGTGTGTCTGCCAGGTGAGCTCAAAAAAGCTGAAGGATGTCGAAGGGTTCAATTTGATTTTGCCATGAGCTGCGTTTCTCAGACTTGACCGTGAGCTTGTGTTTATATCTCCATGTACACAATGAGAGAGGGCTGTGACCTCTCCTTGTCTTCAGAAAACACATACTTTGGCAGTAGCTTCCATATTATTTCTGGGTTACCTTTTTAAATGACTTACAATTATCTAGTGATCTCCTGTGTATTTCTTTTGAATTGTCTCCCCCGCCCCTCCCCCTTGGTTGCTTGGCTTGTTTATGATGAGCCCTCTGTGCCTATGATGGAACGTTTACCTTTCTTCAGAGAGTAGGTTCTTTTGGACTCAGTTGAGAATCCTTGAGTCCAGGGTCCAAGCATCCCTTATGTAGCAACAGCTACACAACGATTCTCAGAGAGACCTTCTGCAAAGGAAATCAGTTGAATAAAAGATAAGATGGGGCATGCTTGTTATGACTCACATACTGCTGCTAGAACTTGAGTCCTTGTCCATTTCGTTTCATCCAAACATGTCAGATGATCTGGCCACAAGGGCTGGTTGGGACACTGCTGTGTATTTTGCTCTAATAAGACCAACAGTTGTATCTGGAGCGCTCACCCTGGTGAACTCAGTTGTCATAGCTGCCCAGAAAATTACTGCTCCAGAAATTATTATCCTTTTGTTCTTTTGTATTTTGAGGCAAGGTCTCTCTCTCTCTCTCTCTACATAGCCCTAACTGTCCCGGAACTCATTATGTAGACCAGGCTATCCGGGAACTCACAGAGACCTGTCTGCCTCTGTCTACTGAGTGCTAGTGGAGAAAGTTTTGAAAGGGAACACAGAGTTGTTGGTTGGCATCTGAGATTTTGAGCATCACTCTGTTATTTTTATAAACTGGCATTCACTTTAAAGACATTGATTGCAGAGAGGAACTTGTAACATTGAAGACAGACCACCAACAAAATGTGTTCTCCTCGTCCATTCTTCTCTCCCTTTTTCTCTTTTTCTCTTTTGCTTCAGTTTTTCTGGCTTCAGTACCAAAAAAAGGAATGAAAGGTCATTCTAATTTCATGTTTAAAACTTGGCCAGATGGACCTTAGATGGCATCTGAGCAGCCCAGAGGCCCCTGGCCTGTGAGTTTCTTTGAGTTGCAGCTTCTGCAGGAGTCCACACAGCATTTGCTCAAACATGTAATCAGCGTTCAAGTTAGCTTTAAATTTAAAAAGGAGCCGAGCAGTGGTGGTGTTCGCCTTTAATCCCAGGGAGGCATAGCCAGGCCCTCTGTGAGTTTGAGGCCAGCCTGGTCTACAGAGCAAGCTCCAGGACAGCTCCAAAACTACACAGAGAAACCCTGTCTCGAAAAACTAAAATAATAATAATAATAATAATAATAATAATAATAATAATAATAAAATAAAAAGGAAAAAAGATAGTTTTAATTAACCAGATATGTGAATCACAATGAATTTTAGTTACAAATGAAAATGTGCTTTGAGAGAGACACATGGCAGGGACAGAAAGATCTATAGCCCAGTCTGGAGCCTTCATGTGACCACCTTCACGTCACAGCCCCTCCCTCTCCGAGTCATATCGTACTTAAATGTGTTGCTTTATTTTTCCTTATTCTTCCCAGTTATCAGTGAAATCGCAAAGGTTATACCATTGGCGTTCTTTCTTTTGCATCTAGCCATGTCTGGTTAAAGTTAGTTGGGAAGGTTTTTTGTTTGTTTGTTTGTTTGTTTTGTGTGTATGTGTGAGAGGGAAGGGAAATGTGTGTAAAAAGGAAAAAGGACTTTTCCGTTCTGAGTTGAGTCTACGCTCACCTGGATTGTTCATTACAGGGGAAACCTTTGTAAATTGGGGCAGTTGAACGATTTACAAATGGTTAAGCATTTGTCTTACAAAGTTGTATGTTTATTTACAAAATTGGCTTTGAATTTGGAGGAGCTAAAATTGTTGCTAGTTACTCGGTGGTGAAGGATTTTCCAGAAGAGTGGCTAGCTGCTTCTACTAAGCGCACACTGGTTTAGGATGGTATGCTGGGTTCTGCAACGTCAGTCCGAAGTCCCTTTTCCTTGCTCAACAACAACAACAACAACTACAACAACAACAACAACACACACACACACACACACACACACACACACACACACACACACACACACACGCCTTGGCTGCTAAGGCTATTCTTTGTTTTGTTTTGCTGTTAGCCATCTAATTAAGAATTCTGGATATAGATGAACACACTCCTGCTACTTCCCTTAGCTGTTTTAACTGACAGAGACTAAGCGCCGAGTGCTTTGAAGGGTTTCCTATTTTGATGGTAAAAACCCTTGTTTATCTTACAAAAAACCATTTTCTCTGTATCTGTCAAGGCTCTAATCTTGCCCTTCTGACTCCCGGAGTCCTGCGTCCTTTTCTTCTATGGTTCAGGAAGGAACAATTAAGCAATCCAGCCATGTTTCTTCTGAAAGTAGAAAAAAAAGAAAAGAAAAAAAAAATCCTTCAAGAGCTCTTGTGCTGAGTCATTATCTACACAGATCCAGTTCTCCACTGCCTGGGACAGTTAAAGCAGAGAGCCTTTGGTAAGAGGGCGTGGAAGGAGGGCTGAAAGGAAACCTTTAACTGAGCAGAACTTTATGGCCTTTAAATGATGGACTTGTTGAAATGAATTTAGGATTAGGTTCCAATTGGCTGATAGCCGTTTGTGGGATAAACTTGTCTAATAAACCCCTTTAAACCCGAGTTACGTGTATGTCGGATTGAACAGTTCTCGTCCTTTCTAGACTCACTCTCTATGATACCACTGTTGATTACGCCTTTTGAGCCCCCCAACCCCACCCCACCCCCACCTCCGGCCTGCAAGCTCATGGACTCCTGTAAGGGTTGCACATTTCCCTGTTCTGGGTCTCTAGGTGTCCTGGGATGGGCAGACTGGTGTGTCCAGGGATACCTGTGGTCCCGTGAGTGCCAGGTCACACACCCAGACTGCACCTTCCCAGCCAGGTGAAGCCAGAGGGAGGTGGAGGCAGGAACACTGAACCCAAAAAGAAACTTGTGCCTTCGCCGCCATCATTTTCCTCAGATGGGTAGATGAGGACCTCACCCGTTTTTTTCTCCCAGTGAAAGAAGCTTGACCAGTTCCTCTCTCCTTCGTGACTCACACAATAGGGATGGGAGAAATTTCTCCACATTCCTTCCTATCTAAGCTCTGATTTCCCCACTTCCTGAGTTCCTTCCCAGTGACCACTTTTTGTCCTATTCTCCTGTGGCCCCTAATTCTCTTTGGTACCAACCACATCTTCCTCAGTGCCTCCTTCCCAATGCCAGACCCCAGGAGTCTCGGTGCCCTCTCCAACTTCCTGTTCAGGGCTTAGAGAAGCACACCTATCCAGCGCACGAGGAAAACCTCTGGCTTCTGATTCTGTACAATGATACGTTTTCTCTTGACAGGTCGGGCCCAGCACCTCTCAATGTAGGGGGACTTAGAGGTGGGGGTGGGGGAGGAAACCGAGGGCAGAAGCCTGGTAAACAGAGCTCAGAGCCTGTGAAAGAAAGATCAGCACGCTGAAGACCAGCCTGGAATCTGTTTTGCTGCACCACGGAGCACTCTGACCCCCTTATCAGTGTGAGCTAGTCACAGATCCAGCTGTGTGGGTTTCTGCATGGAGGTTTTTTTTTTTTTTTTCTTTCACTTCTGTGGTATAGGTGAAGCCATCGAAATACCAGTGGTTTTTGTTTGTTTTGTTTGGAGGTGGTTGTTTTGTGCGTGTTGCTGGGGGAATCAACCTCTGGGCTTTATTCATGCTTTGAAAAGCCCTTGGCTTTGCATTCTCTGTACAAAATAAAAATTATCTACATGTGCATGCAACAACAATGATTGAAAAAGAGGCCCTGAGTGTGAAGGGGTACATGGAAAAGCTCAGAGGAAGGAAAGGGAGACCTGCAATTGAATTACAATCTCAAAAATAAAGAAAAAAATTATTTGGAAGTTATCTGCTCCCCTCTCCTTCTGCGTAGCTGTCAATCACATTTGTGTGCTGCTCTCATAATGCTTCATGCACACTATGAAGCAATGCACATATCAACAAAATGTAGATTATTAATAGAAATTCAAGTATTTTCTGCAATGCCTCAGTAGACCTTTACTGTACGATTTATGGTGACATGCTATGGTTTGGCGGCTGCTATTACAGGCATAGTTTCTCTTACTAGACTTAAGAATTTGGGGGAAATCATAGCTCTCTTCCCTGAATTCTTGGTGGGGCATGGGTGAGGGAGACGGAGAGCTTTTCTCTGCTTCAGTGTACCTTTCTGATAATAGAGCCTTTTCTGTTTTCCAGGAAAATCTATCGCCTCATTAAATCATTTTCATTCTAACATGAAGTGGAGGTGACTTGTTACCTTTGAATTGTGGCATTTGGATGTAGGAGGGGACCTCTGGTCTAGTTTTCGCCCTGTGACAGGAGGAGACTGAGTCATGAAGAAGATAGTAGACTCCTTAACGTGGAAGATAATGCTTGTTTTCTACAAAACTGACCTCTCACCTCCTTTAACTTGTTTACCCTCCTTGGAATGCCCACATGATTGAAGGGCAACCCCCTGGGGCTGTGTCCTGAAGTGAGTGATGCTGAATCCATCCACTGGCCTTGCTAAGGGATTGGGTTCATGCTGCGACTTGTGTCATGCTTTGACCAAGCTCTTAGAAAACTTCCTTCTCTTTTTTTCTTTTCTCTTCTCTTTTCTCCCTCCCTCCCTCCCTCCCTCCCTCCTCCCTCCCTCCCTCCCTCCCTCCCTCCCTCCCTCCCTCCCTCCCTTCTTTCTTTCTTTCTTTCTTTCTTTCTTTCTTTCTTTCTTTCTTTCTTTCTAGCCTACAAGATTTGGCAAAGGACAAGGATGGTCACAAGGCATGGAGTGAGAATTTTAACCACAGTGGTACTCCTGAGACTTAGCTTGGAGCTGTGCACAATGGAACACACTCTCATTGTTCCAACCATTTTTAGATGTGTTTTCTGTTATTTTTAGCTAAACACATACTGCTAACTGATGGACTGATGTAAAGGTGGTGGGAGTAGAAGAAATGGAATAAGACTAGAACTTTAAAATAACAGATACTCTATGACAAGTGGTTCTCAACTGTCCTAATGCTGCAACCCTTTAATACAGTAGTTCCTCATGTTGTGGTGACGCCCAACCATACAATTTTTTGTTGCTACTTTATGACTGTAATTTTGTTACTGTTATGAATCGTAATGTAAACATCTGTGTTTTCTGATGGTCTTAGGTGACCCCTGTGACAGGGTCATTTGACTCCAAAGGGGTCGGGATTCTTGGGCTTGGTTTTTAGCTGCAGATAATGGCTTCACAGGCTCCAACTGCTCAGTAGAGGCAGCTTGCTGCTGCCAGGAACTTTAGCCCCTGTACATCTAGAAGGCTCCAAAGGATTAAAGCTATTCGATTGTAAGAATCTTTGGCTTCCTCGCTTATGTTGAGTCTTTAGCTATAATGCCATTTCTTCAGGGAGCGTGTGTTTACTTTTTGGTGTGAAGTGCCTCACACAGGCATATCCAGTCATGTTCTAGTTTTTCTCCTTTGGTATACATTACTTGCCTACACAGGCCTGAGCCAACAGTTGTGAATTAGTGGTAAAGCGCCTGTGCGTAGCATCGGGGTGGTCGTGTGTTCAAATCCAGGCTCTCTTCGCTGTCAGTCCAGGTCGCCTTTGTGGCTGCCTCTGAGGCGGGACACTCCGCAATAACCTAGGAGTGTAGAAAGGTAATGAGTGGTTTCCAATAACCCACAGACACCCATAGTAAATGGAAAAGCTTTTGTCAACATCGTTAATGGTTTCAGTCGGTGAATTATTAACAGAATATATGCGGAGTCCTCAGCGTTTCAAACATGTTGTTTTCTGAGCAAGAACACTGAAGAGAAGTATTGGTTCCTTACCTCCCCACTCCCTTCCTCCCCTCCCCTCCCTTCCCTTTCCTTTCTCTTCCCCAGGGCTGTGCTTGGAGCTGCCTCCTCATAAAGGAACGTCTTTCCACATAGCTGAAAGGCTCCTGGTGTCTTATGTAGGCCCTGCCATGTGAATGGCTTGATTCCATTCCATCCCGCCTCTCCTAGCATGAGAGAAATGAACAAAATAATAAAAATCTTGATTCTGCTAAGTGCTCCAGCACTAACTAACTTATTAACCTTGGGTAAATGACCAAACTTCCCTCCGTCGGATAGTCACACTATTTGCACCATGTGTATCGGATATTCACACTATTTGCACTATGTGTGTCGGATATTCACACTATTTGCACTGTGTGTCTATGCGGGACCTCGTGTGTGAGACTCAAATGACACAAGCCTTGTGGATAGATTGTAACACTAGTCCTGGGTATTGTCCGCGCTGACGTTTCTCCTTCATCAGAGACCGACACACACAAGCATTCACATGTTCCCACTCGGACTGACTGAGAAGGCCAGAAGAACAAGTCCGCATACCAGGCAGTGGAATGACCTGCGGGACATGCTGGCTGGGAAACAGCGTGGTGGTGTTTTCGTGCTGACACCACATGGTAGAGCCTGTCATTATTTCCGATGTCTGTAGACCATCAATACACAGATACAACACACAGTGTATTCCAATCCACTATTGGAAATAGTCAGTACTTAAGAGAGGAAGGACAGGGTTCGGAAGGCCCAAGGAGAATGGAGAGACAGGCTTTTGGAAAAGAACAGGGACTGTTGTGTTGTTAGGACTGCACTGTCCTGAGTTAGTAACAATGAACTATCTGGTCTAATGTTCTCACTTACCCAACAACCCTGGGAAAATATGTAACATACTTAATTTTTTTGCATTGGTTTAATGGAAGTGAGGTGGGTACCTACCTCACGTGGTTACTGTAATTTTTTTTTTTTTTCCGGTTTTTTGAGACAGGATTTCTCTGTGTAGCTTTGGTGCCTGTCCTGGAACTCACTCCGTAGTCCAGGCTGTCCTTGAACTCACAGAGATCCACCTGCCTCTGCCTCCCGAGTGCTGGGATTAAAGGTGTGTACCACCACCGCTGGGCGTTACTGAGATTTTAAAATAACACCCAAAGTAACCATCACATGGTGATGATGGTGGTAGTGGTGGTGGTGGTATGTGTGTGTGTGTGTGTGTGTGTGTGTGTGTGTGTGTGTGTGTGTGTGTGTGTGTATGCATACATGTGGCACTAAATGTGTGTTTTACTACGCCCCTGTTTCTGCTCCTTTCAGGGGCAATGTATTTCACTTACCACCCATTGAATACCTGAAAAATCATGATACCATACAATACAGTCTCAATGAGCTCAGAGACCAGACCAAAGAACAGAAGACAATTCACAGAACACAACAGACTAAGTTACCTAAGGTACTAGAGACAGACCAATATTTACAGTGGGTGCTGAGGAGCCAGTGAGCTCACCAAGATCAGCAGAAGTTAGGTTTGGCCAAAATTGTGTCTCACAGGCTGTGCCATGAAGAATGAGTTTTTTTTTTTGAATCAGGGGGGAGAATTAAGCATAGAATTAACAAGAGCAGTGCCATGCTGAGAAAGCAGGAAGTAACTTGGACTGGTTCAGACCCGGTCAGCCAATGGAAACAGGCTTGATAGTAGGAGAGGGCCAGATGTCCCTTTCAGAATGCTGCTCTGGCTCCATACAGAGCCTATCAGTCATTCCTCAGGAATTCTTGCTACTTAAGGGAGCAGCTGTGATGAGCTTGCCTGAGGATACTCCATTAACTCCTGATAAACAGAGTGACTTGTTTTTCCTCTTCCTGAAGAATGACCCCTTGATCAACAACAGCATTTGCCGAACTATTTAGATGTGCTAGGCTTCCACAAAGATTATGAGGGAGCCAGGACAAGAGCTCGGGGAGGTGGCTCCGCCTGGAAAGTGGTTGTCTCCAAAGCACAAGGGTGTGAGTCCAGTCCTCAGCACCCACGTAAAAGGAGAGTATGGTGATACACACGTGTAGTCCCAGCTCTGGGACGGTGAAGATGGGTGGTCTCCTGGGTTTGCTGGCCACTCACCGAGGTCAAATCAGCAAGTGCCAGTTCAGAGACCCCATTTCAAGAAATGAGGTGCATGGCTCCTGGCTCCTAGGTCGACACCTCTTACTTCTAAACATGAAGATCATGAGGAACACAGAGCCCATGAAAGAAATCAGGCTAGCAGCTCCTTCTTGTTTGGGAAAGGGGATAAGATCCATGCATGAAGACAACAAATGGTTATCGAAAAGGAAGACAGAACATGTAAAGGAAGAATGAAAAAAAAAAAACCAGTACAGTGTGAATAGGAAATGGTGACATGCTCTGTCATTGCCAAAGGTTGGGTAGCTATGATGTGTGCAGAGCAACGTTTGGACAACCTGAAATCACGATTTGACTGTGCTCTGCCTGGCATACCAGAGGCCCTTTTAGCTGTGGAGAGCACTCAGCATGCCACAGTGTTTCCTGTTTGCTTGCCATGGTACCAATCACATTTTGTTCTCACTCCATCAGGGCACAAGTGATGTGTTTAGTGCTTTTTTTTTTTCTTTTGTAAGACTTAACTCTCTTCTTCCTTTATCATGTGTCTGCAGTTATTTGTTTCATCCTGACTCTCAGTGTAAGTTGGACATGCTCTCCACCTTCACCATCACACCCAGTACCTATGATTATTTTCTCTCTCTCTTTCTTTCTTTCTTTCTTTCTTTCTTTCTTTCTTTCTTTCTTTCTTTCTTTCTTTCTTTCTTTCTTTCTTTCTTTCTTTCTGCCTCTCTCTCTCTCTCTCTTTCTCTCTCTCCCTTCCCTTTCTTTTCTTTTTTCTTTTTTGGGTTTTCAAGGCAGCATAGCCCTGGCTGTCATAAAACTCACTCTATAGATCAGGCTGGCCTTGAACTCATAGAGATCCACTTGCCTCTGCCTGGGATTAAAGGCTTATACTACCACTGCCCAGTGACAATTCTTTCTTTCTTTCTTTCTTCCTTCCTTCCTTCCTTCCTTCCTTTTTTTCTTTTCTTTTTTTTTTTTTGGTTTTCCGAGACAGGGTTTCTCTGTGTAGCTTTGTACCTTTCCTGGAACTCACTTGGTAGGCTAGGCTGGCCTCGAACTCACAGAGATCCGCCTGCCTCTGCCTCCCGAGTGCTGGGATTAAAGGTGTGCGCCACCACCGCCCGGCGACAATTCTTTCTTGACCTGTGATTTGATTTGATTTTATTGTTTTTAGAATTTGCTAGAGGAGGACTCTTGGATGTTCCCTGCTTTGGGCTGAGCACTGGACTAGGGCAAGCCTGACAGGTCAGTTGGTTGTGTTTGCAATTTAGAATTTAAGGGAAAATGTCCGCTGGGCGGTGGTGGCGCACACCTTTAATCCCAGCACTCAGGAGGCAGAGGTAGGCGGATCTCTGTGAGTTCGAGGCCAGTATGATCTGGTCTACAGAGGAAATTCTAGGATAGACTCCAAAGCTACAGAGAGAAACCATGTCTCAAAAAAGCAAAACAACAACGGAAAAAAAAAAAAAAGAATGAGGGAAAATGTCAATGCAGACACAATGGATGGTATTAGTCTTGGAAAATGAGGTAAATTTTCAGAGCTAAAATTTTTTTTAAAAAATATTTTTAAAAATTGGGGGTTGGGGATTTAGCTTGGTGGTAGAGCGCTAACCTAGCAAGTACAAGGCCCTGGGTTTGGTCCTCAGCTTTGAAAAAAAAATTGTGTGTGTGTGTGTGTGTGTGTGTGTTCATGCATGTGCATGTGTGCCACATGTGTGTGGGTGTCTGTGAAGGCTCCTACAGGGCACTGGATCTTGTGGGCTGGAGTTACTGGAGTTACTGGCAGTTGTGAGCTACCTGATGTAGCTCTTAATTTTAAAATCATTTTAAGATTTCATTTGTATTATACATATAGATTATAACATTAATACAAAAGCACTCAAATTTGTACCTATTCACTTTGTAGATAAAATAGACATAATAATTTCTCCTAGGAGAAAAAAATATTACATCCAAAGTCTATGTTGTCACTTAGTCATAAAAACATCCTTGCCCCAACCCTGTCTTTTAGAAAAGAGGATGTTTGGCTTACAGTCTGAGTAATAATGGGTAGGGAGTACAGATATCTTTGGCAACAAAGGGATTATATTCTGTGTCAATCATTCATCTTTTTCCCTGCCTCCTTTTTAATAAGCAGAGGACAGAACAGAGCAAAAACACAACCTCCACAAAACAAAGCAACAGCTACCACAATAACAACAAAAACAAAAGAAACCAGAAGTCTTGGGTGAGTTTGATAAGACCATTAGATCTGCAAGTGAGATTTGGGGATGTGAGTGGCTTCTCCAACACAGAAGGACTGTATTGTATGTTGTTATGAAGAAAGTGGCCATTAGAAGAGAGAGAAGGTGATGAAAAGCTGTGGGTCATAAGTGGTGTTTCTCAGCAGGGCCCCATTAGCATTGTGGGGCGAGGCGGTTAACCACAAGTCTATAAATACAGCAAAGGATTCTGATAGTATTCAAATATGGGTCGGACTCCTCTTCATTAATTGTACATTTTGTTTCCTCTTCTAAAATTCTTCAAAAATTTCTTTAGGCTTTTTTTTTTTATTTTTGAAAGAGGGCTTCTTCCTGTTACGGTTTATAAATGTCTCAACGTGTGGGTGTCTGGCAAACCACTCCAAATTTACCCTCAAAGAAGCATTCTTTCCTTTGGGACTGTTCTGGTTTTCCCTTTGACTTTTGCATAAGCCTCCACAGCTCCTGCTCCTCTCTTGTCTTGAGCTGGCTCTCACAGGTGAGCTAATTAATTCTTGCAGCTCGCTCGCTGCTGGCCTACTTTCTCCACCCATTGCTGACATCCGACAGCTCTTGGCCCTGGGAGTTATGCAAGACCAGGGAACCTGCATTCAGATCTGTTTTTGTTGTCTAAGAAAAATAGGATAAAAATTGAACTTACCCAGTTCTCTTTTGTAACGCCACTGGCGCCATCATTTATAGTTTCTTAATGTTATAAATATTTGAGTGACATTTGACTCCTTCCCAGGCTAGGTTATGTTTAGTGATAGAATGGTGATCCAGGAAAATACCTTTAATTGAACTGTTCATGTTTTATGTGTAAGTTACAGCATTTAACATATAAGCACTCAGAATTCATGGGACTTTTATAGTGTAGGGTTAGAAAGATGTAGTAAGATAGTCACATAACTACATAACGACTAATAGAGATAATGACCATGGCAAAAAACCTCAGATTCTTACAGCAGGATGACATAAAACATTTGCTCATTCAGTCTAATTACTTAAAGTTGATTTTTTTTTCTTTTTCTTTTATAATAGTGGAGATTGAACCCGGGACCACCTGCTTTTAGTCAAGTGCTTACCACTGAGATACATCACCAGCCTTCATTTTCAACTTTCATATCCACCCAGGTCACTAAGACCTACTGAGTAGCTCTACCCTGTGTTGTAGCCCTGGTGGGAGGGGCCGCCGCTTCTGAGTTGGTTCCTCTGGCTTCCTTCCTGGCCCATTAGCACATGGCTGCTTCGTCAGTTATTCGTCAGTGTTTAGTTTTATCTAATCATTCTCCAACTCAAAGATGTTCAGTGGCTCCCAATGCCAAGTGAGCTGACTGCAGCCAGATTGCTTTGTGTACACAGGTCTCATTGTGCTGACTGAAAACCTAGCCCTCAGCCCCTCATTCAGCTTTACACATGCTGTTCTCCAAGCCAGAGTGCTGCCTGCCTTCCCTTTTGCCCCCCACACCTTCTTTGTATAAGTGGCTTTCACACTGGGAACACTTGGGTAGTACTGGACAATAGTGGACAGACAGAGGAAACAGAGGGATGAATGGGGCTCCCCTCTCCTTCTCACTGTATTCTGCATTGGATCGCCACACAACATGTCGCTCAAGCAAAGGGTTGGTTCCAGACAGACAACCACAGCGACAGCGACAAAGCCCTTGCAAACCTATATGTCGCTGGAGTTTCTGGTTAGGATGCCCCTCCCTTCCACATTGACTCAGCTCTTCTACCTGCAGATTCCTCGCTTGAGCATGCATTCTCCTTTGAAAGCCTTTGCCTCCTTGAGCCTCGCTTGTTTTCTTCCTAATTTCTTTTGCATTCCCTAAAGTGCTTTGCCTTTGCATAAATGAATGAATAAGTTGGTGAACACATGAATCTCCCGTGTGGTGGAAAACTCCCGCTCACAAAATTATGTTTTAAACCTACCCTTCTCCATTTTTCCAGCGATGAAATAACTGGACATAATCAGCATATTCCTGTGACTGACCCCCCCCCCCTTTTTTTTTTCTGGCTCTGCCCTCTTCTTTCCTTCCAAGGTTTACATTTGCTCATCTGGGGCACAGAGGTTCAAACTTGGTATCCCGAATCTCTCAGGGCAGAATGGAGATCTCTTTCAGGGGCGAGGCCGGTCTCCTATGCTAAGTTGTCGTAATGTGAGTTTAATTGGCTCACAGATATTGTTAACACTTATTATTCAAGCCTGTTCCTGAATGGTAACGGGACATTGTTTTCATCCCAAATACCCAAGAGGGAACAAAGAACAAAGACAGCGAGTCCTTGCAGTGGTTTCTCTACAGAGCCCAAAAAACCACATCTGATAAGCTATGTAATTTGCTATAGCAATTTGTGCCAAAAATAAAGGCACACTTCTGCAGAGTCGCATATTTCTAAGAAAAACCAAGCCACGCCCCATGCTAATCTAGCTCCCTTTCTTTCCTTTTTGAATGTGATGTTTATGGATAGAAAACACCAGGCTGTATATTAGGTCCCATATCATGGCTGTCTCTTGGCCAAATAGCTGTGCCCATCACCCTCTGGTTCCTCCCTCAAGCCTCTCCGCTGGCACAGTGAAGCCCACAGGATAAGCGCAGGCAACAGCCACGGTCTGTTTTACAATGCCCCAATAACATGATGTCTTTAACAGCCCAGCAGATTCTTGGCTGAGGGCCGTGGTTAAGGAAGAATCTTCGAAGTCATCAATTTTAATGAGCACTGTGAGTATTCCAGTAAACTAGATCCCTTTATTTCTGTTTGCTTGACAAAGAAACTTGAGACATCCAAGACATTTATTCTTTTTCAGTTCAGCACCAGGACAGGAACTGGCTTTCTCACGGACAATATTAGGCCCCCAATGGTGATAAAAATTCCTGTGTAGCCTTTTGGCGCCAAACAGTGAAGGAGGTTGCAGAGGGGGAAAGACCTGCACCACCCAGCAAAACCTCCACTGAACAAACACAGATGCAGGGAAACGTGAGGCTGGTTGTTGTCCCCCCCCCCCCCCCCCCCCCCCCCCCCCCCCCGCCCCCCTTAGAGGAAATTGTCAGAGGTGCCCTTCCAAGCTGGCTTTGGTAAGGCCTCCCACAGATGGGTTGTTCTGTAGAGGTGAAAACAGAAATCAGTTTCATCAGAAATAATAAATTGTAACAAAGGTAAATTTGATCTGTGCTTTCGAGGGTGAGGAACACTCAGGTGTGTGTGTGTGTGTGTGTGTGTGTGTGTGAAAGACAGACAGACAGACACAAACAGACAGACAGACAGAGACAAAAGAGAGGGACATTCAGTTCTTTTCTAACAGTGAAATAAAATAAAATAGGGAGGACTATTTCTGAACACTCGGAGAAGAAGGCCACACCAGAGGTTGCTCAGGGAGGTCCGAGGCTCCTGTGAGATAAACAAAGAGATGAGTTGCTTGGAATGTTTCTGTAATGGGACAATAACCACCCAGACTTAGCTTCCAATCTGTTCCATCTCCCCACTACCTCAGTGAGCTCTGGGGGCAGGAGGCAGGCATTTGTTTTTAACTTCTAAAATGGGACAAGGAGCGGCTAGATCGGCGGTTCTCAACCCGTGGGTCGAGACCCCCACCAGGCCGGTGTATCAGATATTTGCATTACGATTCATAACAGTAGCAAAATTGCAGTTGGAAGCAGCAATGGAAATAATCTTATAGATGGGGGTCACCA
This sequence comes from Peromyscus leucopus, assembly GCF_004664715.2. NCBI lineage: Eukaryota > Metazoa > Chordata > Mammalia > Rodentia > Cricetidae > Peromyscus > Peromyscus leucopus. The sequence goes on along the minus strand of NC_051085.1, from coordinate 38,743,052 downwards.
CAGCATGATAAACTGTATTAAAGAGTCGCAGCGTTCAGAAGGTTGAGAACCACTGATCTAGATCATCTGACTTTCAGGAAGGGTCTCCTAAACTGTGTCCTTTTTTTTTCTTCCCAAGATAGGGTTTCTGTGTGTAGCTTTGCGCCTTTCCTGGAACTCACTTTGTAGACCAGGCTGGCCTCAAACTCACAGAGATCCGCCTGGCTCTGCCTCCCGAGTGCTGGGATTAAAGGTGTGCGCCACCACCGCCCGGCTGAACTTTTTTTTATGTTGTGTCCCGTGTCGTGTCGTGTCCCCCCCCCCCCCCCCCCCCCCCCCCCCCCCCCCCCCCCGGTGCTGAGGACCGAACCCAGGGCCTTGCGCCTGAGCGCTCTACCACTGAGCTAAATCCCCATCCCCGAACTTTTTAAATTGGTTTTTTTGATTTGGTTAATTCTTTTAAGATGGAAAGAAAACACCAAAACACGTCTTTCTGCCGCCTCAAACAAATAACATGAACAACAGTCAACCTTGGCGGGCAGGGATGGGGGGTTGGGGGTTGGGGGTGGGGGTTATACAAATGATAAAGGTAGGGGCAAGTCTCTGTCAAAGACGTCCTGGGAATCCCAAACTTCCAAGTGCCATAAAAATATCGCTGTTTAATGATTGACAGGGCTTCAGAGGCTGCTGGGGTAGAGCTGAGTGAAAGCGGGGGTGGGGGTGGGGGTGGGGGTAGGGTGGGGGGTTGGGGGTGGGGTGGGGTGGGGTGAGGGTGTGTGCTACAGTGGCTTCAGGGGGCCCTCACTTGGCCTCGCCGAGACAGGGTTTCTCTGTGTAGCTTTGCGCCTTTCCTGGAACTCACTTGGTAGCCCAGGCTGGCCTCGAACTCACAGAGATCCGCCTGGCTCTGCCTCCCGAGTGCTGGGATTAAAGGCGTGCAGCCACCACCGCCCAGCTCGCCGTTGGTTTTGAAGTAAGCCTTGAGCACAGTCACATGGGTGCTTTTTGTTTGGACGTAGCTCGGCCTCTGCCGTGGAGGCCCTTCCATCCTTTCTGGTCGGTACTCAGTTTATCTTCATCAAGCCCCCAGCAGGAAGATTCAGCTCTTATGACTTCCGTCTGAGAGTTTTCTCATTTACAGGAAGTTCGGACACAGAAAAACAGTGAGGAATTTACCCAAGTTTTTAGTACATCTATCGGAAGGAGAAGGTCCATCTCTGTTTGGGGTCCAAAGGAGCAGAAAGCCCTCGAGTGACATGTCACTGTATAGGAAAGACTTGGGACCGGAATGCAAAATCCATTCAGGCATTTTTGTTGTTGTTGTTGGTCATTTTCGTTTCTTTCAGATCCTTGCAAAATATGAGCTCGTGGTCTGTGTAAATCTCAGACCGTGCACCCGATGTTGTTATGGACCTGGATGGGGAAGAACCTACCCACGGAGACAGAGCAGCCCTGGATTTGTAATGACCCGGTTAGATTTCAGGATGGTCAACCGTCCCCCTCCGGCTCTTCGATTTCACTCTGTTTTCTGTCGCCGTGAAGACTGAGGAAAATGACCAAGTTTGGTTTCCTCGAAGTCTAACCCAAGTGTGTGTGAGTAAAAAAAAACTTCACAAACCCGGCATTGCTGAGGGGAGGCCCACAGTCTAAGTTAGAGAGAGCTTCTTTACAGGCCCAGAGGCCGAAAACCACCGGCATTCCCATAGCCCATCAGAGATCTCTCAGCAGAGATCTCTCTGCGCCCCCAAACTCTCCACCCTCTTTCCACAGTCTCCATGGCTACGTTCTCCCCGAAGACTGGGTCTCGCCTCGCTAGGGGACAACACGATCTTATCTTCCAACAGTGGGCCCACGTGGGAAGAGGAAGAGTTAAGGAACTTCAATGAGGAAGCCTTCGCTTGCTTGCTCCATTATTTTAAAAGGGAGCCTGCCAGCCTCAGTTCCAGTCCGGTCATTCTCTCTAATCACCCTCGCCCTCTCCGAATCTGCATTTCCACCGCCCGTGGAGTGTCTCTTCCCGGGCTCAGCTCAAGCTCCTGTTCCCAGAGGTCTCTTCTCGCTAACTGTATCAACTTTTGAGCTCCTCCGTCCAAGGCTGGCTCCCGCACTCAGGAAAGCAAAAGGCAAATTGGACAATTAAATTCAAGCGGCAGCTTCCGTCATGACTCAGGAACAGAAAAAAAAAAAAAAAAGTTTTAATAGCCAGTGGCACATAAAGTACCATTAATCACTCCGAATTTATGATTTCCCATTGGAGGCCCCAAACAGCATCATTTTGCCCAACTCTGGTCGGAAAAGCTTTTGCAAAAGGAACCATTTGATTGACTCGGTACCCAGGGCTGAGCAGTTGGAGAAATCTTTTCTAAAAAAACGGAAGAAGCGCGAACCCTCTTTTCTTTTTCTTTTTTTTTTTCTTGTTCTTGGAGCCCACCCCTTGCCTGCCCGCCTTGGCTTAGCTGCCCGGTTGCTCCGTCAGCATGCTGAGATCTGTGGAACACTCCCACCTCAGGAATCTGAAGCCTTGTGCTGAGTCCCTTTCTTCCTTTTGAGTCCAAGCTATCGATTTTTGTATTCAGAAAGACTTGGAGGCTTATGCTAGAGCCCCAGATTTTTATTCTTGGGGCTGTATGGATAAATTAGGCCATTTTGGGAAAGTCTTTTGCAGTTTCATTACCAGGGACATTTTGACTGGACTATCCCCGAAACATTAAGTATTATTTGGGTGTTCTCACAATACACAGAGAGGATCCCCCCCCCCCACTCCTTTCCCTCATGTTTCTAATGGAGTAAGTAGTTGCAAGGCTGTTGTAAATGCATTTGTTAGTAATTCTAAGATGAATAGAATAATTGATTTGAGGGCTCCAAGTAAATATTTATCAGCGCAAATTCACATTTTTAATTTCCTAAGAAGAGTGCTCCATTCTCCTGGCTGCCTAGAAATCATTTAAAAATCTGTATACCGTCAGGGCTTCAAAATCACTGCCTAGTCTTGGGGGATGTAAGTTCTTGGGCTAGTTGCACTAGAGTTTAGCTAACATAGTTAGAACCTAAGTAAGAATTATTTTTTTTAAAAAAGTTTTTTTTTTGAGACAGGGTTTCTCTGTGTTGTTTTAGAGCCTGTCCTAGATCTCGCTCTGTAGACCAGGCTGGCCTCGAACTCACAGAGATCCGCCTGCCTCTGCCTCCCGAGTGCTGGCATTAAAGGCGTGCGCCACCACCGCCGTCCAGCCAAGAATTCCTTTTCTCTGTAGGGATTGATGACGTCAGTTAATGCAAATGCTCCACTCGAATAATAAACTACCACAGAGAATGCATTTGTTGTAAGCTGTTTCTATCTATTTTATCCACAGCCCCAGGGTGTGAACAATATGGTCCCAGTAATATTGCCCCCATTATACAGATGAAGAAACAGAGTTTAAGAGAGGTAGGTGGTCTGGAGAATGTGAAAAGTAACTCCTCCTCCTCCTCCTCCTCATCATCAGCAGTTCTAGGAAGTAGGTGTGACTCTAAGCCTACCTTCTCTTCTGTCCTCCTAAATCTGTTGCTTTTTTGGGCAGCTGGCTGAGGAGGCTCACTTGCTCTACACCCTGCTGCTCACCCTGGCGGCTACATTACCACCGAGAAGTATCTCCTCTAGCAGTCTGCCAACGGGAGGGGTGTGGAGAGCCATCGACTCAAGCATCTTATCAGGAATTCTGATGATGAGTTTCTCACGGCTGTCGAAGGATGCCGGGAGGCTTGGAGAGGCCACTTCAGCACCGCAGCCCATGGCCAAGCACTGGAGTTGAGAGGAAGGCCGAGCACATCCTGGCATTGTTGTTGCCGGTGGGGGGAAACAGGCAGAACCACCGGAGCTTTCCTGTGACTTTTCAGTTTGTGGTCGGTCCGAAGGCCGCCGAGAGTTAGAAACTTTCAGTTGGTTAGTTGAGAACAAGATGGCCTGAGAGAGATTCTCGGTGCACTTATAAAACAGGAAGGCTCCTTCTCTGGGATTCATTCTTTCCCTTCAGAGCTCCTGGCTCCGGTATGGGACTTATTTTCCCCCCTGGCAGGCATTGTGGATCTTCATTCTTTCTCACCCGAGTTCCCTCTGGTGAGCTGTCACTAAGAAAGAATTCAGTCCATTATTTCGTCATTGGCAGCAGAGACTTTACTGAAGGTATCTCAGGAATCAAGCAAGGCCGGTCTGTGAGGATGAGGTCTCAGAGACAATGGAGGTTTCTTTGCACCCCTTGATGTACAGGAGGACCCAGGGAGTGGGGTGCCTGTTCACAGACTGTTAGGGAAGGCAGGTCTGACCCGGGGTACGGGGGTGGGGTGGGGTGGGGGACACAGATAGATGGACTGACATGGATAGAACACTGATAGAGATGGTGAAGGGTATTCAACTAGGGTGAATCCAGGAAAACAACAACAACAACAGTAACAACAACAACAAAACCAGGAGTTCCCTGACCGGCGCTCTCTCCATTTATCTATCACCTATCAAGTCACACAGCTACAGCTACACATTTCCATGAAGGTTGATGGGATGTGTGTGGGAGTTGCTACCAGTAGGAACAGTTTCTGTCCTGTGTCTGGGTTCTCAGGCTCTTAGGGCTAGACCAAAATAATGCATTTAACTATTACCTCTTGGTCAAAGATCTTTTCTAAAGAAGAGCTTCATAAACACTCGTATTTTAAATGCTGTTAGCCTAGGGAGTGCAACCTCCAAAGAGGACATATTTTGAAAAGTCAGTTGGTTGGCAATGGTGCCAATAAGAGTCTGGTGTTTTACTAAACCTTTTTCTGTGCCCACTGTTTATGGGAGGCTTTTTTGAAGGGTCAAGTTGCACAGCACATTTGGGAAGTTTCCTACAAGGTATGCAATCTACTTATCCCTTTATGTACAGTGGACATTCACCAGAGCACTCATCTCGGGGTGACATCCTGGGTCTGGAGAAACATTTTTGTAGAAAGGATGCTTCTTTCACATCTGAGAAAGGGTGCAGACTATCTGGAGACTCACAAACCATTGAACATTGCATTCTATGATTGGGTAGGTAGATGGCATGTTTCTTCTCTCCTCTCCTCTCCTCTCCTCTCCTCTCCTCTCCTCTCCTCTCCTCTCCTCTCCTCTCCTCTCCTCTCCTCTCCTCTTCTCTCTCTCTCCCTCTGTCTCTGTACAAGAAATGGCAAAAGATATTTGTGGCTGTTGTAACTAGTTTCTCCACATTTTTCTCCAAAGGAGAGGGTGAAAAGTCTTGAGAAATACCTCTGTATAATTCACCTTTTAAGAAATATATTCTGGGGAATGTATGGGTAAGCCAGACCCCCCCACCTCCCCTGCAAAAAAATAAAGAGAATAATCTCTGATTATCATATTCATGCTTTTCCTTCCCTCCCTCCCTTCCTTCCTATCTACCTACTTCCTTATCATGTTGCTTTCTGGTTGTTCTATAATTATTTCTCGGAGTCTGACTATATTCACTGGACTCCGTGCTACCTGAGACACGTGTGTGTCTGCATTTTTGTGTCCTTGCCATCAAGTGAGAGACTGGCTAGGTGTCAATACTTGATTATTAGACGACAAATTATTGCCATGCTATGAATTTTTGATTTTTAAAGACTCACTTCCCTGGAAATGGGATATGGCTCTGAGTCATCTCAGCTAATTTTAGGTGTCGTGGAGCCAATAATGTGATCCAAGGAAGGCTGGATTATGAACTCGGGCTAGATGTCACTCTGTCTTACCGTAAAGTCATTGATCTGACACACAAATATGGTCAAAGACAGTACCAGAGGCACAAAGCTAAAGACTATTAGAAGAAAGGCACATGTCTTTGCAAGGCTAGCTTTCCGGGAAGGCACGCCTGTGTGATAACATTGACTGCTGCATTTAGGAGGCCTGCATTTGGGTTAATGCCATACTGTTGCTACTTTGAAATTCATGTTTTTTGGTTTTTTTTTTTTTTTTTTAAAGAAAAAAACAAAACAAAAGACCTGTGTTTTTGTTTGGCCCCGGTCTTGTGAGGGAAGTGGCTGATCCTGAGAGCTCATGAGACAGTGGGAGCCACAAGAGCCAAGGTCAGAGACACTGTACATAATGGTCTATGGACTGAAGATCTGTCGAGATGGCCTTGGCTCTCAGTTGAGCTCATCTGACCTGGCTGAGTCGTGCTTCAGTGGCGACATAGGGTGGCTCCTTGAAGAACTGGGGAATGACAGGCCGTGGTCCGGGGAGAGCAAGCTTTCTGGGGAAGAGGTTTCAGGGAGCAAACAAAGCGAGATCTTTTCCTTCTGAGGCTATGGGAGAGAGCCTGACTTACAGTGTTAAAAAGATTGAGGCAGTCTGGGAAGGGTGAGGACATGCCTTCTTATTCAGAGTAGAATAACCTGAAGGGCAGGCTAGCAGTCTTCAGGTATTTCTAATCATGGCCCTAATTAGGGCCTTCGGAGGACAGGCAGAAGCATTACTATGAAGACTTACGCCTATTTTATTTTAGCAGAGGTTGGAGTATACAATAAGGATCGACAAAACTGTACCCTGTTTCCCGAGTAGACTACAAGATAAAAAGGGAGTCAATAATTATATACCAAGGATAATGTCTAGGACAACTCAAGTGACTTCATTTTTCATTAGCTTTCACAAGTTTGCTGTTATTCATTACATCTGACCATCCGCATTATCCTCAAATGGATGGGCCTGCATGCTTCCAGGGTGTAAAGGGAAGGAAGGAGGTGGCTGGGGTGTGTGTGTGGGGGCTTATATGGTACCCTGATGTTGACCATAGGGAAAACCTTGCCTTGGGGAGAAAAAAAAATTATAGCATATAGAGTTAAGAGGGAAGAGATTCTTTTTAATGTTGTACAGGTAGGGCCTCTACGGAGAAAGAAAAGGTGGTCTGGGCTTGGGAAGGAACTTCCAAGCAGTCAATGGTTTGAGGGCCGTTGATATATCTGGGGATGGGCAAGAGGACATTCAGCTGTATGATCTTCCAGAGGGTTGTTTAAGTGAGCTCCAGGAGGGGCCTTTCCCACCTCCAATTTATATAACACTGATTCATATGGTGATATTTTATTTGTGCTGAAATGTGATTTTATTTGTATGTTAATAAATAAAGTTGCCTGGGGGTCAGAGCTAATAAGCCATTTAGCAGAATAGCAGAAGTCTGGCAGTTGGTAACACACACCCTTAATCCCGATCACATGACAAGCAGATCTCTGTGTGTTCAAGGACACAGCCAACATGGAGACACCTTTAATCTCAATACCAACCATAGAGACCTGGAGGTCTGTATAGACGGGCAGTGACAAGAAGGTCATGTGTTTGGATTTAGAACCAATGAGAAGGCAGAACAAAAAGTCAATTAAAAAAATACAGTCACACAGGAAATAGCTCTCTTTTCTCCGGGGAAGAACAGCAGCAGCAGTGGGTGGTAAGAAAGTGGTCTCAGCTCTTGGCTATTGCTCTCTGATCTCTGGGCTTTTAACTCTGCATTTGGCTCTGTTTCTTATTTAATAAGACCTTTCAGAATTACATCTACAGATTAACTTGCCGCACGATGGAACTATGTTGTCCCAATCAAATAGAAACATTGCTTTCTCATATGTGCCCCTCAGTGTACTGGGTGAAGAAGCTGCAGCTGAGTCCAGAAGTCCCTACTCCCTGGAAGTGGGGTGTGACTTGCCCCTGATGGAGGACCATCTCCACCCCTCTGATGGTTCCCGTTGAGCAAACACCAGTCATCAGGAACCTGTGCTGCCTCTCTAGGACTGGACAGGAGAGTGGAGAAGGTGGGTAGGATGACTAGGATGCTTTGCTCTGCCTCCAGTCTGTACCACCAACTATGGGGGGCGGGGAGGAGAAGGAGACAATAGCCGTTTGTGTGAGAGCATCTGAAGGAAAGACTATGCTGTGTGGGTCATGACAGGCACGGCAGGAAGGTAAATGAGGAAAAGTAGAGAAAGGAACTTGTGAAAATGGGAAGCAAAAATAAATGGATGAAGAAAACAGGGTAAGTCAGGTCTAATTCCCAGCTAGGTAGTAGGGACAGTAGGTGTGGTGGAGAAAAAGCTTGTAGAGTTGTGGTGACTCTGGGTATTATCATTATCATCCTTGCACCAACTCAACAAACAACAAAGACATTTACTAAGAATATTGATGAGCTGGGCGGTGGTGGCACAGTCTTTAGTCCCAGTTCTCAGGAGGCAGAGACAGGTGGATTTCTGTGAGTTTGAGACCAGCCTGGTCAACTTAGTAAGTTGCAGGGCAGCTAGGGCTACATAGTGAGATCCTGTCTTAAAAAAAAAAAAAAAAAAAAAAAAAAAAAGAGACAAGTATTTATGACATTAGCAAACTACATATGTGAACACGGAATGAGTGATACCAGAAGGAATTCAAAGAAAAAGTAAATCGAATATAATGGAAAGAATTAATGAGATACAGCTCAGTCTGAAAAAACTATCAAGAGAAAGGTTTACTTTATTAAAAACATATCTGGTCGGAGGGAAAACAGTAGTGTTGTGTGTACCTAAGATGTACATCTAGATGGAAACAAAGGCCAGGGAGTGGAAGTAAAACAGACACTAGGTATTCTGCTGCAGCGGGGGATGTCACACCATGTAAGAAGAGGAAGATAGGACACTGTGTTCTTGGAGTTAAGTTGGGGTATAAAGTAACCCTTTGCAGGCATGGGAAAAACGACTGTCTTTTGAAAAAAAAAAAAAAGAATTATGCTAAAACCGTAGTATTTGATAAACACGTAACTTTTATGTTGTTATTTTTATTCTAAAACAAAACCAAAACAAAAAACCCCAGAATATAAGAAAAGTAAAGTCACCATGGCCATTCTAAGAGAGTGGGCATTTTGGAGATGAGACTGTTAATGAAAGACTTGTAAATGCCCTTGGCCATGGGCAGGAGGTTCCAAGGGTTTGTTCTTGGTCTGCAGTAAGATGAAAGCGAAGCATTGGAAACTTTCAGCGCCGCTCCTTATCACGGCGACATTTTTGTTTTATTTTACACAATTAACTCTTATCCTTTACCGCTGGAGCGTCGATAAGCACTGTCCTAGTTTGGGATAAAACAGAATTCAAAAAGTATGCTGTTCTTTGTCCTAAGAATGAACACAGTGTGTTAGGAAAGGGCAATCTAGAGAGGAAGTGAAAGAAATGGAGAATTTGAGTATGCATTTGAGAGTTATTCTAATGAAGAAAAGTCTCAAAATGAGTGTGCTTGTCCTTGAAGCTCTCCTGAGGGGAGGGGGGAGGGGAGGGGGAGGAGGAACCCTCTCACTGACATTGGAGGCAATTTTACTTAGATTATTTTATTATTTTATTCGGTGTTCACTCTCCAGATAAATTATATTCTAAATTTCAGGGTGGGTTAACTATGGCTGGGGTTCAGTGTTTTTAGGAGGTTGAATGGTGGCTCTCAAAGTATATGCCCACAGCCCAACCCCCAGAACCTATGAGTGTTACCCTATGTGGCAGAAGTTCTAGGTCTCAAGGAGGTTAAGCCTTTATGAATGCTGCAGTCACACATACCTCAGAGAAGAAGATGGAGGCAAAGACATCTGGGAAAAGAGGAGGCCATGAAGACCAGATTGCAGTGATATGGTCACAAGCCAAAGATGTCTAGAACCCCCAGAAATGGAAAGACATAAAGTTCCGGGTCTCTTCTCCGGCCTTCAGAGGGAGCCTGGTCTTCCTGACACCTTGATTTCAACCTCTGTTCCCCAGAAGTAGGAAAGCATCCGTATCTATTCTCTTAAGGCACCCTGTTTCTGACAGTGCGGTGATCTGAACAGTGAGGATCTGGGATTTCAGTCTTTGATTATGGCCTGTTTTACAGCAGATAGACTGTACGGTTCTTGCATCAGATGGTTGGAAATGGGCGAAGGACTAGGTAGAGTGCCGGGAGGTGGGGGGGCTGTGGTGTGGTCTCAGTACCCATGTTTGAATTCTGGTTCCTCTCCTCACATTGCTCGACTCCTCAGAGTCGTAGACCTCTCAGCTGTAATTTGGCCACAAACCAAACTTACCTGGGTCATGACAAGCCTTGAGTAAGATGCCACGTTGTAGGAATTTTAGGTAAGTAGTTGAGTACTATTCAAATTACTCAGAGTCTGCCTCCTAGAAGGGACTTTATGCAGCTGATATACTGGTGAGGTCATGAGGTGTGACGACTGTACTGAAGCTACATTAGCCACCTCCTCTGCATAGAAGACAGCAAAATGAACATCCTCTTTGCTCTACCTGAACGGTCCTGAAATCACACGTCTGCAGAAGCAACAAGAAGCCCAAGAACCTGTTGGGCAATTTCTGTTGGAATGAAAACCTCAGCAGCTATGATGCCAAAACAAAATTGTTGGTTTTGGCAGGCATTTTTTTTTTTTCAGTATTCAGATAGACAATACTAAATAACTCTATTCAGCAGTCCAGTCCATTTGAACTTGTTTACTTATACCCTGCCTTGTTCCAGAAAGGATTTAAGGTGGATTACCTATTAATACCACACAAGATAAAATAAAGCGAAGAATAAGTGTGTGGAGAAAGTAGGGCAACAGGAAAATGAGATTCAGACAAATAAATCAAACCAGAAGCAGGCTGGACACATCGTGATCTGTAAGCACGTGTGCGTTCACCAGGCCTGGCTTCAAGTGTGTGTCTCTGTTTTTTTCTTGCTGTTCACACACAAAGGCCTCCAGATCAAAACCCCCAGTAACATATTCCCTTTTGGAAGTCGTTTGGGTCTTCCTTGCTGTGGGAGACCTCTACATTGAACATAGCTATTCACATTTAACGCGGATTTAAAAGATAATGACTTCTCCAGTAAAGGGTCCATGAAATTTCTGTCTTCGTTCCCTGATGTGTGGTAGACTAGCGGTCACGTTTATGTTTCCAGAACGGGTGATGAGTTCGGCGACCAACTAAACAGGCAGCTAGGGGGCTTGTCTTCCCAAGAGGAGGACTTTGGTTTGAAAACAGTTTACCTGTTGTCCCTTTTGGCCATAGTCAGGACAAACTTGAGTTGCCTCTGCTTCCTGCTCCTAGCAATTAAGACAGCACATGCTCATAAAAGAATGTCTGGTTTTTTTCTTCCTTTGAAAACACGGAGTTTGTTCAGCTCATGGAAGAGTGTCATGGAATTATTACCATTCAAGTTAAAAGTGTAAACAGAGCAGGTGGACTTGGTGGGGCCCATCCCAATAAACCACTGCCTGCACACTTATTCAACTTTTAGGGTGAGGCTTTGGTAGCTAATTAATAATGAAAATGGATGGGGAAGTAACTGTGGCCGTCCAAACTCTCCAGGCTTAAATGATCTTCCTCTCTTGGCTCTCTGGTAAGAGTCGGCAAACTTTTTCTATGAAGCAGTAAATATTTTTCATGCCATGAGTTCTCCACCAGAACTATTTAACTCTACCATTGTCATGTAATGCTTGTGTACAGACAGTTGGTAAGCTACTGAGTATCGGTAGTTACATTCCACAAAACTTTACTTACAAAAAACAGTGGCAAATGAGTTTGGCCCCAAAAGAATAGCGTGTCTACCTTGGTCCTATGATGCTATAGTTACTTCAAGTTTCATTATATCCAAAGCTGCTTTATAATTGAAATTCTGACTTTTGACAGTCTCTCCCCTTGAAGGTGATAGGGAGGCCCTCCGCATAGGGAAAGAGGCCTTCATTTGTGAAATAATCATTGCCATCTACAGATCAGCTATCTACAGCACAGCGCTCCCTATATTGTTAAAAGACAAAAAACGATGACATTCTTGGCTCTTCCATAAGTCTTAGCCTAATGGTGGCCTAGCAATTTGCTGAGGTCTGGCTGAAATGCATGCAGATGGAAGGCACAGACCTCAACGGCCTGACAATAACCCACTTCAGCCATTTTAATTTTCAGTCTTTTATCAAGCCCCATTACTATGCATATTTATGCATACACCATATTACTTCCCCTCCTCCAGAAGTTTCCTCACGGAACTGCGTGGGTTGCCGAGCCTCCCTCATCTTATTAAGCATCATATATAAAAGTGATCATTTGGGCAGTGTTTCCTCCTTTGAAAACTTGTTGTTACAGACACCGCCTGAAAGACTTGTAAAACTCTACATGTGATCTCTCTTAACAGTTCAGTGGGGGCATCAGAAGTGTATCTGTTGTTACACTTCCTGTTTTGAACCAGAGTGTCCATGGTCACTCCTCAACGTCTTCCCTATAGTTTCATCTATATTTCTCTGGCTCCACAAAATGCAGTATATGTTCAGCTCCTTAGACTATATTCAGCTTAGTTTTCTAACTTCTCTGCACTCTCGATCTCGTCATCTTTTTCTAGATTTGATGGGTCCGATTGTACTTTTCTCTTGCTGTGGATATATAAAGACTACATGGGCATAAATAGCAAACAAACTATTTGGGTTGCTTGAAACTGTGAAAGACCACAAAAAGATATTTCCCTTTGTGTTTAGGAGTAGAAGAATAAGGAAGTGATAGCCTGAGGCAGATGGCGTAATGATAACAGCTAACAGAACTATTAAATTCAGACTTTGTTTTTAAATTCTGCAAGGAAGAAAGTGGTCCGTGGTCCGCAGGATTTAGGAGTAAGAACAAACAATAGTTTCAATGTGTGTGTTTGCTGTGTTGTTGGTTTTTTTTTTTTTTTCCTGGGGGGATATGTTTTTTACACTTCACCTCATTTATTTTCACCCTGTGAGGTAGTCAGAGCAGTTATTATTATCCTATTTTGTTGGGGAGGAAATTGTGACTCAGCCTTCTGTGACTTGTCCACTTGCACAAACAATGTAAGGAGGGCGTTGACTGCGAGTCTCCCGTGATGACTGGACAGTCTGACAAAACCTGGCTACTGCAAATGAGCGCTGTCAACTTCAGGTTCAAGTTGTGCCCAGCCACTGAGAACCCCGGGATGCTGGACAAACAGCACACACTCTCGATCTTCTCACCGAATAGGTGACTGTGAAGGGAGGGCTGAACCTCAGTAATCCCTGAAGTCTCCCAGAAACCAAACGATGAATGAATCAGGGAGATGTTAATTCATTTTTCAAAAAGGAGGATAGATTCCAGACCCCCAAAACGGGTCAGCTCTTCTCCCACAGTGAGTCCAGAAAGAGTCATGGCTGGATTCTCTAATGGTTTGTGAGTATGAACAGAGGAATGCCGTGGTTTATGAGGCATGAACCCAGGTTCACGAGGAACTGAGTGAGTTAAGTTAGGCTAGCTTCAGTGAGGTTCTTGCTTTTGAAATGGAGCAACTTTATAAATCAGAGGGCAGACTGGTCACACGTCACTTTTGCAATAATATCAGAAAAGAAGGACCGCTTATGGAGTGGCTATTGTCAGTTCAGCAAGTGAACCCCATTCACCTGCTTCACTTACCCACAGAATACTCTGAGTGGGCTGCCACTTTGTTTATCTGCTTTTTAGAAGATAAGAGACAGGGATCCCAGGAGATCAAATAGCTTATGCAAATTGCTGAGCTGGAACTGGAGCCAACAATGTCTGCCTCAGAGCTGTTGAGGGCAACAACTACTCCATATTACCTTGACACACAGCCAGGCTCAACGAGGTCTGCCGCTAATGTCAACTGTCTCCAGAATGGATCAGAATAGCCGCAGATAGTCATACAGGTTGTAAACAAACCCCAAGCATGTTGGTAAATATTTTGGTCTTAATCTGCTTGGCGCTTGAAGCAATGAATTGGCTAAAGACAAAAAAACATGCTTAATCACTTCTGCAGTTCACAGAATCAAGGAAAGCCAGGAACATCTCTACTCTTCCCTCACGTTTGCATAATGGTTCCCATTTTACAAAATACTTTCGCCGTGTGTACCTCAGTGGATTCTCACAAGCCCCAGAGGAATACAGCCGCCAGTCTCCACCTGCACTACTGTTTTTCCAGTGAGCAGAACTGAGGTTCATGAAAATGAGGCGACCCAATGCTAGTCATACGGTGAATAATTTGGGGACTTCTGTTTTCTGTCACGGTGCAGAGTCATGACAAGAACCAGTATCAGGACATGCAGTTGTGAGATCAAAACCAGTAAGATGAAGTCTGATAAAGGTGGAGTTCAACACCAAAGAAAAGTGTATGTATTTGGGTATTTAATGTAATCCAGCACTGTATTTTGATTATTAGTCCACGCCAATGCAGGGTGGGGTTGGATTAATCAAAGTGTCATGTCTGCCTCCCAGTCAGCAGTGTTTTCACTGACCACGGCACCATTCCAAAGCAGCCATGGCACCTCTATTCTCTGGGTCCAGAATTTATTCAGTAAAAACTTGGACCAAGTAGAGAGTAGTCTGTCCACAGAGGCAGGTAACGTTTGAAGAGATAATGGACTAATACACTGCGTAGGGAAGACTGTGAAGAAATGAGACATTCTGATTTTCTTTATAATTTCAAAATAATTATCACATGGAGGAGGAAAAGCATTTGTTCTGTGATGTATATCAGTAGGTGCTAAGTGTCAGATTTTAGATTTATGTAACTCATACGCCCATTGAGCTTCCCTATCTTTTTCCCTATGCTTTTCCATAGTCGGTCATTACTACTCTATGGCATACAGATGAGCTTTGTGACTTTTATTGGGGGAGGGGGTTGAGACAGGTTTTCTCTGAGCAGGCTTATCTGTCTGTCATGGAACTCACTCCATAGACCAGGCTGGCCTTGAACTCACAGAGATCTGCCTGCCTCTGTCTCCTGAGTGCTGGGATTAAAGGCAGGTGCCATCATTTGCCACCTGGCAAGCTTCATGAAGTTTTAGTGCCGCCTTGCATTATGAGTAGCATTCCCTGAGAGGCTCGATGGTCATTCTGCTTCTTAGGAGTCAGTTGAAAGGTGAACTTAAGGACTGGGGATGTAGCCTCGTGATAGAGGTTACTGAGCGTATGTGTGCTCGGCCCTGGATTTGATCCCTAGCACTTGCCAAAACAAAAAATAACAACAACATTGAAACAAACCAAACAACAAGAGAACTTGCCTCCAAAAATTTACAAGCTAATTCTAATTTTATTTTTCATCTTTCTACAATTAGTGCTTGGCATACAGTTGATATTCCAAAATATTTATAGAGATGAACCTTCAAACGACTCGAGGTTGATAGTAAAACACGGGATGGGGCGGGGGGCAGGGGCGGGGGAACTCATGGACTGAAGGTCCCTTGCAGCCCTCCGAAGAGGTCGAATCTATAGATAGCTTGATTTCAGACCTCTGCTCTCCAGAAACAAAGCAGTACGTTTCTGTTGTTTAAAACATCGAGTGTGCCGCATTTGGCAATGGTAGCCCTCGCAAACTCCTAGGCTGCTTTATTTCTCAGCCTACAACAGAGACCGGAGAGAGTAAACATTCGATAACTATTTTTTTTTGAGTGGATGTTGAATAAATGAATAACTAGAGAAGTAAATGAAAATTTGTTACCTCAGGAAACTCATCTATTAGTCCCTCCCCAATCTCTGTTGTCATTTGTAAAGTGACATCTCCTACACTCTGGAAGATTTATCCCGTTCTCATCTATTCTTACCAGTCATAAAAAAGGAGTTTGTATGACATAAAAATTGATCATATATTAGAACTTATCCGGGAAGCTTATTTAATCTAAATCTCTTTTTGAAAAATATAGACAGACGTGGGTTTTAGAGATGGTGGAAAATTTAATTTGACCCGAGGCAAACGTCTGAAACGAATCATTTCCTGAGATGGCTTTTAGAGTTTGATCCTGTGTTTTTCCTTGATGAATTTATCTATTTATGGAAATCAGGTCAGTGAGACTGTGTGGGTTATAGGCAATGTGATTTCATTGCACCTCAGGCCCAACTATATATCAGGGTAGAATCTTCTTCACTGAGGAAATGGGCTGTCAGCAACGAGATGCTGAAGGGATCAAATCAAAACCAGATACAGAAAACTAGCTCCATGGCTGGCCAGTTGGGTACATCATTACCTGAGAAGATATACTTACATTGCCCTCAAATTCTGGGCTTTGAAGAATAACCTGGATGAAGTAACAGTGAAGAGAACTACAGAGACCTGTCTGGGTATGACTAGACTCATTCATCTGGGTTCTCTCTGGAAAGTCCCAGCTGGCCAAATGGAGTGCATGTTTCCAGTTCCTCAAGATGACTGTCCAGGGCTGACCCACAGAGCTGCTTCCCCAGGGGTGCAGACCACCTCTTAAGGGTTCACTTCTTTGACTAGATGTCTTGCCTTCCAATGGACGCATTATGTCTCTTATCTCCTCCTATCCCGATGAGAGACTGGGCATGTTCGGGTGGCCACAGATGTGTTTTCTTGCCGTTCAAGGCTGCTGACTCCTTCTATGTGGAACCCTCTGTCTTCTTATTACAAATTTTTACTACCTACTTGGCCTTTCTCCTACTTCCAAACTCACGTTTCCTGAGCTGGATCATTAAGGAAGTGGGTCACAATGTGGACAATTCAGATTCATAGGGAATAGACAAGAAGGCAGGGATTTTCCAGTTCCAGAAGAGGGTTAGGTATCACTCCTTTTGGTGGTCTGTTGGGCTGAATGAAGACATTTTAAACGGAAAGTTTGGTCCTTCCGTCTGAACACGTCTTGAGTTTCTCTTGCTACTTGTGTGAGTTACTTTGATGGTTGCTGAGATAAAATGGCAAATTAAGGAAGGAAATGGCTATTGTAGCTCACAGGTCCAGGGGATGCAGTCCCTCGTGTCTGGGAGAAGATGTTGGCAGGAGGCAGCTGGTCACGCTGTGCCCACAGTCAGGAAGCAGAGTGGCACATCCTGCTCCTCAGCTGACCTTCTCTCTTTCATGTTGTCCAAGACCCCAGCTCAAGGAATGGCACCTGACCAATTTAGGCTTGGTCTTTCTACCTCAACTAACCTAATCTCAAAAATCCCTCATAGACTTGTTGGCATGGCCAGTCTAACTCCCATCAAATGGACTAACCATCATGCAACCCTATTGGTGAAATTATTAAGGCCACTCCATGTAGTTAAAAGGGAGGTTTATTTTGTGGGGTAACTTACAAGTGAAGGGATAGGTAACAGGGTCTGGGAAAGTTGTAGTGCAGCCTGGCGGTGTTCTCTGGAGAACTCTGCTCGGTCTACCTCCAGTGTCCAGGGTCCAGGAACCAAGAGAGCCCACGCATCCAGATCTTGGGTCTTCAGCATCCTCTCTCAGCCCCGCCTTGTAGGCGTGACAATTACCGAAGCCTCAGTGGGGGTTGGAACTTCCAGGTCAAAGCTGGAATGGCTACCTACTACACAACCCCAACTTAGTCAAGATCAGAACATCTAACCAAGGGCTCACCATATGGAATCAAACCCAGCAAATTTACTTCCAAACTGCTACTGGCTGAATAGTGATGCCTTCCCAGCCATAGGTTGGAACTCCACACACCCTGTGATAATATTAACATGGTAATTAGCTTTATCTTACTGTGACAAGTACTAAGAGACCTTAAAAAAAAGTCTTAGTCCATGATCCTTTGACTCATTGCCAAGTTCGTGTTGCACTGGAGACTTGTAACAGAGAAGGCTTATAGAGCAGAATAGCTCGCCTCACAGCAGGCAAAGGAGAGAGATTCAGAGGAAGGGGCTGGAGACAGTACATGTTGTTCGAAGGTACGTATCCTAGTGACCTGCTTCCTCCATCTGGGCCTCACACCTCTCTGAGTACCGCTAGCTGGGGACTAAAACTGATGGGGAGCATTTCTTGCTCCAACCACCACATGAAGGGATTATATCAGGTGTTCCTCCCTATGCATGAGATAAGTACCTTTACAAAAGGGTTAACACGTGTATCCTTAGCCCTTCCACGACATCAGCCTAGAGCCACGAGGCATCTACAAGGCAAAGACCTTCATCAGACAGTGAATCTGCTGACTCTGTGATCGTGGACTTTCTAGACCCCAGAATTGTAAGACAGAAATTTCTATTATTTATGAATTACCTAGGCTAGGACATTTTGCTGGAGGGGTAGCAATGGACTGAGATATTTCTCCTACCTTTCATTTTTGCAAATAGCCCAGTAAAGATTGAGGCCTTAGTGCAAGCAACTGTGTATATTTGCATTGTGACAATTCAAATGGAAAAATCAACTTCCAGAACGGAGACTCTTCGAATCTTTGAATTACGATGAGCAGTTAGAAGATGTCTTAAATATCATCCTTTTAAACTCAATTATATTATAGATTAAGGGAAAAAAAGTAGTCTGACTAAGAGATCTTTTCTAGATGACATATTTTTCATGTCAAGACATAGTTTCATATCTTTATGATTTAAAGAAGTTATTCCTTCTGCGAATCATCTCTGCCTGATGAAGGGACCAAAAAAAAGTATAAAACAAGACAGCCGATTTAACCATGACCATAGAGCTGAGAAAAAGAAAGAACTCTGACAAGAAACCATGTCCCCTGCACTCCTCACTCAGAACTCTTGTGATTAGCTGATCATGAAAGTAAATTAAGTCTAGTTGAGAATTAGAATGTTGGTCCCAGAACTCTGAGGTAAACTAGGTTCTAGTGTTATTCCTACCATCTAATGGTATCAATCTCTATAGTAATTACCCTAATTTCTTTAGAGAGTAGAATAATGGTCTCATGTTGAAGGGCTGAAGCCTATCGAGGATCTTCTGAGAAAAGTATACGCACCCATGCACAATCTCAAGTAAGACAAGTCACCAGCTTGGGGACAGAACCCTAGGCTAATGCTCTAAACATTAAGACCAACTAGGAAGGTGTCTTTTATTTCCTGAGCGTTTGCTGTGTTCTGGCATTATTCACAGAACTTTACACGGTATGATGTTCATACTGAGTGCCAACTTGACAGACTCTAGTGTCATCTAGGAGACAAACCTGTGCGTGTTTGCGAGGGAGCTGGTAGATTGGGCTAACCGAGATGAGAAGACCCACGCTAAATGGAGCTAGCTCCATTCTCGATGGACTGTAAAGGAGACAGTGAGCTGAGCACCAGCATTCACTTTTCTCCCTCTGGTTCCTGACTGTGGATGCCATGTGACCAACGGCCTCACATTCCATCTGCTGTGCCTTTCCTCATCATGCTGGACCATCTATGGGAACGGTGAGTGCAAATAAACCCTTCCTTCCTACAGGTGCCGTTGTCATGGCAACTAGACAATTAACTAGTGCACATGAACTACATGATTTAATTCCCGCCAAGCCACTTGTGTTAGCATTTATTTTGATCTCTAGTCCGCAGAGTAGAGATTAATGCACTGTCTGTGGTTTATTTAACAACTACTTGATAAACAGTGACTGATGCTGGGCATGGTGCTTGGTGCTGAGGATACAGAAGTGCCCCAAACTGGCCTAGTTCTAGCTTTTCTCAATCTCAGACTCCAGTGGGGGGGAAAATAAAGGTATCACGTGTGTTCTCAGGAATGTGTCATGAAGGAAGCAGACAAGGGGTGGTATGTTGGGCACTGATCACCACATGAACATGTAGAGTAGTTGGAAGAACCTAAAGAAGGAAGTCAAGCGTGGACCTCCAAAGAGGTGAGGGGGAGTCACAGCATGAGAAGGTGTGGAAGATGCGCGCCATAGCATACAGCGCATGGGAGTTAAATCATCCACTTGTGGCTAATGCCGTAGGGCACAGTCTGAATCCAAACAGACTCCTTTGCCCCCAAAGTCTAACTACCCCAGTCACCACAGTTCAGTTCTCTATAGCACAATGACTCTGGTGACATGGGGTGCTGTCCTTTCCTGGTCTTCATGGAGGGGCCTGTGAAGTGCCCCTCTCTACAGTACCAAACTGTGGTGAGGGACCCCAATTCCCCATTTTCAATGTGCCATACTGTATTTCTCTCTTGCACTGTTTTCTGCTCGAGAACCCACCCGTCATCCAATTCCCAAAACCCTGGTCTTAAGCTTACCATTTATGTCTGGGGTGGGGTGTGGGTGGGGCTCTAGGTAGAAGCACAGGGAATCTTGGGTAATCACTGAGTCATTCATATTTGTATTCAGCCTCATTCTAAACATTGGGAGATTATGAATCAAATTTGGTGCCTCAATTATTTGAGGAAAAAAAAAACAACAACACAACACAACAAACCTTGAATTTCTATTTTTAAAATTTACCTACATGTCTTTAGAGCTCATCATTGTTCTGACATCTACAAAGCCCTGCCTCGAATGACCAGACCTTTAGTTCATCTTTCCAGAGAGGTAGCTCCGTGACAGGTGGGATGGGCTGCTAGACCTGGGGCTGGCCTCCTGCCCAGAGAGCAAGGTTAGGTAATCAGGTTAGCACCTACTAGTCATCAAGTCAATGTACCTGATGCCACTGTGGGAAGAAGAGATGCCAAACATGACAAGCAGAAGCACAGTGCTAATTCCAAGGTCTGTTTGAGACACAGGGCTCTAGAAATAATGGTTGAAAGGCAACCATGTCTGGAATTGGCAGGTTAAGAAGCCCTGTTCTAAAAGCTTCTTGGGAGATGTCAACAATCAACGGAAATAAATAGGTAAAGTTTATGACAATAAAATGTGCTTGACGGTGTGCTTTTGAGTGAGCACAGCGAGGTGCTGAAGTGGACAAGATGTGACTGTGGGTTTTGGCCCAGGCCATCTAGAACAGCTGATTGGGTCAGGCGGAGAGCGAGCATCCATCCATCCGTGCGTTCACATAAACGTGTTTGGAATGCAGAGCGTTCCCAACAAATGACTTTCACCAACCTTCACTTCTGGACACGATGGAATTAATTTTTGAGTCAGGGAAGTGAGATGGTCTGGGGCGCTGATATTTTCATTCGAAAGCAAGTGGGAAGACAAAAGGAACCAGACTCCTTGGCTAGCGGAGCATGAGTGACCTCCCAAGTAAGGAATTCCAACCGGAGCTTTCGACTTCAGAAGGGAATGAAGCTGGGGAAGCTTTGCATAATAGAAACTTAATGGGGACAAACACTTGGGGATGACAACAAAAGCCCCCCAAGATCCTATGAATGCACCCTTCCTTATTACACTTACCATTTTCAAGGGCCCTGATGTGCCTCCAGTACTTTTTAATTTTTAAAGCAGGGGAACATTACTGCTAATTGCTTTTATCATCCTTTCTTTTTTTCTTTTCTTTCTTTCTTTCTTTCTTTCTTCTTCTTTTTTTTTTTTTTTTAACACAGAGCTGGCATGCCAGCACATGCTTGAATGCTCTCACAGTTACATATAAACTTTAGAAAGAGGCCCCTCTTCCCCTTCCCTGACTCATACTCCATGCATCATATAACTGAGTTGGGAAAGGCTGGGAAGAATAAGCGTGGTAACTGGAGCTATTTTGTTAGATGGTGGGAATCATAGAGCAAGGGATGGAGTAAGGCGAGCATGCCAGGTTGGGGATGCAGTGTGCGGTGAGGATGGGTCCTGCAGGGCAATGAGAGAATTTGTCTTGACTTTTTGTTCCTCGGAACACTTTGCATAACAGATCCCATGTCTTTTTGAAGATGCAAGAGCCCTGAAAAACCTTCACTGAAGAGTCAGAGGTTCTAAAACCCAGTGCAAAGGTATACAGAAAGGGCAGGCTGAGGGCTGCTGCCATAGCCTGGTTTGGACCACAGAATCCCTTTGAGAATCTAATAAAGATTGCCAGCATTTTCTGCTGAGAAACAAACTCCATAAGTATTTCCGGGCCCATGTCAAAGGTCTCATGCATGCAATGGAGAGTTTGATGAACTTTCTGCTTTGTGACTACAGGTTATTGGCTGACCATTAAATAGCATTCAGCCATCCTAACTGTTAGATCCATCTGACTTTCTATTTACTAGCCAACCAAGCCGGACAAGCATAGGATGTTTATTGGCTACAGTTTCTTGATATATGGAACAGGTATAATATTGGTACCGATTCCTAGGTTATCATGAGAGTAATCGTTTATGGAACACAGAGCACACATGGGAAGGACAGCATCAGGTTACCACTGCTGTTTAGTTAGCACACTTCATCACTGACCTGCCCCCCACCCCCCCAGCCTCCAGCACGCTCCCAAGTCTCTGGCTGCCTGTGCGTGGGTGGCTACTGCAGAGCAGGTCTCCTGACTGTCTTCCTAGTCTTTTGCCTTTTCTCCTGTTCCAGCCCAAATCAATTTTGTTTCCTGGCCACTCTCCTTCCCTTTAGGGTCTCTCCACGTCACGCAAAAGGCAGCAGCCTGTGTTCCCATGTCTTAATGAATCTGCTGCGCAGAAATCCATTAGGAGGAAGTGCTAGGAAAACAAGATTGCGTGGCTGGGGAGTGCTTCCTTGCTGTGTGGCCCAGATCAAAGGGCAGCGGGGACAAGTGGAAATACCAGGTCTACAGGAATGACTCGCAACCCATGTCGTTAATTCATTTTCTCTTTAACAGGAGGGGAAGAGGTGGCTTTTTATTTCTACATAAATTGTATTTTAAAAATTTAGACTTTCAGTTTGAAATGTTGTTTTTGGTATCAAGTTGCTCTGGTTGGTTTACTTCAAACTATTACATACCCACACACACCCACTCTTCTTCATTTTTTATTCATTTTTGTTTCTTTGAATCAGGATCCTACTGTGTAGTCTAGGCTTGCCTTCAACTTACAATCCTCCTGCCTCGGTGTCCACGACCCCTCACGTGGGCTGTAGTGATAGGTGAGTTGCCACCATGGGCAGCCTGCTGGAAACGTCTAGCTAGTTTCTCTGTACCCGAATCCACTGCAATCATATTTGTGTCGAGGACCAGAAGTGAAGAGGTGGGATGCCGGAAGCTCTGAGCAGAGGAGACCGTTGCCCCCACCCTGGTCGTGGCTCTAGCTGTCCACCTGGTAAGTTTTGTGACAGCTTAGAAACCAAGTCTGCAATGTTGTTCAGCAACGCGGGACATCTCTAAACTTCTAACCCGGGCAAGGTTAGATCTGGAGAATGATAACTCCTCTGGTGCTTTTTTTTGTGTGTGTGTGTGCCAATCCGACTCCTACCCTCTTAGACTTGAAAGTAGGGCTTTAAGGTGCTTTGCCACAGAAACCAGAAAGCAATCTTTAAATAGGCCCTAAACAGCAAAAGCTTGCATTCTCATTAGCCTAAGTACTGAGTTTAACTTCGCCCACACAAGAATGATATGATTAGAGGCAAGAGAACGGGTTTTTGGCTTTCTGATGCTCCGCCTCGCCGGTAGTCATTGTCTTCTATGTCCTTTCCACACTGGCTGGGCAGAGAGAGGTTCAAGGCAGTGCCAGTGATGACCCTAGCCCCCAAGTCTTCCTCTGGGATGGGGGTCATGTGAAGGTCCCCTAAAGGGCTGCCATCAGGGGACAGAAAGTGAGGCCGCTTTGCAATGGAAAGTAAATACTTTTAAAGGAGTCGTTTCGGTCATTCTGTTCTGTTTTTAGACAGACGTGGGTTCAAAATTCTCCTGTACTGTGTTCTAACTGAGGCTGGGGCTGGAAAAATTACTGCCAGCTCTATTACCACGGTTTCCTTCTCTGCAGCTGGAGACACAGAGTCACATATATATATTTGCACACACATACACACACACACATTTACACAAACACCCCTCCCTGCCAAACACACACAGAGTGTGTGTGTGTAGCATGTCACACTTATTTTCTGGTCTTCAGACAAAGCAGGGTCTTGAACAGTGGTAAGTTCTCCTGGAAGATGAGAATTTGTCTTTTGCAAAATGGTTTAACGTTTAGAGCCAGCAGAGATTGTAGGTTTGGGAACGAGAGAGGGTGTGTTGGGGGGGGTGGGGAAGGCTGATGTTTATGGGCTTTGGAGATAATGAACGCAGGTGACCGGCTGACATACCGATCATCCACTTCGTACTAACTGCAGCTGGTTGTCTTTGACAGTTTGTCTGAACCGAATGCCGTGAAGAGACATATCGACGTAACAAATTTGTATTGATGCCTACTCTGTTCTAGACACTGTTGTGTTCTGCAGATGCAAAGGTCGGAGAGGCCAAAATGCCATTGCCAGATAGCCTAGGACATTTCTCAGGATGCAAAGGTTCTCAGTGATGCCAGGTTCCAGGAGAATTCTTAATATTTTTTGTTTTCTGTTTCGGCAATACATTTTAATGGTCATTTTGTTATAAATTATAACTTATTTATTAATTATATAATTGTTATAATTATATATAATGTATTTTATATAATTATAAAAAAGTGTTCTATGGAAATAACCTCAATGAATGACTTATTCAAAGATTCGGGATTTTTTTTTTTTTAGCTTGATGACTAACAGTGTGCTTATATGTCCTCATATTCCTCTGAAATTTCCTCTTATCCAGGGTCCAAATATTAGACTTGAAAAACACTGGCAGCAGAGTCTAAACTTTTGTCCTCTTGAACTCTAAACTTGGCTTGTCTTCTTCCCCAGGACACTCACTGGAACCCAGCAGGCCTTAGAAATTTACTCGGAGACAATGTGCCTCGGCCGCCTGGGCTCAAAGGTCTTCCAGCTTGAACAGTTTCTACCTCCTTTGCTTTCTTTCTCACTGGATTGGGAACCTGAGGTGTTTTGTTTTTGTTTTGTTTTGTTTTTTTTTTTTTTTTTTTTTTGGTGACGTCTGGTTCGAAGGAGAGAGCTCTGGCTGGACATCAGATTCTGTCTTTAGAAACGGTGCTAAATGCCCATGGAATCGGTTCCCTTCTTGGGGGATGGTGCTTCCCACTGGAAACAAGGGAATGAGAATGTGGAGAACAATAATGGCAGCAGCCGGGCGGTGGTGGCACACGCCTTTAATCCCAGCACTAGCAAAGCTCGGAAATGCAGTGGCGATGCTCTCCTGGAGAGGGGGTCCCCTGAGGATACCAAGTAAGGGAGGCTGACGTTGTGTTGTAGAGGGTCGATACAGAGTGGCAGCCGCTATGCTCATTACAGTTCCTGGCCAGCTAGGGGGAGGGGCTCTAGCAGGTCCCAGCATGGCAAACATGGCTCTTACAAGCCTTGCCCTTCCCCCATTCCCCGTCCCTTGCTAAAAACCGTTAGATGACATTCCTAAAGCTAGCCGCCAAGATCTAGTCCCTTATTTGGCCACTTCCTCCTCCTGAAGTCCACTACCGAGGTCCAGCTATCAAAGTATTGAAGTCCAGCAATCAAAAGTCCCCTTTTGGCTACCCTAATTAACATGTTCAATCACAATTATACACCTCATCCTAACATGGGGTTTCCCCTTTTACATTTATAAATTGTCATTTGCCTACATGTCTGTCTCCTCTGTCTAGAGGTAGACTTTTGTTACCCGGGGACGAATATCCCTTCCTTCTCTCCCTTACCCCCTTTCCCTCTCTCTCTCATCCTCTCTTTCCTGTCTGTGTCTCTTATTCCCTTCTCTTTGTCCCTCTGGAGCAAATAAATCTCATTTGTGTTGAGAAACTTGGTCTTGGGGTGTCTTGTGCCAATACTGGTCCCTTCACTAGGGCTCCATGCTCCATCTAGACTCAGACTCCCAGTATCACCAGTAAAGAGAGGAGACCCCAACAGCAGTGCTGATCAGTACTCATAGTGTTTGGGTTCCTTATGAAGGGAGAGTTCTTGAAAATTTTGTGACCGTGCAAGGAGGAGAGAGGATGCATTTCTGTACCTCACATGTCATTGGCTAATGTAGGTCACGTGGCTGTGCCCACATTCAAAGAGGATAGGGTAGGGTAAAGAGCTATAGTGATCTCTGTGACCAAAAAGTTAATATTCTTAGTATGCTCATTTAAAAAAATATTAGAGACCACGGCACAGTTTATTATCCCAAATAGTGATCATTCTAAAACACAAAACCATCAACAGACTCGAGTTGGCTTTAGATTTGATTATATGCCCCCTTTTTTTTTTAGACCAGGAAGTCCTCCAGGAGGAGGAACGAGAAAGAATATTAGGCAATTGCTGACTGGTGGATTGCCTACAGACCTAGCAGGCAAGAGCGTCTAGCACGAGCCTGTGCACAGGAACAGAGCTGACACGGGTAGATGTGTGAACAGAAGAGCAGGGCCTTAGGGCAGACTCTGCGTACCCTGGACTGGGAAGCCATATTTAGACTTGTATTTAATATCGAGGGCACAAGTTTGGAATGAAAGATTGGGAGAGAAGGGCCAAACAAGAGTGAACGTAGAGACGTTGGTTCAGGTGCTTCGGCTTCTATGGTGGCAGGCCCTTCATGCTTGATGCTTTCTGGGCTTGTCACTATGCAGGTCAATTTATAAAATTCTGCGAGAGAGGGTGATATTTTTACTAAAACACATGATTACTTCATTACCTGTTTCATAGAGGTGGGAATATCTCTGCTTTAAAGTGTTATCTTGCTGTCTGTTGTCTTGGAGACAAGGGGTCCTGAAATAGTGGGCGGGTTTACTGCTTGCATATAATATTCTCTCCTCCCTCCCCCAGCCCTGGCTAACCTGGTACTCATGAGTTGTTGAAGATCATCCTGAACTTTTGGTCCTCCTGCTTCTGCCTCAGGAGTGCTGGGGTTCTAGGGGTGTGCTACATTGCCCAGCATACATGGTCTGGAGGATCAAATCCAGGACTTCATGAGCACTAGGTGAGCTCTCCACAAACTGTGCTACATCCCCAGCCTTGAATATAGTACTCTTAAAATGACATCACAATTCAGGCTAAAATATTGATTACCAAGTCACCAAAAACATATGTTGGGATGAAGGGGTACACACATTCAATATAGGGAATACATCTTCTCTCCCATACATACATACATACATACATACATACATACATACATACACAGAGATACATGCATACTTACACACACACACACACACACACATATGTACATTAGCTTTTCTGTGCAGCTTACAGGCTATATTTTTACAGACTTCCATTTTATATTATTATTATTTTCAAGTCAGGGTTTCTCTGTGTAGTCCTGACTGTCCTGGAACTTGCTCTGTACATAAGGCTGGCCTCAAACTCAGAGATCAGCCTGCCTTGGCCTCCTAAATGTTGGGATTGAAGGTGCGGACTAATGACCACCAGGTTCATTTTGTATTATTTTCCACAACTGCTCTTTGCATTGGTGTGTTTGGAGAACTGGCTGTTGTCTAGTTAAAGATGCAAGGAGGAGGGAACATTCCTTGAGTCTGCTATGCATCTTCTGAAATGAGTTCATTATTTAGGGACAGCAAAAATTGGAAGGGGAAAAAGACATGATAGCGTAAGAAAATTACACAGGAATATGTAAAATTTTAAAACATATTGGGAAGACAGGTGGACACTAATGTGGCCATGGAGAAGAAAACAACTCAGTGGCTCTGTCTGCTCCTGAGGTCGGGGATATGCCTCAGTAAATAAGACTGCTCACTACTTCTCAAGCAGAAGGACCCACCCGAGTCTGAATGCCCAGGACTCATGTAAAAAGCCGGCTGTGGCTGCAGGTGCCTGGAGCCCCAGGATTGTCGCATGGAGAGAAGGGGACCCCAAGAACTCTCTGGCCAGCTAGCCTGATTGAAACCAGCTTTCAGCTCAGCAACCACTGAAGGCAACGAGGCCGGGAGCAACAGGGGAACACACTGAAGTCTTGCTTTGGCTGCTGAATGTGTGTACACAGGTGTGTTCACCCGTAGATATATGTATGTACCACATTCGTAGAACACACACACACACACACACACACACACACACACACACACACACACACACACACACACACACACACACACACACACACACATGCTTCTACCCCAGTCTATACATACCATTTCACATTAGGGATCCTTTGAGAAACCATCTCCATGCCTGAGAAAGGCAAGCTACACATTAATCAGATCAAAGCTGGCCACTGTGACCTTGCCCACACTAATACGACTCTGTTGCAGAGGCAGTTATGGGTCCCACAGTGACTGTAAACTGGACTCCAGGATTGGTGAGAATGTTCTCTACAACATGCATCTGAGCTGAATATGGCCTTGACTTTAAGCCCTGGTTCTACTAAGCTGCAGAGCCACCGTTAGGTATGGAAAGCTGACCCCAATACTGACCAGAAGGAATTGGTAACATTGTAAACTGTAAATCCTGGGGTGGGGGACTTATCAAACCCGTGTTAGGGATTCTCCAAGGATGATTGGCTGATTCGAACATCTGTGGATGTGGAGAGTTAGAATGTTGCAGATCTGGAGCCACATTATCTTGGGCTATCTCTAGGCCCCTCCACAGTCAGTCATTCACTGCCTACCTTTGTGATGGACCTAACACTCTTGGGACTCAAGTCCTTTTGGAATGGAATAACAGACCGCTAGGTTCCAACATACCCAAAGCTGAGGCCTTCTCCCTCTAATTCCTCTTCAGATGAGAGCTGTGTTTTTGCGTGGATGATACTCAGGAGTGGTGGAGGAGTAAAGTCCCAACAAGAAAAGCCCCATGCTGACAGAAAGGAGAAAGCACAGCTCCCTTTCTGTTCTGTTTGCTGTTGCCAAGTTCTGATCCTGGGGGCTCCGGTCCATTTTATGTGGCCTAAGGCAGTGTGGAGGTGTACTTAAAGCATGTTACTCATGGGCTCATTTCCACAAAAGGATTTCCATCATCGGGAACCTGACTTTTCTTAGGGTGACATTGTGTGTGTGTGTGTGTGTGTGTGTGTGTGTGTGTGTGTGTGTGTGTGAGCCAGACAAGTTTTACCTGTTGGGTACACATGTATGGAAGGCCACCATATAAACAAACCAAGCCAAAGGTGTGAGGCCACAGAGTGACTCCAGATCATGGGGCTGGATGGGTCAGGGTGAGGACTGTGGGATGGGCCCTTTCTCCTGGAGCCTGAGAAGGTCTGGGATTATTGCCTGGCAACTCCTAGAGATGAATTCAGGTGATTATATAACTTGTTTCCCAGACTTTCTTGTGCAGCGTGAAGATGGCAGCTGTTCACGGTCCCTCTGCGTCCGTGGGTTTGATACCCACTGTGGCAGGGCCAGCTCGTCAGGTTGGCCAACCTTGGGGATCCTGTTGTCACAAAGCATTTTCTTCTCTCTCCACTTTGCTTGTTTACTTAGCAGAAGGGACTCCACCCTGCCGGCAAGTTTTGACATTCTCTGATACCCTGGATGGCTACTGTAGCTTGGCTTTCAATGACAAGAAATCCTATCATACTCATTTGCTTGCAACAAATCCTCTTTAACACTTGAGAAGCTCGGCTCCCACGGACGTAATGGCGTGCTGTCAAAACAGCCTCCCCCACCCTCACCCAAGTAGAATTCTCCTGCCAATGCAGTAGCTGTAGCAGGCACTTGAAAAGAAGACCAGAAGAGCCCTGCCCACTTTCCTATGCAATTCTGGTAGCAAAGAGGAAAGTGTTATTCCAAGCTATTCCAATACGGTTTGACCTATAAACCGATGGCCTTATTTCTGTGATTTTTTAAAATCACAATAACGTGTTAAAGTACTTTCTGTGGGAAGGTATTTTGTTCAGAAGTGAGCACTAGAATTACTAAATGTTGCTGTTAGAAAGACTCTCGGAGGACAGACCACTACCCGAGGGAAAGAGCTCACTTAAAGCATGGTTTTCTTTGCTTGCCCTCCGGCTTTGGAAGTTCACTAAGTCTTAAGCATGTTTCAGAGTTTGAGGGAGCAGCAGGGATGGGGTGCTTCCACTTCTCAAACCTTGATTCTTCTTGACCAGCGTCTTTAAGTCTATCTCAGAAGTTCTTTTTATTGTCCTTTTTTCTTCGTAGGTTGTATTCTCATGGTGCGTCGCACCTTCGGGTCACAGTCTGGAGACTGTTCTCAGGGTACAAATCAAGAGAGGTTACTAGAGGGAATATTTCTCTTCAGTGTTAGTCACGCTTGTGTGTTTGTGTGTGCATGTGCACTTGGGTGTATGCACACACATTAATGCATGCATGTTCATGTGGAGACCAGAGGCTAACGTATGGTGTCTTACTCCTCTCTCTAGTCTCTCTTCTCTCTCCTCTCTCTCTCTCTCTCTCTCTCTCTCTCTCTCTCTCTCTCTCTCTCTCTCTCTCTCTCACTGAATGTGGAACTCACTTCTAGACTGGTTGGCCAGTGAGTCCTGGGGATCCACATTCCACTTTTCTCTGTCCCTCATCCCCAAGTTCTAGGGTTACAGGTATGTACCATGATGCCTAGCATTTTTATGTGGCTGTCAGAGTTATGAACTCAGGTCCTCATGCATGCCCAGCAAGATGGCAGCTCTATTTGTTGGCTCTTTACTCTGGCATTTTGAAATCCATACTGGGCAAATGACAGTTCTTTGTGGAGGACCTGGTTGGGGGAACTTGTATCTTCAATTAATGAATTTGACACAGCACATATCATAATACCATAGGAATGGCTGTCTTTTAATTTTCCATTGAATTAATAAAACATATTTCTCAAGGCCTTTCTGTCAATCATAGTTAACAAATCTATTCTTTTCTTTTTTAAAACATGCAGTTGATAGGTTATTTATTTATTTATTTATTTATTTATTTATTTATTTATTTATTTTGAGGTAGGGACTCACATAGCTCAGGCTAGCCCACAACTTACTGTGTAGCCAAAGATGATTTTGGATTTCTGATCTTCCTGCTTCTGCCTCTCAAGTGCTGACGTTACCATCAGATGCCACTCTGTCTGGTTTATGAGGTGATTTCAAGATACTTTGTGCATCCTAGTCAAGCATTCTACCAACCAAGCCACATCTGACTAGGTGAGCAGAATCCTAAGCATTCTGGCAACGAGCATACATCACACTCTATCTACTCATTTGGGGGCCAAGAGGAAGATCACTGGTGACTCTGGCCATCTTGCACAGCAGCCTGGTCCTTTGCCTTAACCTGGGAAAGGTGGAGTTCTCCGCTTTCATAATGTAGCTTTGGTTGGGCCATCTTTCCTGCCAAAGGTAATGGGAGCTGGAATTGGTCACAGA
Source organism: Peromyscus leucopus (assembly GCF_004664715.2). NCBI lineage: Eukaryota > Metazoa > Chordata > Mammalia > Rodentia > Cricetidae > Peromyscus > Peromyscus leucopus. The sequence continues at coordinate 38,712,257 of NC_051085.1, read as the reverse complement.
GGCCCTGGCAGCTGGCTTAACCTGTTTATATAAAGATGGAACACAGCCACTGATTAAGAGAGCCACCTCCTCCTGGTTGGTTTTGGAGTACAGCCCAGAATTTTCCATGGAGAGAGCTTTTAAAAGTTGGGTCAGCATCTCAATGAAGATAAGGACATACAAGAAAGCCCTTGTGGGCTTTTCTGTCTACAGAATCCCTACAGTTCAGCCAGGATCAGAGGAGATACGGTTGACCAATGAAAGCCTTCTGTTAGTTTTGTCTCCATGAAAGGATTCCTCTTTCTGGAGTGCTCCTCACAGAGAGTGGATTAAACAGGTTAGGTTGAGGCAGGCTTAGCAGTTAGCAACCTCTTAAGCTCGAAGGCCCTGGAGGGTCAGAACGTTTTCCATGGAGGATAATTTTTTAAATGGTAAGGGTAATGTTATAAACAAGGAAAGACTACTGTTTCTGCCTTGAACTTGGGAAATAAGCTCTGAAGAAGAAGGCAGGACTGGGTAGGAAGGTGGGCTGGGGGTAAGGACTCAATGGAAGAGTGCCACACAGAGTTAGAGGAGAGACCATAATGCCACCGGGGTCACATACATGCCGCCACCGCAGCACTCATGGAGTATGTATGTTTGAGGGAGTAACATCCTGTAAAAGCTAAGAAAAGGTGATCACCGGGGTTTAGAGATGCAAAAATCCCTGGACACTAAACTGGAATTAGATCCCGGGGTTTCATTGCTTATCAAGCCCAGACTGTTCCCTTAGGAAGTTGCTTGTCTATGTGTTCTGAAAGAAGGACGCGTAGTAACACCCAACCCTGCTTGAACAGTCTTGAGTACTGTGGTGTGTAGGACTTACCGTGGTGACTGGATGGTGTTCCCGCCACGGTTTGCAACTTCCAGAAAAAAAAAAAAAAAAAAAAAAGAATATCTCACTTTTACAAAAGGCAAAATTCCCTTTGCATAAATGATTATTATATAAATAAATCTTAATAAGAGCTGCAGTCTCTCTCTTCCTTTTTTTTCTCCCCCACAAAGCACAAAGAGTTATTGTGTGATTTATGTGAAAAGGTTACATAACCGTACCCTGTTACTTTAAATAGTGTTTTTTATTTAAACTGCCAACTTCTTCATCACCAGCACAGGGGAAAAAATGCGTATTTGCTAAGCACAAAGGTAATTTTCAAGGACTGTAATTAGCTCACGATAACTCTGTCTTTTGTGATGTCTCTGAGTGTGGCACCTGTGGTGTGTCTTCTCAGTGGGGGGGGGGCGCGGGCGGGGAGCAGGCATCTCATGCGGACAGAGGAGAATGCCGCCTGTGCTCCAGCAATATATCTTATGACTGTCACTTCTTTTTTTTTTTTAATTCGAGCTGAGGACCGAACCCAGGGCCTTGTGCTTGCTAGGCAAGTGCTCTACCACTGAGCTAAATCCCCAACCCCAGCTGTCACTTCTTTTGACCAACGTGATGTGGCTCCATTTACCCCCTCGGCACTGCACAAACGACCTTTTATTACCAACATGTTAAGCGACCAACTTAAAAGCCCAACCCAATACGCGATGAAATGATGTTTCAAAGAAGAAAAAAGAAAGAGCGTGCAAAGGCCAGAAGGGTAAGCCCCTGTGTTCTACAAGTGAACAAGAGGATAGAGTGTCAGTAAGGGAAAAAAAAAGGAAAATGCGGAAAACATTTAAGAATCAGAATGCTAATCAATTCAATTTATCCCAGGGAAATTGACTGCTAAGAAAAAAGTTGAATTCCTTGAAGAAATCTCCCTTTGGGGAAGGTCAGAGTGAACGCGCACCGGGGTGTTTGCAGTGACGCCATCTGTGTTCCTGAGACTCAGTAAAAGACTGTGGAGGACTTCCGGGGGCTGACTCAGATGAGTTCCGGCCCCACTACCCATAAGGAATATCTGCGTTGAAAAATCTAGAAGGTTTCCTCGGCAGCAAAGTAAAATGCTGTGAACGTGAATTCCCTGGAAGCCACAACTATCCAACATCCCGGGATCTGAAGGACTGTTTCCTTCTGAAAAGTCAACCCCACTCCTGAGACGGAAACCCGAGCACTCGGGGCTTCTTTTTCTCACCAGGCTGGGCCACAACACCAACACACAAGAGTGAGATATAATTCACCTGCAGTCAGGAATGGCAGTGTAGCAATGTTTAAGGCTGGGCGTGTTCTCTGTGGAACTGTGAGAACAGTATCACCTGTTTGGTTACCAACCTGGTTGCCCAGGTGGCAGCTTGGCAAACGACCAGTAGGAACAACCACCACCTCCCCGAAACGGGCTGGGGACTGAACAGACATAGTTGTTCTTAGACACGACTGGCCCTTTTCAGTCCCAACATTAGATTTTTCCAATTTCAATGGGAGTGAGAAACAGCTGATACGAGGCTAAAACCACATAAATACACCTACAGTTCAGACATCAGGTACTCACTTCTGGCAAGGCTGCACAGGGGGAAAGACAATTGATTTTTTTAAGAGGGCCTTGCAATTGGCAGAGAGAAATGAGACAATAGCAGGCTGTTTGAGTGTTATGGACAGCCACGTCAATCAATAGGCTTTGCGGGTGGAATTCAATCGCAAGTTTGATTGCCGTATCTTTAAAAGTAATGTGGGACTATGGATCCTCTCCCAGGCAAAGTCTACGGGTGTCTAGGATCTCATTAAATCTTGTTGTCTGGAAGGTGTCACATGCCCTGTTTAACAGATCAAATAAGAGAGGGGCAGAAGTTAATTTTCTAGCCAGGAAGGGAGAAGTCAATTAAAAACATACATTTAAAGAGTGATCAATTTCCTTTACAGAGTCCTCAAAGGAAGTGTTTGGAAATGTGTATTTAAACTAAGGAGTAACATATCAAAGAGGAAAGGAAGGCTGGACGTGAAAGGGGAGCACCCCAGGTTAGCAGCCCCCCGTACACGCAGTAACAGCTGCAACCCTGTAGAAGTTCACAGCCACCTTGCCTGACTCCAGCACTGGATGGAGAACACTCATTAAACAGGAGATACTTTCTCAGAGACTGAAAGGCTATCTTAGGCGTCTAGCAAGCACTGGTGAGTAATGTAAGTTCCTCCATGTGCTCCACATGAAGACCGGGCTAAAATTAACACCGCTTGTAGACGGAGGGTTGCCAAGATCACACGCACATCCATTATGCTGCAGAAGAAACCTTTCTCTTCAAATCTAGAGACGGAAAAAGTTCTTCCAGGGTACTGGGCGCCTGGTTAGCTCTAAGCTGGGTCAATGGGAGAGATGCCTCTTTATTTCTGTCCTTTTCTACGGGCTACATTTAGACCTTAAACAATTAGCCTCCCTTTAAGTTTTCTTTCCTTTTCTTCTTTAAAAATCACCTGCTGTAGAAATTCTAGTATTTTGTATTTTTAGATGCTGGGGTCAGAGCAAGTAGAAAAATGAAAACTTTTTTTTTTCTCCCTTATGAGCAATTCTTTTTTTTGCCTTTAGCAGGGCATAATAAAGTGAGTAGGGGAAGAAGTCAAGACATCACATGTTAACTCCTTAGGGCCAGGAGCACAAAATCCTCACACGATGTAGGAGGTTAGCCTCAGTAGAGCAGAGCCATTTAGGAAGTTTAACAAGTGTTCCTCATCGCACGCCCTCCTGAACTGTCTCCAGACTTCACAATTAGGCACACTTATTTCTCCATCTGTGGTCATTTAGCTGTAGCCGTGAACATGAGGCAAGACCGCTGCTTTCTGATTTGATGCCTTTGTTCCTCGCCCTGACATTTCTAAATCCAGTGTTGGGTGAACTGTTTAGTTTCTGAAGTATTTTTCTCCTTGAGAGGGAGGAAGTGTGTGTTCTACAGGAGGACAGAACCTCCTGTCTTCTTAACTGCACTTAAAAAAAAAAAATCCAGTCCAAAGCTCTCAGAATAAATCACCTACAAAAGCGGGGGAGGAGAGCTGGAGGGGATGAATGGAAAAACACACTGAGCTGCATAAACATTTTAACTTTCAAATGAATGTAGGCGACCCCTGACTGTGGTCCAGCGTCTCTTTGTGAACTGTACTGGGTTCACACAAATAATACCTTTCTTCGGACTCCCCTTCACACTGAAGAGGAGCTGACCTTTAAACCTCTTTCAACTACAGTCTGACAACTCCCTCTCCTCATCACATTTCATTCATTCATTCATTCATTCGTTCATTCATTCATCCATCTATTCAACCATCCATTGCTGTAGGATGGTCTGTATGTCAAATTACTCTGATTGGTCAATAAATAAAACACTGATTGGCCAGTGGCCAGGCAGGAAGTATAGGCGGGACTAACAGAGAGGAGAAAAGAAAGAACAGAAAGGCTGAAGGAGTCACTGCCAGTCACCGCCATGACAAGCAGCATGTGAAGATGCCGGTAAGCCCATGAGCCATGTGGCAAGGTATAGAGTTATAGAAATGGATTAATTTAAGCTATAAGAACAGTTAGCAAGAAGCCTGCCATGGCCATACAGTTCATAAGCAATATAAGTCTCTGTGTTTACTTGGTTGGGTCTAAGCGGCTGTGGGACTGGTGGTAGACAGAGATTTGTCCTGACTGTGGGCAAGGCAGGAAAACTCTAGCTACAGTCCATCCATCCATCCATCCATCCATCCATCCATCCATCCATCCATCCATCCGTCCATTTACTCACCCATCCATCCACTCACTCACACAGCTGTAGCAAATACCTGTTATGTGCCATTGACTAGATAAAGCTAATAGAACCCAGAGGTGTGTTCTAGGTAGATCTAGAATGAAGTTCCGGGTCTAGTTGTTAGAAGGGAAAGAAGTCTTTACACAAACAACAACATGAACAGATGTAAGATCACAGCTTTGATAAACGCAGCAATAGCACTTGCTCCTATGAGCACAGACAAGAGAGGAAACAAATCCAGCTTGAAGGTGGATTTTCATTAGGAAGTAAGAAATGTGAAGGTTGAATGGGTGTTAGTTCACTCAAGAAGGAAATGGAGAAACTTCTGGGTTAAGGAGTATGTTTTAAGAGTAGAGGTAAGACAGGACGTGGGAATAATAGAGAAAGGGCCAGTGTGGCTGGGGACAGGAGGTCATGGGCCATCTAGTTACCACTGTAGGGGAGAGGAGCCAGACAAAGTCTAGAGGTCAAAGTAGAACATCTGTCTTTCTCTTTAAATAAAAAGTATTTATTATTAGTATTATTATTAATTACTTATAGAAGAAACTCATGTCTGATATTGTAATTCTGACCAAGAACTCATGGTTGGGAGTTCATAGGCTCCAGTGGTGATCTTACCACTATTATTTTACCAAATCCACACAGTATCGAACTGCACTCTAAATTCAAATCTTTACCCATAGAAGAAGGGTGCTCACAGACCTCATGTGAGAAGTTTCTTTGGTGCGGTGGTTGATGTAGAAATCCACAGCTTCCCACATTATAGAGAATAAGCATCCGTGGCATGCTCAGCCACAAATGAGCTATCTACGTTACACCTCCGCTCCCCCAAGGCTCAGGGACTATGTAGAAGAGGTATAATTGTAAGAGCCAGAGGCGGGGGGAAGACTGGAGTTAAAAAGCATCTTCTGGACCCGATAGGGCCACTGTGGCAGCTGTGGTTGCCTGCACAAGACCTGTACAAGAGCAAGCCTGTCTTTCTCTTAAAGAGCTAAGAGTTTTATGTAGTGCAGGGTAGCTGTGAGGAAGAGGGTAGAGATCATGGGAATTTTTTTTTCCTTTTTCCAGTATGACTTTTTTTTTTTTTTTTTTAAAAAAAAACTTTCTTTTGAGCATTTCCAATATGAATATTATATTTACATCACTTCTACTCCTCTCTCTCCTCCTTCCAACCACTCCAAGATCATAGCATAGACATTTGACAGACAACATTCAAAGATAAATACATGTGTAGATGTAACCAACCATCTTATTAAATAAGAAACACAGAAACAATGTAAAAGAGAAAGCCGAGAGGTCAGAGCTCAGAGCTAAAATCTCACCCTTCCTCCTGCTGTCCCAGCTTCCCGAAAGAGAGCTATTTCCTGTGTGTAAGTCGATTTTCCAGTCATTCTGCCTTCTCATTGGTTGTAAACCCAAACACGTGACTGCCTCGTCACTGTCTGAATGTACAGCCCCCTAGGTCTTAAAGGCATATGTCTCCAATGTTGGCTGTATCCCTGAACACACAGAGATCTATGGGATTAAGGGCGTGTGCCGCCACTGCCACACTCTGTCTATGGCTCTAATAGCTCTGACCCCCCGGGCAACTTTATTTATTAACATACAATCAAAATCACATTTCTGTACAATTAGAATACCACCACATACATGCTCTCTTGAAGTACTCCACCACACTCCTTTCTCTACCACGCCATGTCTTCACCATAGCATCTCGGACGAGTTTTCTTTCTGTCTCTTGTCTCTGCTTATCCTACTCCTCGGTCCAGGGTGCCGGTCTCCTTCTCAGCCCGAGTCCGTGCTCCTGATCTAAAATTCTGTTCTGCTCCTTCCTTGCCTGTTAGTTCCCAGCTGTAAAGCCCCAGTCCCAGTGTGGATACAAAGGCAAACATTCTCATGAGGTGATCCCGGCACCATGCTAGACTGCCATAGATCGGCTCGTACCTGGCTTTAAGACTATGTGGGACTCTTTGGGAGGCTGACCATGGGGCCTTCTATCATATGGTATATTGTTTCTATAGGAAAGACTATTTTAACAAGCCATTTATAGTAGTTTACCATCCAAATGCATTGGGTTTTTTTTTGTTGTTGTTGTTGTTTTGAGACCGCCTTTATGCAAGTCCACTTGTATGTAATACTCCAATGATTACCATGGTTACCTTTCATCCTTTGCATATTGAGCTCAAACAAGTGTCAGATGAATGAAGAACTGATTGCAAAACCCTCTAGCCCTAGTGATATGGTATTGTTTTTCTTCAGACTCTGGATAGATCAGTGATTAGAATTGCTAGTGTTGCTCAAACAGCCAAGTGGGTTTTTTTTTTTTTTTTTTTTAAGACTTGACAAATTGAATCTCAGCATTTAATGGAATTTTAACTTTTTGTTGTTGTTGTTGTTAGAGATAAAGTCTCATTACATGTTTTAGGCTGGCCTTGAACTTGCAGTTTTCCTGAGTGCTGGGATTACAGGTGTGAACCTCCATACCTGGTGCAGAATGCAAAGTTTTTAAGTCATCGTGAACTATTTCTCTCTTCGTGGTTCCTGACTGACTACGCACTTTGGTTTGTTCTCTTTCCATTCCTCCAGCCCAAAGTTTTACTTTAGCTGAACTCTTACCTTTTGCTGGGTGGTAGTAGCACATGTTTTTAATCCCAGCACTTGAGAGGCAGAGGCAGGCAGACCTCTGAGTTCGAGGCCAGCCTAGTCTAGAGAGAGTTCCAGGACAGCTATCGCTACACAGAGAAACCCTGTCTTGAAAAACAAAACTTCTTACCTTTCCCCCTCACAATGAGGAATGATTTTAAAGCCCCCCCCCAACCCCCTGCCTTTCCTCTTTGTGACTATGATGAGACCACAAAGGAAACATGTCAGCTGAATGTGCAAGACTTTGTAATAGGGTAGGAAAGACGGATAAATCTGTGTCCTGTTGGGTCATATGGCTGGCAGGCCTGCTAAGCCCACAGAACTTTCTGTCATGATGGAGAGTGTCTCTGACCAACGCAGTCTCCACTAGCACTTAAAATGTGGCATTGAACCCAAAGTCTAAACTTTTCTCATTATTTTATTTTAATGAATTCAAAATAGCCACAGGAGGCCCCCGACTTGAAAAGTTCCTGTGGGGGAGGGAAGCAGGAGGAGACAGGCTTAATGAGATATAAGGAAAAAAAACCAGATAGGGCCTGCTAAAGATAATTAAACAGAGCAGAAGGGGGGAGATCTGGGGAAAGGAAGAGAAGGAACCAGAGGGGACTGGGGTCGCTCAGGATGGCAGTCGGGGAAGAGAAAGGATCAGAATAAAGTTTAACGAATGATGTATTTTATATCTACATATATAATATATGAAAATACAACAATGAAACCCATTCGTTTGTATGCTAACTTTAAAAATTAATAAATTTTTATTGCAGTAGCCAAAGGGCAAAACCAAAATAAAACCAACTTGTGACATTTTTTGGAGCTAAGGAAAAAGCCGTTAGATTCCAGATTAATGTCATTTTAACATAAGGAAAATGTGGGATACATGACATTTACATAGTCTTCTGGGGAAATAAGTTTAAATGTGTTAACAAAGCTAAAAGCCAGCCAACGAGGATGGCTGGTCATTTTGTAGCCTTTCTCAAACCTTATCTATGCCCTCTCCTCTGGAAGGACCCTGTAGACAATTTCCAATACTAAGTTCACAAGCTCTGTGAGCTCCTTGGAAGCATGAAGCTAGCTTGTCTCTATCCACATGCTGGCAATCATTATTTTATTGAGCTTCCTGATGGGAGGAAAGTTGAGCTTTTAAGGACAAATGGATCTTGCAATGATTTAAAGCTCCATCAGAGAAATGCAGTAGAGAATGATGTGTTCCAACAAAGATGAGCATCACCCATTTTCGAAAGAAATCCGTTCAGAGCCAGTTTCTGGCTGGAATGGCTTGTATCAGTGGGGTTGTGTGGAGATTCTGGGTTGTGTTTCTGGTGGCAACAGGCTTCACATATATCTTCACACCCAGCGTGCAGCTGCTTATCGGAGAAGGAATTAAGAAAAAAAGAGGGGAAAAATGTTCCCGCATAGTCTGGAAAGAGCAATTCTGGGAGAAAACTTGGTTGGTTTGGCAAAAGTCAGTGATGGTTTCAGAGCGTCAATGTAGGAAGATCATGGCAGTTTCAGAGGGTCGGTGTAGGAAGATCATGAGTTCTCTGATGGGAAAAAAAAAGAACACACACACACACACACACACACACACACACACACACACACACACACGCGCGTCTTCCACTACTTGATGCACTGATGACAGTTTACTTCAAATAGACTTCCTAAGACACCTGTATTTTACCCCTAAATTTCACACCCCTCATTTTTAAAATTCAGTAAATAATATCCATCTCTGTCTGCTTTACAGAGGAGCCAGATAAAGCATCAAGTGTAAAACTCTTGGAAAACTCCAGTGTGTACATAAACGTAAGCAATTTTATTCAGTATTTAGGGGCGAGTAATTTTGCCAAAGGGTGGAGAGGGATTACAAGTGTTAAAATATGACTGGCTCTTCCTCTGGCTAGCTGAAGGGGAAGTAGGCAGCGAGGGACGGTGGTGAACCTTTATGTCCAGTGTGTAACTTTGCTCCATAGCTGGGCTTTTAAGAATTGCATGGGCTGTGAAAAGAAAAGCTAGACTGAGAACATTGACCAAAGCCAAGTGCTTTTCTGTCCAGGGTAATGGAAATGTAGAATATATGAATATCTTCATCACAGAGCATCTTCCAATGTGCGCATCGTGTTGGGTGCAAAGCCTTGTAGTAGTCCTCATGTGTTCCAGGGGGTTCTTGACCACAGACTCTCAAAGCATGCCTGCTGCACCAGTAGACATAAGCCAACCGTCATGAAGCTCCAGCCCTGTGCAGGAGCCCTACTGGGCACTTTATGTGTCGTTTTGTTGAATTGGCAAGGAGTAGGAAGAGTTCAAGAAAGTCTTTGCTGATGCATTGGTCTAAAGCAAAATTCTACCAGGTGGATTTTCATTTCCTGTTGACTCTGGTATTGATTTAGTCATGCTCTCTGTGGCTGTGGTGGCTCCAGTGACCTCTCTTTCCTGGAAGGCTGTCTTCAAACACTCCATTATCATATCATATTTGTATCATCTTAACTCTCATTCAGCCTGCTGGATTTGATGTCATCGTCTAGGTTTTGATCCAAATGCACATGTCCTTTTAAGTATGTTGGAATTAAAATACTGCCTTTACTTATTTTATTTTATTTTGGCCACGGCCACATACAGGAAGTTTTTTTTTTTTTTTTTTTTTTTTTTTTTTTTTTTTTTTTTTTTTTCCTCACAAGTGTTTAGATTCTGGTTGCAAAATTTCATATATTCAAAGCTTACGTTTCAAGTTTCCATAGGGAGGAAGGCTCTTCAAAAAGGCCCAGGGAAGAAACTGGAGTTTGGCCAGCAGGGTCAGGCTGGGTCATGGGCCTCTGTGGGGCCAAAGTCCAAAGGAACAGGCAAGCACTCCTTGCAAGCTTTTTTTTTTTCCTCTCCTTTCCCTTTCAGAGTCATTAGAATACTTTATGATTTTTTTTTTCTCTTTTTCTTTTTACTATTTCAGCAACTCCTTCTACAGGGACGTGTTGTCTTCGTGCACAGAAGCCCTGTTCAAACATTACTGAGAAGACTGATAAGAAGAAAAAGCATCCACTGATGACTTCTCAGAAAGAAAGCAGGAGATTTAACTGCAGGGCAATACTGCTCCGATTGCTCAGCCCAGCTGACAGCAAGTTTGCCAGGCAGCTCTCCCTGTGCCAAGGTCGACGGGAGAATGAGGCAACCATGTGGTTTGTGTTACCAGTTTTTTTTCTTGAAGTTTTTTAAGGTTCAGAAAAGAAAACGTCACCCACAATGATAATTCAGTTTGGAATGGCTACATTTTCAATGCCGTGTTCAGCGACTGCTGATTTGTTTTGAGTCCTAATATCCGTGTTCACATTTCTACAATTTGGAGGAGATAAAGTACAGCATCTGTCAAGATCCCACTGTATGCAAATAGCTAACTTTCTGGACAAATTCTGCTTTTTCAAAAAAGAGTGAAAAGATTTAAAAACCTCTCTGGCATTTTCTAAGCTTCTACTTAAAAGCTTTAAAAAGACAGCTCAGAAAAAAGAAAACGAATCCAGACTTCGTACGGTTCCCTTCTATTTATCTGTTCTACCGCCTTTAAAATGGGAGTTGATGAAAAGTCACAATTGGCCACAAACCAATCAATCCGTGTAAAAACCACAAAATTCAAATGTTTTCATTGGTCTTTTATCATCTGGGTTTTTTTTTACTTACAAGAAGATCGACAAATCTAAAATCATTCACACTTTGGCATTCTCTTCGGTCTTCTTGGAAAATGCTATTCTCAGAAAGCCTGGAATACCAAATTGCAACAAATTATTCGATTCTTAAGTGAATTTGCAAAGTCATATGGTTTGTGAATCTGTAATGAGTTTAGTAAAAGTTCTTGTGAATTATGCCCTTTCTTCACAGAAACTCACCCACCTCAGACTCCAGTGCCTTCCTACGGTGCTGAGCTCAGGTACAGCTCTAAAAGAAACAGGTTTTTAAGAAGCCATTTTCTTCAAAGCTGCCCTAGCAGAGTTCAGATGTTCTCCTTGTCTTACCTAATTTTAAGGCTTTTGGGCAATCCACTAAGACTACTCCTGGAAGCAAGGCCTTTCTCTCAGGGGATGTAAAGCAGCAGGGACCAGAAAAAAATATCCATAGCTGTGTCAGTCATACGTTTCTGCCAAGACTTTCAAACAAAGAAAAAAAGCTCCACTTGTCAGTCATGATGCCCTGGTCTAAGCAAAATGCAGGCCTGTTTAGAGGGAGGCGGTCAAGAATAGTCATTTGGACTCCAAAATTATGCTTCGGAAGACACTGACTTAGTTTTGTCAAAACATAACCTTTGTTCTGAAAACAATGTCAGGACTTTTAAAGTTCAACGAAAAAAAGCGACATCTGTGGTTTAGGTGACATTTTTTTTTCCTCTGTATTTATTCTGCATAGCATCTGTCTGTCTGTCTACCCCTTCCTCCAACTCTTTCACTGAAGCATTCAGCAAGAATTACTGAATTCTTACTTTGTTTCAGGCATCATCCTGGACTGTGGAAACAGATAAGATGGAAAAAAGACACAGCTAATTTCACAAGGCCAGTGTCCTAGAGAGGAGATAAAATGGTCGGAAGAGAGGAAACAGACTTGAATAAATTGTTGCAATCAAGTAAAACAGCCATTGTAATGGCAGGCCAGGCAGAAAGAACTGTGGGAGTCTGGATATAAGAGGATTTTGCCCAGGATATTACTAGGAGCTCAGCAGAAGACAGGTTTTCTTTCCAGATGCCTCTTAAAATTCGTGGAAGATTTACTGTCTGAGATCAATTTATTTTTTCTCTTGAGATGTACAAGATTAGTTGGTGCTAGCTTAAAGAATTCTCCCCCACAGGGGTGTACAATTAAGGTGTTCTAACACCATTTTCATCATAGCAATAGAAACCCCAAGACAGGCATTATTGATTAGATAACTTAAGTCAGACATAATTACTTGTCAGAAGATTTTGAAAATTCATGTTTAGTCACAGCTTGTATTTGACATATTTCAAACTGATTCCAATGGTTGTATGGATTCACTGTAGTTGACCATGACTCATCAAGAAACTAGCTAAAGATATCCTTAAAGTGTTTACATATGTAGGCAGAGGTTGTTTTTTTTTTTTTTTTTTTTTTTTTTTTTTTTTTTTTGTGGGGATCACCATTAGCTCTGTTCCACCAGCCGCTTCCCAAATAACCACTCAGAGACTTATTAGTTATAAGTGCTCAGGCTTATTACTAACTAGCTCTTATAATTTAAATTAACCCATTTCTATTAATGTACGTGCTGCCCTGAGGCTCATGGCTTTTACCTCTCCTGCATGTCCTGTTTCCTTTCCCTCTGGCTGACAAATCCTCTGACTCTGCCCTCCTTCTTCCCAGCATTCTCTCTGCCCTGAAAATCCTGCCTAGCCATCAGCCAATTAGCTTTTTATTGACAGTGAGAGCAATACATGTTTACAGTGTACAAAGATTGTTCCACAGCATACATGCTTCAAGATCGGAGTTGAAGTCTTCAAGGCATCACCTCAGGTATAAGTTACAGGAAGTAATTTGATTCTGTAAGTTAGATTTTGATATTTCTGGTGCCATTAGTTATATGAATGCTGTGCGCATGGGTTACTGTAAACTTGACACAACCTATAATGACCTAGGAATAGAGTATTTTTTTAAAAATATTTATCTTATTTTTAATTATGTGTATGTGTCTTTGTGTGGGTGTGTACACCCATGTGCTAGTGTGGGCAGAAGCCAGAGGCATTGGCTCCCAGGGAGCTTGAGATATGGGTCATTATGATTTGCCTGAACTGGGTACTGAGAATCAGAGTTCTGGTCTTCTTCTAGAGTATATATGTACTCTAGAGTATATAAGTACTCTTAACCTCTGAGCCATCTAATTCCTGGGAAGAGAATCTTAATGAGGCATTATCTAGATCAGGTAGGCCTGTGGGCATGTCTGTGGGGGATTGTTTTGATTGTTAATTGATTGTTAATTGGGAAAACCCAACCCAGTGTGGGTGGCACCCTTTCATGGGCGGAGCCCTGAGCCATCTAAGAGTGAAGAAAGCTGGCTGAGGAGGAACGAGCCAGCAAAGATCCGTGGGTTTATTTTTCGCTCTGCTCTTGTCTGTGGATAGCACACTTTAAGTTCCTGCCTTGACTTCCCCTCAAGAATGGACTGTCACTGGACATCGTAAGCTGAATAAGGTCTTTTACTTTTTAATGTTCTTGTTTGGTCTGAGTATCTGTCACAGTAGCAGAAGTGAAAACAGGAGACACGGTGACAGAGTTCCCTTCTGCTTTCCCAGTACTAAAGTGAGCAAATAGGACTGCGTCCAACCCTTCCACGTGGCCGGGGAAGTATCTCACTGCCACACAGCTCTTCCATAGAACCCCGAAGGGAAATCGGGATGAGGAGCTGAGAGTTTCACAGCAGGTCCTCTGAGGCTGTTGGAGCTCCAACAGGACGTGTCAAGAAGATGTAGCTGGCTCTCTTATCCATCAGATCCAGGGGGGTTGGGTCCAGTAGTGCACATTCTAGAATCTAAAGAATTAGGTGATGATAAGGTTAAGAACGGGTCAGACAAAGCCAAGTCCCCTTGATGCCCTAGTTTGACATGGTTGCATCTGTCCATGTAACAGAAAGAGTTGTCACTAAATTCTCATAATTCAGAATTTTAAAGAAACCTTTCCTCACACAATCCATTCAATAGGAATCGATTCGGGGGAATAGTTTGCTGACCTTTCTCCATCACTGACTGCAAGTTAAAGTGCTCAATCTATTTTATAAGTCATTTTAGTCACAGAGATGCCACTGGTACTTCTGTTAATGGTACTAAAGCCATTAAGGGGCGTTAGAGTTTACTAAACCAAAGGCGTTGAATGCATTTATCATTCATAACTCAGAAAGCAAAATCAAGTCTTTAAATCTGCCACCTATGTTAAAATTTTTATTGAATGTGGTTGGATTTCAGTCATAACTAGTTTGACTTCAAGTTGTCAGGGAGCACTTGGTGGCTTGGTGAGGGACCCAGAGATGCCAAGAGAGGGTAGTTGTTTCCTTAGAAGTATAAGCAACTATTTATGAGTCCATGTGTGTTCCTAATGACATGCTTCGATTAATGCTCTCCTTGGCTACTTTGTTCTGAAGCCCTCAATCATTATTTACTGATTTGATTTAATTATTCCTTTCAAGTTGAAAATAATGGATCAACCAGGGCTTTTTACTTATTAAGTGTAGAGACAATCTCCGAACCTGTAATGATTTCACTTACTATTTCTTAGCTTTATAATGGTACAAATGTCATATGCACTCAGTGGGAGTCATAGTTCATATTTTGCATTTTGATCTCTTCTTGAGCTAACAACATTTGGTATGATCCCATCTTGTGATGCTGGGCAGTGGTACTAAGTCACACCTCTCAGGGAGCCATGCAATCACTATAGGAAGCCACTGATAGTCTACTGCATGGGATATGGCTAAGAATGGTATTGGATGAGTTTGGTGCATTAAATGTATTTTGGACTTATGATAGTTTCCATTTATGATGTGTTTCTCAGGATGTAACTATTATAAGTTGATGGGCATCCCTGTATACTCTGATTCATTTCCAAACACTAGTCCACCATGGGTATGGAGTGTCTGATCATGGACAGTTGTGCTAATAGCTCATTCTGAGAACACTTGGACAGGATTAGTAGCACTGCCCATGACTAGTGATGGGAAAGCCTTCCTGTACTCTGATAGCTGCAAGAAGCTCACGAGAAGCCCGAGAGTCCTAGAATCTTTGTGGGGTGGCCCTTTCTTCTATCCCTCACAATTTCTCTTTCTCCTCCAGTTTTCTGGGAGCCAGGAGAGTGCCTCTGCTCTACTAGCATTTACTGTTTGTGGGCTCATTATCTTGCCTTATTTTCTCAGGCCTCTTTTCTCAATGGCAGACTCTAGAGACTCCTCTTCCTTATCTCATGGTCCTCAGAGAAGCATTGCTAGACCAGATTCACCTCTGCCGTGGACACTCGTGACTTCATCTCACTGGAAGTTGTATCCATTTCATCTTTCCCTGTACCAGGCTTTTTCTTTGGGGTCACGAACCAGCTCCCAAATCATGACACAGAGACTTATTATTAGTTTTGAATGCTCGGTCTAGCTTAGGCGAGCTTCTGGCTAGCTCTTTCAACTTAAATTAACCTGTTTTTCTTTATCTACCTATTGCCCCGGGGCTCATTACCTTTCTTACTTCCGTATGTCTTACTTTCACTGCTTCTCTGTGTCTGTCTGTCTGTCTGGCATCTGCCTGGCTTCTTGCCCCGGTATGTCCCTGGTTCTCTCCACCTTTTTTTCCTGTTCTCTTTTGAGCCTAGCCTAGATTTCTCCTATTTATTCTCTTTGTCTGCTAGCCCTACCTAGCCTTTCTCCTTCCTAGCTATTGGCTGTTCAGCTTTTTATTAGACCAATCAGGTGCCTTAGGCAGGCAAGGTGAAACAAATGCAGCACCTCTTTACATAATTAAACACACACATCCTTACATCGTTAAACAGATGCAGCATACACAAAAGTAACGCGCCTTGATACACTTAAAGTAATATTCTGCAGCATACACAAGTGTGACTCATCTTTGCCCAGTTAAAATAAGGTTCTACAACATTTTCCCAATCAAACCCTTAGATTAGAAGCTTCTGGAATGTGGTCTGCGGCAGCCCTGTTGTTTTTTTTTTCCTTGCCCTCACCTCCCAGTCCCTTCCCTTGGCTTATCCCAGTATCCCCATCTTTCACTTGGGTTTCCTTTCTGCCACAGAGTTTGCCAGATGCCAGCTTGTTGTCCCCGCCCCTCCCTGCTTCATTTCCCTTGAGCACCATGGGACTCTCTGCTGATACTAAGGACCTTGGTGTGACTTCCTATGTGATGCCTTGTTGCTAGTCATTAACGAGGTAATGGTTTTGGAAACTTTTGTGGTGAGGCAGGGAGAAATAGGGAATCCTGTAGCAGGAATCTTAAAAGTTCTTATTAATAAAATCAAACCCGAGGTCAGTTATTGGGGTCCATGCTGGTAGATCAGAGAGACAGAACAAGCCACAGCTATCTCACCTCGCCGGATCCTCAGCTGGTCTTGTTTCCTCAGACTGGAGGCTTCGGAGTCCTCATCCCAATGGCTCTCAGCTGAATTGCTGCTCAAAAGCCCGAATGCTTAACCAGCCAAATGCTTAACCAGCCCAAAACTTCTAGTTTCTGGTCCTCACGCCTTATATATCTTTCTGCTTTCTACCACCACTCCCTGGGATTAAAGGCTGGCTTTCTGGGATTAAAGGTGTGTGTCACCATGCTTGGCTATTTCCAATGTGGCCTTGAACTCACAGAGATCCAGAGGGATTTCTATCTCTGGAATGCTAGGATTAAAGGTGTGAGTGCCACCATTTTCTAGCCTTTGTATTTAGTGGCTGTCTGTTCTCTGATCCCAGATAAATTTATTAGAGTACACAATATTTTGGGGAACACAATACCACCACAGAATCCTCTTCCCTCTTTTTTTCTTCTTCTTCTTCATAATCATAAATTTAACCCTGCAATTCAGCTGGTCTCAGAGAGGAATGAGGAGAATATGGAACCAAGAGAATTTCAGGGAGAGGACAAAGGTTATGGGATACTGTGAGTGTTGGGGGAGGGAAACTCTTCTTGGGGCAGAAGGAATGGTCCAGCAGTTAAGAAGAACACAACTCAAAAGTATCAAAGCTGTTCACACTTGGCAGTGGTGATCTTCTTGCTGGTCTTGCTGTTTCTGAATTAGGTGCTCTCCATGACTTCCACGATGCTCACGCCATCTTTTATTTCCCCCCAATACCTCACTTTTGCCATCCACTCAGCCTTGGCAGTGAGATAGAACCTGGGACACATTTGTATTTGGTCCAACATTTGCCAAGGACAAGATATCAGAACTGTATGCTTCAGGATGAAATTCTCATCCGTAAATTTCTCCCCGTAGATGGAGAGAAATTTGCCATTAGTGCCACCGTGGCAATTTGTAAGGTCACCACCCTGGCATATGAATCCCGGAATAAGCTTGTGAAGGGAGGAGCCATTCCAAACAAGTCCTTTCTCTTTGTTGTGGAGACAGCACTGTCTGCAAGGTCAGGAAGGCTCCTTCTGAACAGAAGTAGCAGGGCGCAAGCAGAGGGACTGTGGCAATGTAGATGAATTTGACAATCTGTCTTTTCGTTATCTGTACATGTTCCGGTTCCTCACTGAGTGGGCCGATCTCCCCTGTAGGTCCTGTGTGTACCTTCCATCCATCCATTCCACTCATTCAGTAATTTGGTGATTGTCAATTGTGTGATGACTGCTGCAGGTGCTAGGGGAATTAAAGTCAATGAGGTTGATATGAAAATAGATGGGGTGGTTAAGAGATATCATGGGGATGAGGTATGAGATGCTAAAGATGTGAAGGAGGCTTTTGGTGAACATGTGGAGAAGCGAAAGGTCCAAGGCAAAATTAGAAGGTAATATAGTCTGGAGATCAGTTGGCTATTGAAAGTGAAGAAAGAATATTTCAGATTCTTTGATTTCTGGTTTGTAAGGGTGAGTGATGGAACACGAAGTGGCTTATAGAATACAATCACAACATCACTTTCAGTCCATGGGTGGTAGCTGGGTGATCATGTGTTCAGCTTGAGATGTAATAAGTTTAAAATGTCTTTGAAATAACCAGGCATAAGTTGCAAATAATTCTTTGGTTATGAAACTCTGAAACTAAAAAGAGGGTTTTGAGCTGGAAATATAAGTTATGAATTATGTATGTGTGGAGAGGAAGCAAATCTTTGGGTCTGATGAGATTTCCTGGAGAAGGAATGCCGCAAAGAGGAAAGAGAGTTGGATTTTGTCCAGTCCATATTCACCCTCTTCTTCCTTATTGTTATTTCTTAAAGACTTTTGCACATTTTAAAGATACATTTTATTTTATATATGTGAAGGTTTTGCCTGCATGCATGTCTGTGAGGCAGGTGCATGCAGAAGAGGGAGTTAAATCCTCTAGATCTGGAGTTGTGGATGTTTGTGAGCCACATCGTGAGGGCTGGGAATTGAACCCAGGTTCTCTGTAAGTGCTCTTAACCACAGAGCCTTCTCTCCAGCATCCATTATTACTATTTCTTATGAGTGACATTTCCTTATTGTATTTGTGCTGGGTTTAATACGTGACTTATTTTGGCCAATGAGGTGTTGTTAGATGTCACAGGAGTATGAGCTTGAAATGAATTTCCACTTTAACAATCTTTCTATCATTATTATTATTATTATTATTATTATTATTATTATTATGTGCATTGGTGTCTCTCCTGCCTGTGTGTCTTTGAGAGAGTGTTGGATCCCCTGGAACTGGAGTTACAGAGCGGCCATGTGGGTGCTGGGAACTGAACCCGGGTCCTCTGGAAGAGCAGCCAGTGCTCTTAACCACTGAGCCATCTCTCCAGCCCCACACTCTTTCCTTTAATTTTGAAGAACACTTGGATTCTGATAGCTGCTGATTCATGGAAGAATCACCGAGCTTAACTCAGTTCAAAGTTTGGGGTCAAGGCCAAGGAAGCCTCATCTAGATAAGCCAACTCTTATCCTCAGATGCCCCAGTATGAAAGAAATGCTGACTTTGTATGTTTCTAAAATCTCAAAAGCTATTGTTTTGTGACATTGTTGGAATTGTTGACTGATCCAAGGACCTGGAATCCAGCAGCAACAAAAGCTGTGTAAGTTCCCATTGGACTATATGCAAATTAAGAGCAGTCTGGCCCATAATTGTGTTTACTCACCCTAGTACAAAGTCTTGGTCATTACTTGGTTTCCATATTTACATGTACGAACAAAGCTGAATTCAGGTATGGTTGTTTATCATGGGTGTCTACAAGTCACATAGTCTTACAACGGCTCCTCCAAGCAGTGTGTCCTCAAATAATGAGAAGAGATTTAAACAAACCTGGATATAGTAGTTACCAACATCACCCAAGGCGCCCTCCCTGCTTTTCCCTGAGTATATTTTCATTGCATGTTGTAAAGAAATGCTTAAGGAAATTGATGCTCTATTGAAATCCTGTGTGAATATTTTAGAGCATATTTTATTGTTGTTGTTAAAGCACATTTCGAGTGAACACATTTTAAAGTTAAAAAAGGAGGTTATTAGAGGCTGTAGGCATGCCTGTGAATAGCATGTCAGGGGCATGAAGACAATCCAAGAGGCTCTTTTGGCCACTAACATTTTCATAAGAGGCCTGATTAGTTATGAGGCAATTGTGAGACTTGATGAGTTACATTCCAAGAAAGAAAAATAGTTTCTCTCATTTAGCAGCTGTGGAATCTTGTGGTAATTACTGGAACATTCCTTTTCAGTAAACGTAAAGCTTGCTTTTTTATGTCCCAGTAAAATGCTTAATCTGAAATACATATTTTAACTTTGTCTTATTTACAACTTTCTTCCTCCTTGTAATTCTAAATTACAGTTCAGAAACTGGATTTACAGGTTTTTGCCTCTAAATAGGAAAAAAACCTAAAAAAAAAAAAAAAAAAAAAAAGCAAAAACCACCACTGACCATAGCTGGCTGTCAGTTTTTGATTATTATTTAAGATGTGTATTTTCCTCTAAAGGTACTGTCCTAATTTGTGTACCCAGTTAAACTTTGTGCCTCTGTGCGCATGTAAGGACAGTCGCCCAGCGTTTCCAGGGGGGGCATGTTAAATTACACCTTGTGTCCTTTGACCACAGTGTGAAATTCTGAAGCATAAACATGAGCAGAAAGAGGAGCAGCTTGAGAAATCCAGAAGCAACAACAATCCTCTCTCCCAGGACCTTTCCAGTCTGCCTACAGCTGTCCCGCAACCTCTCCCAGTGATTACTAGAACAAGACCAGCTCCCACTCTCCCAAGCCCCTCACCCGCACCCCTGCCTTGAAAGTAAAGGGCACTGTCAGTTCTGAGAATGAAATTGCCAAAATAACAAAAGTTACTGGAGTGGATAATTTCTCACAGAAACTGACAGTCCCTACAAACAAAAATCTGCCTTCCTTATCCTTTGTCCCACTCGGTGCTGGGGAAAAACAACTCTACCCTCAGGAGAACCTTCACCTTTTGGCCGAGGAGTAACACAAATAACATTGCCATCTTGGAATATTTTGCTGGCCCCACCCTTCTGTCTTTATCACCCAGCTCTGTGCACGCATATCTTTTCGTCTCTTCATTTTGCTCTGGGTACAAAAAACAAGTATTTGTTTGCCTGAAAAAATACCACGTGGTGGACATGGCTGAAAAACAAATAAACAGTACTAACTTCAGAATTTTCTCCTTCACCTCACCATGCCTTCTAAATGCCTCCAGACCTCCCAATAGCAGAAGAGTTAC
This sequence comes from Peromyscus leucopus, assembly GCF_004664715.2. Taxonomy (NCBI): domain Eukaryota; kingdom Metazoa; phylum Chordata; class Mammalia; order Rodentia; family Cricetidae; genus Peromyscus; species Peromyscus leucopus. The sequence goes on along the minus strand of NC_051085.1, from coordinate 38,691,624 downwards.
AAGAAATGGAGGAGAAGGAGGGAGGGAGGAAGGGATGGGGGAGAGCGACCGAGACAGTGGTATCATCTCAATTTTAATTTAAGGAAAAGAAATGTGCATCACACAAACACACTCTATCCTTTATTCCTCACTCTTGCCTCCAAAATAAAACCAAGCAACAATATAACAACCAAAAAAAAAACCCCACAAAACCTCTGTGGCTCAGAAGGCCAAGAGAGAGTTGCTTGCTGGTTAAGAATCTTTCAGATTAAACTCATTTCAAAGACATTTGCAGTCTTCCCAAACAATGACAAACAGGGCTCTCCGGGCAGACTTGGTCACTGCCATCTCTGATTTAGTAATGCTAGTTGACTCAAGGAGGCTGGAGATGGTTCATGTAACAAGAAACAACCAACCACAATGTCCCCTTCACTTACTTCTGTTTATGGTATCCTCTTTATTGATTATTTTCCATAATAAGTTCATCTGCTTGGGATGGCTAGTTGGTAGGGAAACATTTCTTGCCTTGTCTTAATTGTCATGCCTTGTGGAATGTTTATCAAGGACAGAGCCTTCCTCAAGGAGTTACTTTTCCTAGAATCTGAGGAGGGTCTCAACTAGGTAAACAATGATGTCACGGTGTCTGAGCTCTCTCCTCTCCCATCCAAACTGGCTCAGTATGCTGTTGAGCTGCACCGTTTGACTAATTTTAAAACCGATTGAAAAATGTGCTCACCAAAGGGACAATGATTAACGAAATCTGTAAATTGCCATTTCACTTGCTAATCAGTAGCTCAGAAGAAAAGCGAAATCTGTGGCTAATAATGGTCCAGGAATGAAACACATACCCAGAAGAGGCTCTTTGGATCAAAGTGTTTTTCAGATCCTTAGAATTTTTTTCTCCTTCCTCTACCCATATCATTCATTCTGCATTAAAACAAAACAAAACAAACAAAAATTGACACACTTCACTAAGAAGGAAATGTATTCCCAGATTCATTCCCTCCTGAACTATACCTGTGAATCTCTCCAGTTAGTTTCCTCTCGGTGTCTCCAGGGATCTGCCCTGTCAGGGTGGTGGACTGGCTTGGAGTGTAGGCCCTGCAAACCACCGCCCCGACTCAGTACCTCAGAAGCCTGAGTCTTCTTTGCTGCCTCATGGGGTTTTGTGAAATGGTAGAACTATACTCTGAGAGTCTGGGAAGACGACTCAGAAAAGTGCCGCTTCAGGAGTGCAAGGACCTGAGTTCAGATCCTCACCACTCACATAAAAGCTGGACACAGCGGACCCCAGCATCTGTAGTTGGAGGGAAGAGTGGACAGGAAGATTCATGGGCCTTGTTGGAAAGCTAGTATAGCCAAATCAGTGAGCCCCAGGTTCACTGAAAGACTGTCTGGAAAAAAAAATGAGGTGGAGAATGATTGGAGGCCCTCAGTGTCGACCTTAAGTCTTTACACACGTGTGCATCCACATATAAGTATGAGGAAATACAAACTATACTGTGAAGTGAATAGGATTGTTATAAAGACAGAGTGGTAAAATGCAAGTCAGGATTTTATAGTTCTATCCCCCCAGTGAAGAATAACTTAAAAAAGAAGACACAAATGTAGTGTTCGGTTTTCAAAAATTCCCCAAACTGAAAGCAAATTGGCAAACATTGTGATCACGGTTTCAACTTTGTTATTTCTCTGGCTGTCTGCTCTGTGTCAGTTGGGAGGCAGCTGAGGAGCCTATGGGTCTCCATGGCAGTCTGTTGTCTGTGGATGTTATCACTGGAATTCAGGCTAAGAGCCGTTCTATAGATCACAGAGAGATTAGACCAAATGCCCTGGGGGAAAGTATACATCTGCCATTGTATTACTTGTTGGCCGGCACTAATAATGGCTAGTTTTTCTACTCTGTTCTTAAGTTGGAGCTCACATAGTATTGTATGCTTGGATAGTCTTCAGGGGCACAGAAATCGCTGGGTGCCGGCTTTATTAATCTGAAACAAATGTAATCCAACAGCGAAACATAGATCTTGAGGTTATAAAGTGCATCCACATCAGCTTCGTTTCAGATGCATGAGGTCTAGAGTTGGTTTATTTCATCACTCTGTTCTTCCTTAAAATGTCCGTATTTTCTTTACTGTGGGCCAAGCTCAGCAGCCCTAGCATCAAGGCAACTGAGGCAAACTGATTATTTCGATAAATTATTTTGGATAATTACGGGCTCTCTTGAAGGGCATCTGGATTCCTGTGAGTGGGTATGGAGCCATAGGGCACCTGAGACAAGGAACCAGGATAAGCAGAGTTACCTAAAAAGGAGGTGGGGGGGGGGACGGGAGGGGGAAGGAGAAATGTGGCAGCGAATGGAGACTAGGTAGCCAGAGAAAGCCTAGTCAAAGGAGGGCCTCTAACCAATGTTAGGGATGTGGCAACTTTTGCGGGTCCCAACAGCAAAGTTGGAAAAGGAGATGGTTAATGGTACAGGCAGAGCAGCACTGGGAGGCAGAACTGAAGGATGAATGAATATTCCATGTCTGATGCTAAGGGAAATAAGTTAGATGTGGGGTAAATGCAGAGCTGTCATGGATTTCAGTTTGATTAGATGACGACTTTCTACTTTTCCATTGAGGAAAAGGTTGTTTATTTACTTAGACCTTTGTGCAGCGTAGGAGAAGCGGGGCACGCAGAGAGCAGAAAAAGGAATTTTATAATTAAATACCCGTTAACTCCTATCTAGAAGGTGTTGGCGTCAGGCTGCCTTTTCTCCTCCTTCTGCTGTGTGAGCTCTGCTTTGTGGAGATGTCAGCTGGAGGAAACATTTTATTTTACAAAACTCTTAGTGCTTTAAACACGTGTGTACACACAAGCCCGGGACATCCTTTATATTATCAAATATTTGATTTCCTGCGAGGTTAACGTTTTTTCATATTTTTATTTCTGCCTTTTGTGAGCTGTCAGCCTTGTCATTTGAAAGAAGGTTTTTTCCCTTTCCTTTTTTTTTTTTTTTTTAACACCTTCAAGCTAAAGGAAAAAAAAAAAAAGTCCAAGATCAAGAGAATCTGAGATGCTCTGATCTAGGGTAGGTGGGTAAGGGAAACAGGAGGAAGATAACCATGATACAGGAAGAGTCATGGATATATAGATCCTAACACAGGAAAACAGCTCTGGGTAGTCAACATCATGGGAATTAGCCTGATATGAAACTTCCTGTGGGTGCGCAGTTAGTACCCTGCTTCTGGAGATAGGATTCGCAGTGCACCTTGGAGCTGTCTATTCCATTAAATTTAAAAAATCACTTTGTTTTATTTTTAATTACATGGATGTGTGTGTGTGTGTGTGTGTGTGTATGTATGAATGCTGCACATGCCAGTAAAGATGCCTTCAGAACCAGAAGAGGGCATCTACTCCCCAGGAGCTAGAATTACAAGTAGTTGTTAGCCAACTGAAATGGGTGTTGGGAATTGAACTCAGGTCCTCTGCCACAGCAATTTGTGTGCCCAATGAGTGAGCCATCTTTATAATGCCTCTATTCCATCTTGAACCCCCTACCCAATATCTTTGAGTGAAGAGTAACAATTATTAATATACATACAAACAGGGAACATCTTATTTGCCTGGTGTATGTATGAACACCTTACATGTCTCAAATTATTTAATGACCAAAACCAAAACACAACAACAAAAAACAACCATCCCTGGAGTAGTGATTATCTTCCAATGGAGGCAAATGATGCTTGGAGAGGCTATATATGTGTACCATTGTCAAAAGCTAGCCCCGAAGGGTGGAACACAGCACCTCACAAAGCCAGCATTTGAATCCACGCTCTCAGCTGCAGCTACCTCAGCCTTTTCCACAAGTGGCCCCCTTTCACCAGAAAGGTCTATGTACCTGTGTTGGTCAGCTTTCATTGCTGGCTTGCCACAACCTGGAATCAACTAGAAAGAAAGGCTCCATGAGGGATCGACTGTCTTATGTTGGCCTTGGGTATGTCTGTTGGTGATTGCCTTGATTGTCTTAGTTGATGTGGGAGGACCCAGTGTGAGTGTGGGCAGCACCTCCTGGTAGCAGGCTTTTGTCTAATCCCAAGTGGTCAGCCCTGGACATGTGCACAGATGGAATATATATCACATAGGAATATATATTTACGTATGCACACACATATATGTATATACATGTCATAATAACTAAAGAAGCAATCATGAATTGGGTGGGAAAAGGCGTTAGGAGACAGGGGAGTGTGATAGAGGCAGCAATCCTGTATGAAGATTTTTTTCTTTTTCCTAGCTCAGCTTTCACATTGCACAGTGAGTTCATCTACCCTTGCTGATGCTTCTGATTATTTATTAGAACAACCTTCTTTAGGTTTTCAGTGTGAAATGAAGACCAGCAGCTCTCAAGAAATCCTCCAGGCCTTCAGCATTGGGACTGCTGAGGCTTCCAGCCTGTGGACTGAATTACTACCAGGTTCTTAGCCTTTCCATCATGAGACAACCATTGTTGGGCTACCCAGACCATATAAGCCAATCTAACACATCCCTTTTAAAATACATTCATTCTGTTGGTCATGTTCACTGTTTACTGCAGTGATCTCAGGTATATGGCACATAAAGTGTAAATATATAAAGAGCCTATATATATTTACTGAGAATAAATCACAAAGAACTTTACTTTAGGGCAGGCAAGATAGCTCAGCTGGTAAAGGTACTTTCTGCCAAAACTGATGACCTGAGTTTGATCCCTGCAACCACATAGTGGAAGGAGAAAACTGACTTTTGAAAGTTGTCTTCTGACATCTACATGAGTTCTGTGGCGTGTGTACATTGTCCTACCCACACACACACACATACACACACACACACACTCAATTTATTTTAGAATAATTTCACAATGGATAAGAACAAAAGCAAATTTGCATATTAGGGAGATGGATGTCCTTGGCTGAATATTTAACATTGCAAGGGGATTTTTTAGAGATGGCTGATACTTTGATTTTTATAATATCAATGCTCAGCGTGTTGCTTTGCATAAATACAGTGCAAAATGGCAGAAGGAGGCTTTGGACCATTTCAGAAATTGAGGAAATTGACTCAAAATGTCCTCATCCAAAACTGGTCCTCTTTGCATTTCTTGAATGACATTATAGGATATAGTCTGGAGACTATATCCTATTTATCTTCTTTAAAATTTCTCTTTCCTGTGCCAGTGAGATGTCTCAGCAAGTTAAGGCACTGGCTGATAAGTTTGATAACTTGAGTTCAATACCCTAGTCCCCTAGAGTAGAAGAAAACATCATGATGATGGTGATGATGATGGTGGTGGTGGTGGTGGTGGTGATGGTGGTGGTGGTGGTAGTGATGGTGGTGATGATGATGATGGTGATGATGGTGGTGGTGGTGGTGGTGATGGTGATGGTGATGATGATGGTGGTGGTGATGGTGGTGGTGGTGGTGATGGTGGTGGTGATGATGATGGTGGTGGTGATGATGGTGGTGGTGGTGGTGGTGGTGATGGTGATGATGATGGTGATGATGGTGGTGGTGGTGATGGTGATGGTGGTGGTGATGGTGGTGGTGGTGGTGGTGATGGTGATGATGATGGTGGTGGTGATCGTGGTGGTGGTGGTGGTGGTGATGATGATGGTGGTACAAAGGAGGAAACTTTATATCCTCTTGTTACTTTTTCCTAGCCAAACTATGTCTCTTGATTATTTTACCACCCTAGACCATGGACGATATAGACAGAATTAGTAGGTTATAGAACTATTTATGACTCAAAATGTTTTTCCTCTAAATTTCTAGAGCCTCTGATTTGATGGGAGCTATAAGCCTAAGCACCCCTTGACACACATGCTGCCATATTTGGGTTTCTCTCCTCTTTTGTTATATTTTTATTTTTTGTTTGTTTGTTTGTTTTTTGTTTTTTCGAGACAGGGTTTCTCTGTGTAGCTTTGCGCCTTTCCTGGAACTCACTTGGTAGCCCAGGCTGGCCTCGAACTCACAGAGATCCGCCTGGCTCTGCCTCCCGAGTGCTGGGATTAAAGGCGTGCGCCACCACCGCCCGGCATATTTTTATTTTTTATTTATTTATTTTTTTTTGGTTTTTCAAGACAGGGTTTCTCTGTGTAGCTTTGCGCCTTTCCTGGAACTCACTTTGTAGCCCAGGCTGGCCTCAAACTCACAGAGATCCACCTGGCTCTGCCTCCCAAGTGCTGAGATTAAAGGCGTGCGCCACCACCGCCTGCCCTCTCCTCTTCTCTTAGATCTAGGCCTTGCTTAAGTCTCCATAGCACCAGAACCTCTTCTCACAAATACCAGAACCTCTTCTCAGATATCAGGTGAATGAGCTGCAGTTAAGCAATTAGGCAGTTAGACAAGACTAGATAGATAACCCCCAGAACCACATTCCCTGCTGGCCAAACAGCCCATAATTAAAGTCCCTTCCTGCTTGCAACCCCCATAATTAAGTCCCTTCCTGCTTTCGACCCCCTTTGCCTACCTATATATGCCTTAAGAGAAAAATAAGCCAGGTGGTGGTGGTGCACGCCTTTAATCCCAGTCCCAGCACTCGGGAGGCAGAGCCAGGCGGATCTCTGTGAGTTCGAGGCCAGCCTGGGCTACTAAGTGAGTTCCAGGAAAGGCGCAAAGCTACACAGAGAAACCTTGTCTTGAATAAAACAAACAAACAAACAGCAACAACAACAACAAAAAAACAGAAAAACTTTGGAGCTTGATCAGACATCCTTTCTTGCTCTCATTCTTTGTGTCTCTTGTCCCTCTCATTTGTCCCTCTCATTTGCTGGCCCTCCCTTCAGGTCCCCATTGAGGACCCTGCTGGCTGGGACACTGATTTGCAGATGGCTGTGAAGTTATTTGAATTGTATATCTTATTCTCCTAAATTGTTTTAGTTAAATATTTCTAACTCTACTATTTCTCCCTGCCCCCACTTTAAAATACAGTTTATCAAATCTATTTAAAGTAACGAGGCTTTTCAGAGCACACCATTTTTTGGCAGAAAAATTTGAGATGTGGAAAGTCTGAATACTAAGAAATGGCAGGTGAATTTATATAGACACAGATCAAAGCAGTCATATCCGTAAGTATACAATTGGTTGTTATTGACATATGAGTGCATCTGTGAAAAACGATGCTATAGTCAAGATGAACATCTGTCTCTCCCAAGACTTCCCTTGTGGCCCTTGTACACTAGGTGGTTCTTAATGACTTTCTCTTCTCTTCCACCATTTTTACATACCTGGAATCACCAATGGCATTCTATTGATACGTATTAGTGTTCATTTATATGAAGACTCATATAATACATATGAGTCTTTTGAATGGTGGCAGGCTTTGGCTTCTTTCATTGAGAATAATTATTGTTAGGCACACCAGTAGTTCATTCTTTCATATTTCTGAATAATGTCCCATCATGTGGTTACACCTGACTCTCTTATAGAATATCAATAGACATTTGGTCTCTGTCAGTTTTTGAATATTACAAATAAGGCTGTTATTTTTATGCTCACAATTCTATTTAGAAATAAGATTTAGTTCTTGGACAAGTAACAAGGATGTAATGATTAGAGTGTATGGTGGGTGAAAGTTGTACTTCTAAATTAGTTGTAATATTTAAATACCACACCCCTAGTATGTGAGTTTTGTCTCTTCAATAGTTCATAATAAGGATGCATTCTCTTCCTTAGTCACCCTAATAGTTTAGTTACATTCCATTGTGGCTTTAATTTGCCTTTCTCTAGTGCTGAGGATCTTTTAATGTGTTTATTTCACACTTCTATACCATTGGGTTGTAAATCTGTTTTCATGCTTGGCTCTTCTTTTTCATTTTGCATGTTTTGCTTTATTTCTGTTCTCTAGAACAGTTCTTTTATTAGACATGATATGAAAACATTCTGCTTAGGCCTTTTTGTTTTCTCTTAACAGTCTTTCAAAAGTGATTTTTTAAATTTTGATAGAGTCCAGATAATTAAGCACTTTTTTAGGGGGAGGGTCTTTTTTCTTTTTCTTTTTCTTTTCTTTTTTCTTTTGGTGTCATACAGAAGTTTTTGTATTGCTCAGGTTCACAAGGAAAGCATGTTTCAATTTCTTCTAAAATTTCAAAGTTCTAAAAATTTTGATCTATAATCAACCTTAGCTTAATGAAAATTTTAGATAATATGAAACTTAATGTAATTTTCACACAGATAATCACAGGCTTGTGAAAAATATTCAGGTTTTCATATGCATATAGATCTGTTTCATTAACTTATTTGTGAATCTTTATACACCATTTTGATTACTGAAGTTTTATGATAAATCTGGAAATCAGGTAGAATTAGTTATTCAACTTAAGTCTGCTTTGTCCAGATCATCTCAACTATGGGAGATACCTAGAATTCTCATAATAGTTTTAGACTCAGCTCCTCAATTTCTATTAAACAGCCTGCTAGCATTTTGGTTGGGGTTGGACTAAAGCTACAAATTAGTCAGGAGAATTGACACACCAGTGGAGGGTGGTTATCTCTCCATTTGTTTGGGTCTTTAATTTCTTTTAACAATCAATGTTTTGTAGTTATATATTTTTTGTCTTGCATGTCTATTGTCAGATTTGTTCTTAAGTAATTTTTTTTTTTTTTCCGAGACAGGGTTTCTTTGTGTAGCCCTGGCTGTCCTGGAACTCATTCTACAGACCAGGCTGGCCTCGAATTTACAGAGATCCACCTGCCTCTGTCTCCTGCGTGCTGGGATTAAAAGCATGTGCACCACTACCACCTGGCTAGTAATTCTTATTGTTATATTAGTTATATTTAAAACTTTCGGCTTGGGGATTTAGCTCAGTGGTAGAGCACTTGCCTAGCAAGCGCAAGGCCCTGGGTTCGGTCCTCAGCTCCAAAGGGGGGGGGGAACCTTCAACTTCTATAAACTGATAAATTTTCTTTACCTATCCATAGACATACAGTTGGTTTTTAAAGTTTATTTTCTGCAACCCTGATGGATGACCTAAATGTTTGTTTTTCACTCACAAACTCATATTTTGAAATTCTAACGCCCAAGATGGTGGAACCTTGGTTAGGTGACCGAATAGGGGGCACTTTCATGAACTCATGGCCCTACAAATGAAGTCTGGGGAAGCGTGGTTGCCCCTTCCAACAAGTAAGGATACTAGAAGAAGGCAACGAGACACTTTTACCAAGTGCTAAATTTGTTCATTTCAGGCTTTGGAGACTCTATAACTGTGAGAAACAATTTTCTGTTTTTTTTATAAGCTATTTCATTTATGTTATTTTGTTATAGCTACTTTAATGGATAAAGACAGTTGGAAAATTTCGTTAGTAAGTCTTGCAAGTTTTCCATAAAGTTCCATGGGACATTTTGTATGATCATATTACTTAAAAAAAACTTTATTTATTCCTTTCCAAATGTAGAAGACTTTTTGTTTCCATTCTCTACTTACCTCACTTGCAAGAAACTTCAGTGCCATGTTAAACAGCTACAAGTTTAGATGCAATTATATTTCCCCTCACCGTAAGGGGAAGATATTCAAACTTTGATCGGATCTGATGCTAGTTGTTTTCATAAGCATGTGTGAAAAGTTTGTCTCAGTTAGCAACTTGACATGCCCAGCAAGAAGGAACCTCAACTGAGGAACTGACTCCATTGGCTTGACCTGTGGCCATGTCTATGGGCTATTTTCTTAATTGCTAATGGATGTGGGAGGGTACTGTCCACTGTGGGTGGTGCCAACCCTAGATAGATAACCTTGGCTGTGTTATAAAGGGACTGGAACATGAGTCTGGAAGCAAGTCAGTAATCAACATTTCTCCATGGTCTCTGTTCAGTTCCTGCCTCCACGTTCCTGCCTTGAGCTCCTGACCTATCTACTCAATGACAGGTTGTGATGTGGGAATATAAGCCAAACAAACCATTTTCTCTTCCAAATTGCTGTTAGTCAGGGTTTTCTGTTATAGCCACAGAGAAGCAAACCAGAATAGTGTCTTTTATTAGGTTGAGGACATTTCTTTTTTTTCTCATTTGTTGGGTTTTTATCAGAGATATGCATGTTGGCTTTGTCATTTTTGTTTGTTTCTGTTGAACTAAGTATAAAGTTTTCATTTGCTAGTGTATTAATAAGATAGATTAAGTTGGCTGATCCGCCAATCAAAATTGTTTACTGATGTTGCTCTTCTGGATGTGGTCACTCTTTCAAACCTTTGTCTATGAACTTTACTTGCTTAACATTTTTTGGGGAAGTTTGCTTGTTTATTGGAGATATTGTTGTAGTTTTCTTGTCTCGTTGCACTGGGTGGCCATGTTGCCGGGTAATGCTGACCTCAAGGTCTGAGCCTGGGAGAATCACTTTCCTCCAACTGTCTGGATGAGTTTGTATGGAAACATTATTAGTTTCTTTTCTTTTCTTTTTTTTTTTTCTTAAATTTCCCTGGAATTCACCAGCAATGCAGCGTGGGAGTGGGATTTTCTTCATGAAAAGGCTTGTAGTTACAAATTCACTTGAACAGATGCAGGGATTCCCAGGTTACCTTATTACTTAGAGAGAGTTGGTCACATAGTGTGCTGGTCAGAGCATTTGTAGGTTTCATTTAAGTTATCATATTTGCTGCTGTAAAGTTCATATTAGGTTTGTTATCTGTGGAGTGATGTCACTCATTTTTTTTTTTTTGTATTGGATCTGTCTTGATTATTTTTTCCTTAAGTTTGTGTCATGTTTTTCCTTCTTTGCATACCTGTTGATCTTCGATAATTTTTTCATTTTTTGTGTGTGTTTGTGTGTATGTAACTATTCCACACTGAGCTCTTATGGAGGCTAACGGTCAGCCTGCCGGAGCCAGCCCTTTCCTTCTACCTTGTTTCCAGGCAGAATCTCTTGTTTCTTCAGCGGCGTTGCAGATGCAAGTTACTGGCTGATGATCTCATCTCCGCCTTCCATCTCCCAGCAGGAACATGGATGTCACAGATCTGAACCACTACGTCTAGCTTTTTAAGTGAGTTCTGGGAATCAAACTGGAGTGGTCAGGACTGCACAGCTAGCGTGCTTACCCACGGATCCATCTCTCTGGTCTTGAATAATCTCGGTTAATCTTTTGATGTTGTGACTCCATTCACGGGATGCTGAACAGGTTCCTGTGATGCAGCTAAGTGACTGGAGGAAGGCTGCATCTGTCTGGTGTTCTTCTAGAAATTATCACAGGAGTGGCATTTACTCTGAGGCTAATTAACTTACACTCAGTCAAAACTTTCTGAATTTTACTCATACCCACGCATGGCAAGATTTTCTATTCTGGTCCAGTTTACCGACCGACTCACATTATCAGTCCATGTCTCTAGACACCATCTGCTCAATGCCTTTCCAAATGGTTTTCCTCAAACATCGAGTAGTTTCCTCACATGGATACTCTCATAGGTCCTCTGCAAAGATCCTCTGTAGGTCTTTAAAGTGTGCGTGTGTATTACTCTTGACTTCATGAACTTTAACGCCTCCGTTTCCTCAGACTCTCTGCTCTGTCACATCAACTCAGGGACTCCACCAAGTGCCCCTGGTTCCTTTCCTTGAATGTGACTACCTCGTCTCTTTCTCAGGAAAGAATCCTGGGGCGATCATTGCGTTCTTCTTACTTCCGGTCTCTCACAACTCCTTCCCTTTTTGTGTGATTTCTAGTGTCTTGAACAGTGTTGTATGGTCACACACACAGGTTTTGCTTCTAGACAGGGATGATAAGTTTATTCCTCCTTATTTGATCTTGGTCAGTTTTTTTTTTCTTTTCTTACTCTTTACTTCACTCTGGAAATTTTCTAGTTTATCTTTCAAATGTGTTTTTTATTACTTAGAACTCTATAATTCTAGTAAGTTAAAGAAAAAAAAACCCACCAGGAAAACAACATTCCCTGCAATAATCTGTTCTTGGTATTTTTCTACAAACAATATGAGGGCATATTTCTTTTTAATCCATCTTTGGCTGTCAGCCTTGGTCAGGTCAAGTGATGACTAAAAGTTACTTCTCTTATATTGGTGCAATTGTTAATTTTATTTTTTTGGCATACTACATGCAGGATTTGAAAACTTTTCTAAATGAGTTTCATTTGCTTATATTTCCAACAAGACTTGCTCATTCACAGTAGAACGGACTTTAGGAAGTGCCCCAGAGTTAAAGAACACATCACAAGACTCCTGGAAATGGCACTCACAAAAACTTTACCCAGTTGATGACATAGAGGCGACATACACTGATTAGAATCAGAAAGATAAGTGAGTCCAGAGTCCCCAAACTGGAACAAAGACTTAGAGAGTCCCTGTGCTAAAAGGAAGTGTCTAAAAAGAATTGCCACAAAGAGTCACTGGTATTTCCAGTCTGTGATGGGCTGGTGAGTGTCTGGTGAAGCCTGTGTCTGTGTTCACCTGCATTTTATCGATGATGGTGACTTCAATGCCATTGGACTGGACTAAGATTTGTTTGTCTATTTGAAGTTTCTCTTTGGGATGGTTCGTAAGAGAAAAATTAGAGGACTGTGTTACACTGTTAAAGAGGGTATGAGGAAAGATAAGACCCAGGTATGTGGTCCAAAAGCAAACAGTGTTGTTCTCACCAATCTGGTCAGTGTCCACAGCCGTGAAAAAAATAAAATAAAAAAACCGAGTAAAGTGGAAACTTGTTCAGAAGTTGGCTGTGGGGCTTCACTCCCGCTCTGGTTATTTGGAGGTCGTTTGTGTCCTTGGGAGAAAGATTTCATTTTATCTTGCAGACACCTCTGAGAAAGCCAGGTTTGTAGAGCAAAGTGAACAGAACAGGAGGCTCCATGTAACAGTAGCCAATGGAACTGTCCTCCAAGGGGGATAATGGGCTGTAAGCACGTCCTCTTCTGCCTCATTTTCTTTTGAAATCAATATGCTTTTGGTTCCTTGATTTCCTTTCCTGATACTTTGTGTGTGTGTGTGTGTGTGTGTGTGTGTGTGTGTGTGTGTGTGTGTGAAGCGTATACACGTGTGTGTTGGGGTATATGTATGCAGGTGTGCACAAACCAGAAAAGGATGTCCGGTGTCCCACCTGATCATAGCCCACCTAATTCCTTCAAGACAGTCTCTCACTAGATCTGGAGCTAGACTGGCAGCTAGAAATCCTCAGCAATGTTGCTGCCTCTAACCACCCCCACCCTCCCGACAGTGCTGGGTTAGAGGTGCATATGTAGCTATGGCTTAAAAAATAAAAAACAACCAAAAAACCCCAAAAAAAACAAAAAACAAAAAACAAAAACAAAACAAAACAAAACAAAAAAACACATAGGTGGTGGGGATTCGAACTCAGATCCTCATTCTCTCCCTAACTCCACATTTGCTATTTTAAATACTTTATGTCTTTGTCTTTTTCTCCTTCTGCTCATGTACTTGCCACCACTGTAGGTCTTGAGTTTAGGAGAGCAAGGAGGATTTTGTAGAGCAGTGGTCCTCAGCCTTCCTAATACTGTGACCCTTTAATACTCTTCCTCACATTGTGGTGAACCCCAACCGTACAATTATTTCATTGCTACTTCATAGCTGTAATTTTGCTACTGTTATGAATTGTCATGTAAATATCTGATATGCGACCCCTGGGAAAAGGTTGTTTTCAATACCCCACAAAGGGGTCGAGACACACAGGTTGAGAACCACTGTTATAGAGGGAGAAGAGGAGGGAACAGGTCAAGACCAAACTCATGTTTTCTGAAGTAGCTGATATTGACTTGTATAAAATGATGAGATATTCCTGTGGTTGCCTGGGACCTGGTCTTGATGGGCCTTGGAAAGAATCTTAAACAGTAGGAGGAAGTAGGGGAAAAATTTGCTCCTGTGGCCGAGGAGACTCCCTTCTCATTTACGCAGGGGAGATATGAGACCGCAGTTGATAACCTGGTGACCTTATTTTGAGTCATGGTCTACCCGACCCTCGGGAATGTTCCTTCTCTCACGTCCTAGGAGAACTTCTCCCATTCTTCCCTGTGGGTGGAAAAAGAGACAAGTTGAAAACATGATACTCTCACCCAAATACGAGGTCTAGCACATTCCAACTCAGTTCCACAAACATCTGTTGAGCACCTACTCTCCATAGAATACCCTATAAGGAAAGGTTGAGTCCCAAGTTGTGTAAGCCATGGGTTTTCAATTGCTAGGAGCTATAATGTTGAGACATATGTAAAGAGTCATGCTGGTAGGAGAAATAAATGAATCAGGTGAAAAAAAGGGCATGAGGTATAATGGGAGTTTAGAGGGAAAGTTATTGTGGTTTTTGTTATAAGGCCGAAAGAGTCTTCGTGAGCTGGGTATATTGTATGTATGTACGTATGTGCACCACATGTGTGTAGTGTACCAGGAAGGCAGAACAGAGCATTAGATCTCCTGAGACTGGAGTTATAGAGAGTAGTGGGCAGCCATGTGGGTGCTGCCTTTTGAGCCTAGGTCCTCTGGAAGAGCAGCCAGTGCTCTTAACTACTGAGCCATTTCTTTGACCCAGAAAGAACATTTTAGATGAGACTGTGACGCACGCTGGGACCCACTCTCTTCCACAAAGGTTGGGACTTGGTCCCACAGGCAAAAGGGACATTATTGATGGACTTTGGGTAGTGACAGCCACAGGAATAGTTACGCACGCAGTTGAGTACAGTCACAGCTATGTAGTAGGGGGATAGTGAGGTTGGAGATAAGAAGACCACTCCGGGAAGAAGAGGAGGAATAAGAGACAGACCTCGGTGAAAGTTGCAGTTGAGCTCAGGATGATGAGCAGAACAGAGTTGGGAGAGCTGGCTGACGATGTTGGCCTTGTCACAGATCAGCCATGGCTTGTGGAGGAGTTATTTAATTTCTCTGGGCCTCTGTTCCCTTCTTTGGACACGAAGGCTCAGAACAGCAGTCATTTTGTAAAAGGATTAAGGATTAAGTGAATTAGCAGGTGGAAAGCTCCGAGATCGGAACCTAGCAGAGGAACCACTTAGCACTGTTGTGTATGATTAGTGGCAGCGGTGAGGAGAGACAATAAGAAGCAAATTTGAAAGTTATCCTACTATATAATTATGCCATTATTTATTATAGAGTTATTTTCATCTATTTGCCTATTAAATGTAATTTTGTCATTTAGAAAGCAAAGCAACAAATCAAGTTGTTGCCATAGCACTCACTATATTTCATTTATTTTTGACGAGTGATTTCTTCTAGAATATGTCTCAGACTTTGAGACACTCTATTAGGTTGCCCTGTCGTATATAAGTGGGAAGACCTGAAAAAGTGGTGAGGACGTCTTAACTGCGTGGTCAGTGTAGGTCGGAACTGAGATGTATCCTATAGCTGTCTATCGGTCATCTATCTATATCTACCAGTCTATATTTATGCAATATAGATGCATACCTTTTGGGGTTGTTTTCTTTCATGGTACCGAGCCTGGGGGAAACTGAAGACCTTTTGTGGATGAAGCTATACCACCTACTTAAACTTTGGAAAGTACAAAAGCTATATTAATTGAAATGTATACCAATTGCCTCAGTGATCCCCACACATTTCTGTCTTACCTTTGTTCTTCCCTTACCATTTCTGGCAGGGGTGGTGGCGCACTTGGGAGGCAGAGACAGTCAGAGCTCTGTGAGTTTGAGGCTAGCCTGGTCTACAGAGAGAGCTCTAGAACAGGCTCCAAAGCTACAGAGAAGCCCTGTCTTGAAAAACCAAAATAAAAAGGCGGGGGGGGGGGGAAGAAAGAAAAAGAATTAACATTGCTGCAGGACAGAGTGAGCTCACCTCGCCTCTGAGACCCGTGACCCTCAAGCAATGATTGTAGGGAGGCTATGTGGCCTCCCCAGTTGCTCCCCCCCACCCCCATCCTTTTGATTCTCCTGGGACTTGGTGGGGGGGAGGGGGGGGAAAAGTCGTAAATCAAAATGAGGCTGGACAAGAGCAAATCAAAGGAAGGCCTTTTTGTCAGGGACGAGAAAAAGAAGGGAAAAGCAGATAACCCATTCTCCTCTGCCATTTCCTGTGCAGTCCGAGTTTGACGTGGACTTATCTCTGGTCTCGACCACACTGAAAATGTGAAGGTCATGATAACAGAGATATCGGCAGTCACCATCTAACTGTAAAATGTTGAGTTTGATGTACCATGGCCTTTAATAACACTCTCGAGCCGTAGAAAGGAGCTGTAGGTGTCAGTGAAATGACCCAAGCTCTCTGTGGACAGCCAAAGCCAACTCTTTGCAGAAACAGGAATGTAGGGCAGGGTGTCCTTGCATCTCAGGACCTGTCAGCTCTTTCCCTGGGTTTATCCTTCCTGTTCCAGAGGGTTCTCTTCAGCTATGCATTCTTGAGTTGCCTATGGGAGGGGGCCTATGCTTCTTTCTTACTCTGATCCAGCTTTGACTCAAGCGAATTAACTTCACAGCTAAAGCAACCATGATATGTGAGGCATGCCTTTAAACGCTATGTCTTCCATTCTGCTGAGGAGGAGTTATCTAACAGCAGGGGGAGGGGAATGGACGTGCATGTAGCCTCTCTGTGAGTTCGAGGCCAGCCTGGTCGACAGGGTGACTTCTGTATAGTTACCAGCTGAGCAATGTGTTTAGGAAATGCTGGTAAGTGTGAAAGACTTGGAGTAAGCATTCTGCATAGTGTGATGGCTGTCTGTGAGCCAAAGCAAGTTAATCATCTACAGCACATAAGCTCATCTAAGACAGTAATTCTCAACCTTCCTAATGCTGGGACCCTTTCACACATGTTGTAGTGACCCCCACCCCCCACCCCCAAGCCTAAACTTATTTTTGTTGCTACCTTATAACTGCAATCCTGCTACTGTTATGAATCACAACGTAAATATCTGATACAGAGGATATCTGACATGTGACCCCCTCCAACAGGGTTGCGACCCACAGGTTGCGAACCACTGGTCTAGGAGGTCAAACTAAGTCTCGTCACAGCCAACTTTCAGAGGAGAAAGCATGAAGGGAATTGATTGAACGTGTTAGGACTTTCGCTCTTCAGTAGGATAGCAGTTGAGAGATGGAGCCAAGTGGGAGAATGTTTGAGTCGTAGGTATTGGGCCCCTGTGGACAGATTGATTTAAAAGCAAGTTCTCCCTCTCAAGGGACTGACCTCATTGTGTTCCCTCTCTTCTCCGTGTGTCCACATTCCCTTCTTCTTTTTGCCATGGAGTTGAAGCCCTATCTCATCCCAGTAAGAAACTGGTCAAATGAACCATGCGTGTGGACTTCTAATATCCATTACAGAAGTATGCCAAGGGGGAACCCTCTTCCTTGAAAGTCACCCAGGCTCAGATATTCTACTACACCTGCAAAAGCCAGATTGAGGCATGGGGTTTGCTGTGTATGTGCCTGTGTATGTGAGCCTCCTGAACTTCTTCTACCAGCGAAAGCCTTTTAAAATTTTCATAATAAGAAAGACATTAAACCACGATAGGAGCTAAGTGATGTAGCCTCCCCAGAGACCGCTGTGAACTCCGGCTTCCTGTGCTCTCTTCTTTCACAAAAAGCTTAGAGTAGCAGGCATCTATTTCCCCAATAAAGATCCTGGCGTGTGGGAGACTAAACCAATGTAGCAAGGGAGACGTTGAGGAGACCTGCCTTCTTTTCCATGTGCCCATCTGCTCCCTGCACAAACCATCTTTCTCTCAGCTTTCCAACAACATTCTTTTAGGGGGAAGAAAAAAGTGGGTTGAAATCCCCCCTAGAGAATTAGCTCCTTCCCCACCATGCTGCCTGGGTAACCCTGGGTGGAGGTGGAGACTGTTGGAAGAATCTGTGCTTAGCCCGCATCCTAGCCTTCAACCAGGTGTCTCAATATCGGGCCAGCTGCCACACTCCCCTTGTCTGGTTTTCTATGACCAGAGACCTGGACTGGTGCCCTCACGGTATTCTTTTTTGTCAAACTGACTTTCAAAACTGACACCACCAGAAGAGGCAGTTGCCCTTACACAAGAGATGAGGAAACCAGGTTGGCCCTCCGTGTGTGCTCATCAACTGACATCTGGGAGCCTTGTGAAGAAGAGAAACAACAGGCCACATTATAATTCTTACAACGGTGGTATGGTGCTGGTTAGAGGGGGAAAAAATCCTAACTGGGGTGTAACAAAGTGTGGGAAACTCTAGAATTTCACTGATTCCCCATTGATAAAATTACAGGAGTCTATTTCTCTCCTTCTCAGGGCCCCTTTATTCACCAGCTGAATGTGAAAAGTAAGAAACCCAGCTTGCTCAGACTTTACACTGTGCTAATTGTGTGTGGGGCGCTGTTATTTGAGAGGGTCGCCTGGATTCTCTCTTCTGAAGGACTTCACAGCTACCCAGCGCCCTGTCACCTTCTCTGTCCTTTGAGGAGGTCGTCACAGGCACGACACTTGGGTCTTTATTCCTGCTGTTTGTTTTGGGAGGTCCGTGGCATTTGCTTTTGGGGCTCATCTTCTTTCAGCAGGGCACCGCTCCTCTCCTCCTCGCCATTATCTTCAGGAGGCACATTTCCATGTCAAAGCTCTCCCTTTGAAGGGAAGGCTTCTTTTTCTTCTCACCTCTTTCTTATTTGGGCCCAGCTCACCTTAACTCCATCCTTCCCAGTCCTGTTTCCCAACAGCGGGAGCAGGAGTCAGAACCCGGTTTAGAAATAGAAAGCACCGAGACAGCCACTGCCTTTCTGTGCAGGATAAGAACAGTTTAATGGCCCCTGAAAGACAGCAACTAGTTTTAAGGACTGATTGCTATCTTGCAGTGAACACGGAAATAAGAATCATTCTTTGGTGAAATGGTAAATTTTCTCAAAAAAGATGAAAACACTAAGACCACTATACAAAGCTTGGCAAATCCCTCTGAGACTAAGGGAAGTAATTACCCCAAAGGAGCAGGCGTGGTTTAACCTGTCTTGAATCTATAGACTGCCCTGAATGTATTCATCTAACCAAATGAGTGTGTAACTCCACTGAGCACAAAGCAGGCTCTTCTGTTCCATGTTTCTATTCCTCTAGGCTTGGGGAACCTTGAGACACATTACTACTCACTTCGGGCAGAACTTTGGAACATATTTCTATTTAGTTCTTTTTAAATTGCCACAATTAGAAAGGCTTCTATAAATATTCCAGGGATTCATTTGGGAGTTTCCTGGGAAATTGATTAGCACTGCTTGAACCAAAGGAAGACTTTTTCCTCATCTCATCAGGAGCCCGAGAAAATTTCTCATTGACCACGTACCCATGAGGAGCTCCAGTACATGTGCTGATGTGGTACCAGAGCAACCAGAGAGCTGAGCTTTGGGTGACAGCAGTCCCTTTGGGTAAAAGTAGCCACCGAGTTAGAGTAAAAAAAATCATGGTCTTATTTCCTGTTTACTTCTGTCTGAGGAGTTCCCTTCCCTCTTCTGTGTTAGACCTGAGTCACCCAAAAATAATGGCACGCTTGGAGAGGCTTACTCTGTTCTTTCCCCAGGTATTTTACCCATGATCCCCTTCTTCTGGAATGCTTTCTTTCTTTGCCCCTGGCTGACTTCCATCTGGCTGAATCTTGTGTCCAATTAACTCATGAGTCCTCAACAACTCTGTTAAATGTACTTCCTGTGCGCTGTAGCATCTGGCAGGATGGACAAATGAAACAATAATGAAGAGGTAAAAGTTTCAGAAAACCTCCCAATTCTTTATCTCTCTTCCCACCCACTCCCCTTTATCTGGTACTTAGAAGTACAAATATCCCCTTGTCTTTGATTTTTAAAAACATTGGCCTGCTTCTCTCTGTAACCACAACAAGAACCCCGGGCTAAAATTAATGAGTCTATATTCATTAGGACTTAAGTGTCTCATATATATATAAGGCAATTAAGGAAACAGAAAATTGTCTCATTAGAGAGGTCAACCTAGAACATTTCTTTCTAAAGACACACAGAAGGATGCAGAAATTTGGTTTTCTGATAGGTTTGTTTGTTTTTTGTAGTTGAAGACAACAGCATCTCTCAGCTTTCTGTATAGTCATTTGTGAGCATGGCCCAGTTGTATCATCTATGCAGGGTCTCACGCTCAAGCTGTTGGCTGAGCTGAGTTCTAATCTAGGGTCCTTTTACAAGCTCATCTAGTTTCATACAGCTTTAGGGCTTTATGTCCCTGCTCTTATTATCTGAAAGAGGCGTTTCAGGCTCCTATAGGTTAGTCCTTGGTCCTTCCCATGTGACTCTCTGTCTTCAAAGTCAGACATCTCTCTTGTCTTTCATACTTGAGAATCCTTTCACCAAGGGAACCCAGTCTCTTCTTAGCTTTTACTGACTAAGTAAGATGAGGTTCACTGAGACCTGTGACTCAGTTATAGGTATATTGTCCATAGTATTCATTAGTATTTCTCATATTCCAGGGAAGAGGCCTATAGAAGAGTAGGGGTTGCCTCAGCCATTTTGGAATTCTGTCTACTACAACACTCAATGGGTGGGTCAGAATAAGACAGATCTCATTCAATGGTTATAAAGTGTTACAAGGATACATAGAAGAAAGAACTTTTCTCTATGATGGCATGTGTCTAGCATATAGTTCAATTAATATTTGATATTCTGTAGGGAATCCATATATACTGATAGCACAATAATTCACTGGGCAGCATTACTTTATATAAGTTTTATATATTGAAAAAAAGATCACATTGACCCCCAAATCAGATAGTTTGATAACCTTCTGAGCAGCAGAAATGGATTCCAGGAGGAAATATAGGGTATGCATAGAGTAGATAATGGCTATTTATCCATCTGCTTATTTTGTGCCTTCCTGGGGAGAGAAGCCAGAGAGTTTTGAGATAAAACTCAACAGGAACAAGGAATTAGGCACAAGTTGCTTCTAGTCAGTCCATGTTCTTCTTATTTATAGGGGTTCTTGCAAGAGAACATTTAGATGGGTTATTAACTCCCCAATCAACACATTTCTATGAAAGAGATAATCTACTTTGCTAAATATTGCCCTGCTAACCTGCAAATGAGCAAGATCTATTCAGATGGGAGTTCAATACCCAGTTGGGTTGGAAGTAACTTCTAGGGTCTAGCCGTCTATTTAATTATGGCCCCTGAAAGTGCTTCTGTGGATTCACCTGAGAAGAAGAAAAACAAAAGAGTCACTACTTCCTGGTTATGTAACGGCTTCGTTTGAAGCAACTTTGGAACTCTCTGGAGAGTTCTATTTAGAGATGTTCCCATTCCTGTTTCACAAATGGAAACAAGCCGAGGTGTTCTGAAGGAAATTGACTTGCCCAAAGTCTTAGGAAATCAGCTGAAGTACAGGAAAGTTACTGCAATATCCCCCAATAGTCCTTAAATGTCTAACGTGCAGACTAGGAAGCTGGGCAGAAAGTTTACATTGCAATTCTGATCTAGATACCCACTGAATATGCTTTATTAGTAATCCTGTCATTGTTCTCAGAATTCCCCAGGGCTAACATTTTAAAATCTCCATTCTACAGAGAAAACCTAAATATTTT
The DNA here is from genome assembly GCF_004664715.2 of Peromyscus leucopus. NCBI lineage: Eukaryota > Metazoa > Chordata > Mammalia > Rodentia > Cricetidae > Peromyscus > Peromyscus leucopus. The sequence continues at coordinate 38,670,197 of NC_051085.1, read as the reverse complement.
ATAAAATGACTTAGTCACTGTAGTAGATTCAGAAGAGCTCTGAATAAAGATGTATGTTTGAAGGTTTTAAGCTTAAAGAATTTTTTTTTTTTTTGCTTGATTGGTAAGTATAAAATTGAATTAGTTTTTCAAAATGATTTTGTGATTCTTTTAATCCTGCGCAGGAAGTGCCATATTATATACTTCCTCTGAAGTTCTCAGGAAGGAATATTTCAGACATAGTTACTTCTTATCTAAAGCCCAGTTCTAAGAACTCCAGAACTCTTGGGCACTGCTCACCACACTCTTACCAGTAAAGGAGAAGTCAGGGGATACCAAATACAACTAAAGGAATCGAAGGGTAAGCCCAATTGCCTTCCAGCGTGCTATGCTTTAAGCTCCAGAGAAGAAGAAACAAAAGCTGGATCCTGTTAGGGAAGGATGAAGGGAGAGGGCAGGGATGGCCTGGAAATCCAGGCCATAGTCTGGCAACAGGTTTACAGTGCTTGTTCTGATGGTGGCCGTCAGTTCCCACTGGAATATCATTAATGCAGATACTTGGAGACATTTAAGAATGGCGATTCTATTACCCATTGATTTAACAGCAACCTAGTCCCCAAACTGACCACATGTCCTGTGGATGCTGGAGGTGGATGAGATAAGCCCCTAAGTTATGAATTTGCATGAGTTTTGGCAACACAATGCTATCAAAGTAAAAACAGTTTGGATATTTTCTGACATTAAGTAGGAAAACATAGAAGATTTTGAAATGGTGAGTTTTAAATTAGGAAACAACAGTAAAGTATCTAGAGGGGCAGAATATACCAAAGGAAACCCACAAACCACAAGCTAAGATGCTGTTACCCTGTGGACTCACCAAGACAAAATACTTCCCCCTCAACAGGGACTGCTTTTAGCTCAGTACTAAATATCCACTGTACTAAAAATGGAGCCGTTCTGTTTTCCAAGCTTTTGTTTTTCCTTTTCTCGTCTGTTGCGGATCCGTGTGAGAAATGAGAACTCACTCTTTCCCGGATAATTGAGAACCGGAGGTTAGGCTCTTCTGAAGACTAGTTTCCAAACCTGGTGGCTTTGTTGCCTCTTGAAGCTAGCACGTAAACATAATGGAAATCTAATCAAGCAAGCATGTCCTGGTTTAGAACTTTAAATGTGTACACGAGAAAACCAACTGCTAATGTTATCACCTTGGAGGCATTAGAACCAGCTGCCAATAGACCAGCTTTTCATTTTGAATTTTTTCCCCCATCACTAGCCATTGGCTAGCTGCCAGCTTACAGCTTGTGATATAGCCCCCCCTCTCTCATGAATATTTATTTTATTTTATGTGTATATGTGTGTGTGTACCGTTATGTATGTGGGAACCCATAAAGATCCGAGAAAACCGTGGATTTCCCTGAAACTGGAGTTACAGACAGTTGTGAGATCAGGTGGGTGTTGGGGCATTGACCCTGAGTCCTCTACAAGAGCAGGAAGTGCTCTTGACCTCTTAGCCAGCTCTCTCCAGCCCCCACAGGTGTATGCTATTGCTGGATGAGGGAGTGCAGCTAACAGCCAGAAAATAGCCGGTCTCTTTAGTCATCCATAACATAGAGAGGGGCTGAATGAAGAAGGTGAGAAACTTGCTTTGTCTTGGCAGTTCCAGGTTCCAGGAATGGTGTCTTGGAATCAACAAACATCTGATATTAAGGTTCTGTGTTCTACATGTTCTAGAACACATTAGACATTGGCTTGCCTTTAGAAACCGGTGAAATTTTCAAGTAAGAGATATTTAGCATGTTGGGATGTTTACGTAAGTGTATGGTCCATGCTAACTATACTCCTTATGTGGGTGAGCGTTTGCCATGATTTACATAGAACGTTTCCTTTTTAACAAGCAGGTCTCTGTTTAACCCTGGTCACCTTACCAAAGGATTTTTCTGGCTACCCTGCTCAGTCACTCCATAATTTGTTCTGTTTTTGTTAGATTGCTCCTGTCTACCTGGTGTTTTTTGTTTGTTTGTTTGTGATCTGTCTCCCACCTCTCATTTAAGCGTGAGGTTCGTAGAAGCCGATTCCTTACCGACTCCTCGTGTCTAGTGTGTGTCCAGTCAGTGTTCATCTGTTTCTCAGCAGATGCTTGTGCAGCGAAAGAATGAACCATGAACCATGTAGTTTATCAGTCCTCTACCAGAATTGCTTTCTCGACTTCCTAAGGAAAATTACTCGCTTAATAACATTCTGTCTCTCAGTCAGAAGTGGTGGCTCCCACCTGAAACCTTAACAGTTGGGAAGAAAGCTCTAGAAGGCAGATCATGAGTTTGAGGCCAGCTGGGACGCCATATATGAATTTGAGGCTAGCCTGGGCTACATAGTGAGACCCTGCCTCAAAAGTAAATACATGCATAAATAATTGTGCCTTTCCTAAACTTTCTTTTTACCAGTGACATGGAGCTCACATGAGGCTTTTTCTGTGGCAAGAAATTTTCTCTGAGGAAAGTAACAGAATGTACTTTTAAGTTAAATAAATGATACAGACAAGAGCTTACCTTTAAAAGTCTCTTGAGTTTATAGGATTTGGTTGAAATCATATAAAATGTATTATCATATCTAAGGAGGGAAAAGATAAGACAAGGTGTTGGTCAGCTATGAAAGCATTGAGAGAGAGAGAGAGAGAGAGAGAGAGAGAGAGAGAGAGAGAGAGAGAGAGAGAGACAGAGGCAGAGAGAGACAGAGAGACACAGAAAGAGAGAATTGGATGCAACTGTCTTGTGTCTGCTTCTCTGTCCATGCATCCAAGTCCTCTGAGGTCCTGGAGGAGAAAGCATGGCTGACAATATTTCTGTAGATTGGTCACAGCTAGACATCTCAAGCTGGGGCAATCATTCATTTATTTCCTTAGCTTTTTCTATTCTCATTTCCCGACCACCAAACATTCATTGACTTGTGATCTGGCACATGTCAAGGTGTGTTTTCCATCAGACATGTACTAGTAGTTTGACCTTGAAGCCCTCTAGTCCCAGTGATGGCCATTGCCCTTCACACCTAATAAATTGCCATCAGGTTTATGTATCAACTCCATGAGCTTGGTAAATGTGAGTTGTTCCTGAAAGAGATGTGCTGACAATTCATATATCTGAGCTGGCAAGGTTCCCAGTAGCATGTTGGACCTTGATAAATTCACCAGAATGATGAATGAAGACCTTGTGAGGGGGGCATAAGCGCTGAGCCAAAATTTTTACTTGAACTTTTGAATTAATGTCCATCTACTATCCATTAAATAGATTGGTTGCTTAACTGCAGGCAATGTTTTGAATCTCTCTATCTTAAAAGGATTGTTGCACTCAAAATTGCCATCCTCATCTGGGTTTCAGTGAGAGCAAGAAGTAATCTGGTCATGGATGTTTGCGACTGAGATCTCAGATTAGACCTGTAAAACCCTTCTCCCATGGACTGCCTTTAACAAAGCAGGCAGGAAGCAGAGTGCTTCCCTTTCTTTGCCTGGGATATCCCCACCCCCACCCCCCACCCCCCAAGCCCCTGGGCTGAGCCTGAGCTCTCCACAGTTTAGGCCAAGTTCTCCAACAGGTCCTCTCCTCCAAAGGCTGAGGCCTGGGAGCCCAGGAGTACACATCACCTATGGATCCAGTTGTTCCTGGGGGTTTGGCTGTGTGAAGTAAGGATCAGATCTGGCAAAAGAGATCTGTGACTTGTTCCTTTGGCATCTCCAGTCAGTTGATTTCAGTAGCCTCCTGTCTACATTCAGATTTAGATCAGATCTCATCTGCACTGACGTCTTATCTCTCACTTTATATGCATGTATATAAATTATATATTTCTTATGTCACAATAGAGTAACACACACACTTCTTATAAAGGATCTCATATAGCCCAGGTTAGCCTCAATTTACTCTGTACCTGAAGATGTCTTTGAATTCCAGATCCTCTTATCTTAGCTTCTCAAGTTTTGGAATTATAGGTGTGTACCACCAAGACAGGCTTTAAAAGATGCATTCAACAAATTGTCTTCTAAGAAGCCCAAAGTGGACTGCAGTACAGTTAATAGAGGGCTAGCCTAGCCTATACAAAGTCCTGGATTTGATCCCCAGCACCGAGTAAAACCACACTGTGGTCCATGCCTGTGATTCAAACACTCATGAGGAGGAGGAGGTCGAAAAATGAGAGGTTTAAGGTCATCCTTGGCTATATAATAAGTTTTGGGTTGTCCCGGGCTAAAGGAGAATTTCTCTAAAAATAAAAAAATCTAACAGCTAGGAAAAGAAAAGAGAGTGTGCCATTGCTATGGTTTTGAACAAGGTTTCTATTTTAGTTTTAAAAACAATTTATTGTTTATTATTGTAGATGTCGGGGAGGACATGGGTGTGGAAGTCAGAGGACAACTTTGTGGAGTGTATTCTCTCCTTTCAGTTTTACTGGGGTTCTGGGTATCGAACTCAAGATGTCAGGCTTACAAGGCCAGTACTTTGCCAGCTGTGATGACTTGCCGGCTCAGTCACCCTGCCATTTCTTGGTACAAGCTTGGGCAACACAGCAGATCTTTTCTCTTGCATGAAGGCAGCAGAGTAAGCCGTTCAGAATACTGGGTTTGGATTTGGGGAGGTTTGTTTTCAGAGCCTGTCACTTACGATCTGTCTGATTTGAGGTACTTTATTTTTGGTTTTGTCAGTCTTAGTTTCTTGTCTACTAAATGGTAGGTACTTCAGAATATGCTTGCGAAGATTAATCAAAAGAATTGATGGGTTAGCATGGCTCCTGGTCCACAGCAAGCTGCTGATAGGCACGCTCACAGTTTGGTCTTCTGAGTTGAGTCCTCACCCCAACATCCTTTTCAGTTCTGCCCTAAGGGAGTTGTCTTCACTACTGTTCAGCTCTTGTCCCAGAGGGAGGATGGGGTATATCTGTCTGTACGCTGCGAATATGTGTTGCTCTGATTGGTTGATAAATAAAGCTTGTTTGGAGCTGGGCGGTGGTGGCACACGCCTTTAATCCCAGCACTTGGGAGGCAGAGCCAGGTGAATCTCTGTGAGTTCGAGGCCAGCCTGGGCTACCAAGTGAGTCCCAGGAAAGGCACAAAGCTACACAGAGAAACCCTGTCTCAAAAAAACAAAACAAAACAAACAAACAAAAAAAAACAAAAAAACAAAAAAAAAAAACCCAAAACCAAAACAAAGCAAACAAAAAAAGCTGTTTGGCCTATGGCAAGGCAGCTTAGAGGTAGGCAGAAAATTCAAAGAAAGAGACAGGAAGAAGGCAGGGGGGAGACCCCAGCCGCCCAAGGAGCAACATGTAATGGGATGCAAGTAAAGCCACGGAACATGTGATGATACGTAGATTAATAGTTATGGGCTAATTTAAGATATAGAGCTAGCTAGCTAAAAGCTTGAGCCATGGCCATGCAATTATAATTAATATAAGCCTCTATGTGTTTACTTGGGGGATGCGAGTGGGAGAGATTTGTCCCAAACGCCGGCAGGCCAGGATATAGGAAATCTACAAGCTACAGAGGGACTCCCTGAAGCTCATGATTGGAGCAATGGATGCTCTTCTGTCCCATTCACGCTCTTGACTCTTTCCATCCCTGCATCCCCTTTCATGGACCTTCTCTCTCTTTTTCTGTGTGCACAGAAAGAATTCTTCTGAGACACATTTTATTTAACAGTAGCCCATGGGTGCAGAGACCAGAGTTTGTATGGATGCAAAGCCAGGGACTAGGAAGTACTGGGCAGGGAATTCTCTAATGATAGAACTTTAAAGTCCAGTAGGGAGTGAGGTTGGGAGCCGGGATGGTCAGAAGTAGACTCCAAGAGTCTTCAGGCCGTCAACCGGGAGTGAGAATCAGGGAACCCGGGTTACTTGGTGATGGAGATGATGCTGTTGCTTTCCCTGTATAAAAGCACCTGGCACAGGGTTTGGCATCAAGGGCTCCAATGTAGTTGCATAATAATTACTGGAAAGTGAGATCTAGGAACTTCGCTGTTTAAATTGTAATGTGGTAGGGGAGCTGTTGGCTGCCTGAATATTAATTATAGCTTCTCCAAAAGGAGCTTAAAAACGGCATGCTTCCACTGCGTATGTAAAAATTAGGCATTAAATGGCATTTATTTGAGCTGCTTATGGTTTATGAGCACATAGCAACACAATACTCATTATACATGTCGTTACATTTATATCAGATTGCCTTTGTTGTAAGTTTTGATTGCAATAGTAAACTCTGCATATGGCTAAGGTATGTTTACGGAATACGGGGCTTAATCCACAAGTAATGGCAGAAGCTTGGCAGAGCTTGGTAGTCAAACCTCAAAAGTTCAGGCTTCATAGAAGACGGCACATGCCCATAGCAGTCACGTCTGAATTAGAAGAAGGAGAAAAGAGAAGGAGAAGGAGAGAGGAAGAAGGAGAGAGGAAGAAGGAGAGAGGAAGAAGGAGAGAGGAAGAAGGAGAGAGGAAGAAGGAGAGAGGAAGAAGGAGAGAGGAAGAAGGAGAGAGGAAGAAGGAGAGAGGAAGAAGAAGAAGAAGAAGAAGAAGAAGAAGAAGAAGAAGAAGAAGAAGAAGAAGAAGAATCATCTGAGCATCTCAGTTTGTATCTATAATCCCAGCACTTGAGCATCAGAGGCAGGAGGATTGCTGGGAGTTCCTGGCAAACTTGGGCTACAGAGTGAGGAGACCCTGATTCAAAAACCCAACCCAAACCACCAAAGCACTGCTCAGGAAAGTAAGGTGGAGGGAGGCAAAATGAAAACAATCTATGTAAACCAATGTGGAGCCAGGTCCTGGGGAGGGAAGAACAGGGATACTGAGAACAGGGCCCACAGACCACGAAGTTCAGCAGCAAGGAGATCTAGCCAGATGAGAAGAGAAAGCGCTGGTGTTGGGGGAAGGGTGGTGGCGGGGTGGGGGTGGGGGTGGGGGAGGGCACTGACCATGAAGCTCAACAGCAAGGAAGGAGAGCCCCAAGAGTCTGTTGGGATTGGGGACTTGTCTCACCTACTCAACAGAAGTATAGTTACATTAAAATCCTACTAAAGAAAGTTGGTTTTTTTCTGGGCTCTCTGTGTCTTGAGTTTAGAGTAACAAAACTTAAGCAGTTCAATCATCAGAAGACTTTAGTTTTTCTCTAGAGAATCAAAAAGTAAGACCTATTAAGTAAATTTCCCATCTTGCAGCTCTCACCGACAGCATCTTTGAATATGACTTAAAAATATATTACTTAAAGTTGAGGTGACATGGGTGGGGTGGAACCTTAATCTCACCACCAGATAAACGGATGGAAGGCCATGAACATATAACAGCAGAGATGAGGATTATGACCAAGCAATTTCCCTGAAGCCAAGTGACAGATAAAATGGACTTTCTCCCAGCCCTCAGAGACACCAACCTTGTGTACACTTAGTATACCCTAATCTCAAACTCAGGGCCTCCAAAACTCAATGCATATCTGATGTCTATTAATATACAGATCTTATGATGAGTTGCGGTGCGCTTCGCGAATTAATCTAGTAGTCCCAGTTAATCAATAATCAGATGTAAAAAACAAAAACAAAAACAAAATAACAAAACAGCAAAACAGCAGAGGGATGTGCCCTGCATGACACAGCACTACTGGGAAAGGAGATGTTTACTGAGTTTCAGGAGTGAGATGTGGGAGGGGGAGGGTGGGGTCAGGCTGGAAGGAGGTAGTGTTGCTGAGGCCTGGCTGGAGCCGGGTTTTGGAAGCTCAGAATGATTGACACCAATCCTGCTGTATGGTAATCACAGACAAGAGCCAACTGTCTGTATATTACCCCTGCTCCCTCCTCGGAGTTTTGATGGGAGCTGTATGGGGAGGCCTTAGCTGACAGGGGAGCAAGCAGGTGGATTGAGAGGCGAGCAGCAGGGTGTGGAAAAACAGCCTGTGATCCGGGCACCATGGGTACCATTCCACCCCCTCCCCAGGCCCTGATGCAGCACGCCCTTTGTTCTCCCTTTTCTTTCTCCCTTTGAGGAAATCTGTTTACTACCCAGAAAAACAGGGAAGGGATAGGCCAGTTGCCTGGGGCAGATGGCGCAATGCTAACAGATGACACAGAAACAGAACTTCTCATCTCCTGTTTTCCCTTTTGCAGTTCTCCAGCAAGGCGCGCAGGACGACGAGGATAAAAGAAACATCATTCAAAGAAACTGAAACACAAGTTAATGAGATAGTATGGGAACCCTGGGCTGATGTAAGGGAGTTCATGTCTTCATGAAATCCAAGGGAATTAAACTCAAACAATGAATGAGCTTGCAGAAAAGATCAATGAATCATGAAGGGGAAAAAAAAATCACTTTTAGTAATTTTTGAAAAAGAAATCCTATATAATATAAAATGTGCCTGAAGCCCTGAGAAAGGCAAATGGCGTGCTCATATGCAATGAAATAGATTAAAAGAAAACACAGGTTTATGTCATATTGTTATTTTCCTTGAGAATTGTGTTTTATTTTATTTTTGTCTTAACTATACATCAATAAAAAAAGCCCAGGACAGAGGAAGAGGCATAGAAAATGGAGGAGGAGGGGGAGAGGAGAGAGGGAAGAGAGAAGAGAGAGGAAGGGATCCATGTTCTAGAGAGAGGGGCTGAAGGGGGGTGGGGGAGGGAGCGGGGGTGGGGGTGGGTGGGTGTGGGGGTGGGTGGGGGTAGGATTCCACAGCCAAGTTGGAGAAGAAGGACTAAGAAGTTTAATAGATTTATGAAAAATCACTAAGTTAACAGAGTCTACACAACTAATTTTGCCTGTAGTTGTAACTTGGACAATCTTGAAATTTTTGAGAAAAACCTATCAAAGAAGCATGATGTGGCCGGGCAGCGGTGGCTCACGCCTTTAATCCCAGCACTCGGGAGGCAGAGGCAGGCAGATCTCTGTGAGTTCGAGGCCAGCCTGGTCTACAAAGTGAGTTCCAGGAAAGGTGCAAAACTACACAGAGAAACCCTGTTTCAAAAAAAAAAAAAAAAAACAAAAAACAAAAAACAAACAAACAAAAAAGCACGAGATGTGTCCCTGGGTGATGTGAATGAGGTGAACATTAAGAGCCTGGCAAGGTTATTAGGAAGAATGCTCGCTGAGCTTGCAGCTTGCTTCCTCCCCAACTTTCTTTACCGCCTGCTCCTTAGTGCTTCCCCCAGAGTGGAATCCACGTCGAGACACAGCACCACCAACATCGGACCATGTGACCACCTCGAGTTCTGCCAGTATTACCCCAGCACTAAGCATACCCTGGGGGCAGGGGTGCTGGTGCAGGGTGTCAGTACCTGCATTGTATCTTGTATTCTCCAGTCCTCCATCCCTAGCTCCATCCCTTTCTTCTCCATCAGAAACTACGGCTGAGTTCTGCCTTGTTTATCTTCCCCTCATTTCTGCTCTTACTATGGTCATCTACTACATTTGCCTACCCAAGAAGTGGTTACTGGCGCTCTTTCGTCAACTGGGTCTCTCTGGGTTCTGTGTTTGGGGTTGATGAGTGGGACCAGGAAACCTCTGAGCCATTGCCCTTCTGGTATGGACTGCCTTTTGTGGGCCCCAGATGCTGCGGATTCCAGTTCTCGTCTCCTCAAGGGCCTGCTGGCTGCTTCTTGAACTATGCCCGTGTTATTTCATTCTGCACCAGTTCTCTGAAATACGTGACTGCCCCAGGCTTTAGCGCAACATTCAGATTTTTATCTCTGAAAAAGTCTAAATCCAATCACATTTCCGCCTTGCTTTATGTCTTCTATAAGTTCTCATCATGGAGGTAATAGAACAAACCAGCAAACTCTTCATTATGTCCTGTGAGGGTTCGTCTAACCTGGCACACCATTCTCAACTTAAAAACCATCTCTGGAGACGGTTGGCCTACTTTCCTTTCTCATCCGTCCTAAGTCTGTTCCTGCCTCAGGGTCTTTGTGCTCGCCTGCTCTCTTCCCTCAGACATTCCCATTTCTGGATGTTTTTTCTCAGGAACATTGCAGCTGGGATTTTCATTTTTGGAGAAGGCGTCCTGACTACTGTCTCTAAACAAGCTTCGCCCCCAACCTCACATTAGTCTACTATCATGCTGTTGAACTCTGTGGCACGGGATTGTTACCAAGATGATTACCCTGGGCGTTTATCTGGCACACTTAGTTGTTCTTCTTTCCTTGACCTCCAGAATGAGAGCAGACCCTCAATCTCCAGCACCCAGGCAGTCCCTAGTATACAGTAAATACTCAGTAATTGTCTAAAGGACCGGTTGGGAATTCAGATGTCTCCAGAGGCCAGATGTTGAAAGCTTGGTCGCCTGCCTGTGGCGCTAAAGATGGGTGGTGAAATCTTCAGCAGGTGGCGCTGAATGTCACGAAGTGAGGTTGCTGAAGGCATGATGTGAAAGGGGACTCTGGGCACCTGGCCTCCTCCTTTTTCTCTTTGCTTCCTGGATGAGGAAGCGAAGGTGAGGCGAGCCTGTTAAATGGTAGTGACCTCTTTGCTCCTTAGGGTTTTAATTCGGTGCCTTGTCTTCATCATGGGTTAGCAACTCTTACCGCGATGGGGTTTTGTGAATTGAATGGGATTGGATAGTGGACAGAAACAGCACACAACACCTCTCACCTGGGATCTGTGTTAGACAGCTTTCCGTCCTCATGTCAAACTACTGTAGAAAACCAGCTTTGAAGAATTAAGCTGGGTGGCGGCGGCGGCGGCGGCGGCGGCGGCGGCGGCGGCGGCGGCGCACGCCTTTAATCCCAGCACTCGGAAGGCAGAGACAGGCGGATCTCTGTGAGTTCGAGGCCAGCCTGGTTGACAGAGCGAGTTCCAGGACTGTTACACAGAGAAACCCTGTCTTGAAGAAAAAAAAAAAGTTAACTTCATTCTGGCTCTGATTTCAGAGGTTTCGACTCACGGATGTTTTGTTTTTGAACCTGCAGAGAGAGGCGGGACATTAGGGCACAGACACGCAGCTGAGGAAGATTCTTACCTCACTGTGGACTGGAAGGAGAGAGAGGAGAGAGAGAGAGAGAGAGAGAGAGAGAGAGAGAGAGAGAGAGAGAGAGACAGAGAGAGACCCTATGTTTTCTTGCAAAGCATGCCTCCAGAAACCTAATTTCCTCCCACTCAGCTCTACTCCCTAAAGGTTCTTCTACTTCCTCACACACAGGCTGGTGACCAAATTTTCCAAATGTGGCCACTGGAGGACATTTAAATTCAAACAATAGCAGAGTTATTTTGACAGGCCAGTCTCTGAGAAGGGCCATGGGGACACAGGTGACTCCAGCACAGGCCTGTTCACCAAAGGCTCGCTGGTTTTGTCAGAGCAGTAATTAGAGACAGAGCAGATGTCCAGCACGCCGCACACTTTATCTATCCCGCCGAACTTCTGTGAGCCAGACTGTCTTCACAGCCGGCCACACCTGGGCGCTACGCTGTTTTCGGACCTGCTGATCCTCACTGTCCTGTGTTATTGTGACTGAACAGCTAAGATGTACCGATCGTCTCCGAGATTACAAAGCTAACTCAATTCTCCTGGCTGCATGGAGCTATTAGACGAGTATTTCTAGGCATATCACAGAGATGTAATCTCTCTCTGTTTCACTAGGGCATATGACAACCATTTATGCTTTTTTGTGTGACTATCATAGATGAATGTGAGATTATGCCTTCTTTACATTGATGACTATTTAATTAGATAAACCTAACAACTCTCAATATTTTTTTTTAAGATTCAAAAGCACTCTTAAGATTGCAAATAATGAAGACTCATAGTCAGAAGACTGAATCCCCAAATTAACGAGTCTGCATAATCATATTTGATTATGCAGGGATGTCTAATTCATTCATCCCCTTACCAGTCAGTCTCTGTCACATTATCCTGGAGTGTGAGATGCCCTTGGGTTCTAGAATCTTTATCTTCCAGTTAATTCAACATAATAAGGAGGCTCCAGAATGATGTATGTAGCATGATGATATTTTGATGAAAAATCTGTACCAGTGTAGGAGAGAAAGAACAGGAAGACATACACCAATATGCTAATAGTCAGATTGAAATCTTAGGGCTTTTTACTTTTGATTTTCACTTCTACTGCTTTGACTATACCTGGCTTTTGTAAGTAGGAAACAAATGTACACAGCAGTTGTACACGTAAGGGGGAGATGTGGGAGAGCCCTGCAGCTTTCCTTGTTAGGAAAGACTTGAGGGCAGGATTGATTGACAGTTTCAGGGTATCAGTTTCTGAAACACGAGCCACGGTGGCACTAGAACGGGCAGGATCTCCAGAGATACGCCAGGCACAGGCCAATCCCGTCGTTTGAGAGGCTTCTTCTGAGGGAAGCTCCTGGTAAGGCTGGCTTGAATTCTAAGAGTAAATTTCTAGTAGTTACAGCTGTGAAGAGAGCAATGGCCATTTCATCAGGTTGGAACACATCACATTCCACAGGTGGCTTCAGACTGACAGAGACCACAAGGAGAGGATGCTATATTGGGCAGGAAGTTGGACAAGATGATGCCTGATGTTTCCTTCTGAGCTTAGAAGATGCAATGATCAGACCTACTATTTTACTTATTTTTCACAATAACTAAAATAAGGCAAGCCTAATTTTTCAATATGTATTACTATTACTATTGTTGTGTGTGTGTGTGTGTGTGTGTGTGTGTGTGTGTAAGTGTGCATTTGAATGTGATGTCAGTAGAAGACGGAAATGTTGTGTCTCCTGGAGCTGGAGCAGCAGGCAGTTGTGAGCTACTTGATGTGGCTTCTGGGAATTGAACTCAGGTCCTCTGCAAGACCAGCAGACTCTTGCCCTGTGCCATCTCTCTAGCCAGATGAGCGTTGGTCAAGGAAGAACGCTGATGTTCAGGCAGGCTAATTCATTTGTAGAGTACCGTAGACCTTGTATACATCTGACCTGGAATTAGAGCCCTGCTACGTCCTTCCTTGTACTGTGATTGTGAATTCAGTCCATTGCTCCACTTTTCCTCCTGCTTATTCCCACATTTCTCTTCTCTTTTTACTAGTCCAAGAACAGTGGCATCTGCTAATATATTTGGATTTTAATTAGTTCTGGTATTGATGTCCGAGACTGAAGAGATAGATGGTTGATTGCCGGGTAGCAGCACAAATATTTATTGTTAAGACTCTTTTTTTGACATAACTGAAGAGGCATTAGGTTATAATTTAAAACTTCTAGTGATGGCTGTCTAAAAAGTCCATCTTAAGATAAAGCATAGAAACCTTATTCTGTTTAGCCTCAAACTCAGAGTATGACACTTTCAGCAGGCAAGTGTGTGTGTGTGTGTGTGTGTGTGTGTGTGTGTGTGTGTGTGTTAGTGGTGTTATATGTAAGAGGCTCTCAGTGAACAAACACAGAGATTCTTGCATATCTATGTTTATTGTTGCATTTTTCTCAATAGCCAGGAAATTAGACGAGCTTAGATGTCCATCAGCAGATGAATGGATGAAGAGAACAAGGTCTGTAGACACAGTGGGATTATATGCAGCATAAAGAAAAATGAACTGGTATTTGCAAGAAAGTGAATACAACTGGAAATCATGCTAAGCAAAATAAGTGGAGACTCAGGAAGGCAAATACTGAATGTTTTCTTTCATAGGCCCAAATTAAATTTAAAATTGTGTAGTGTGTGTGTGTGTGTGTGTGTGTGTGTGTGTGTGTGTAGGGGCGTATATTTATAAATGTGTGTTTATGCAGGTCATGGATGTAGAAAGAGGATCATGAAAGGGGAGGAAGCCATCTCAGTCGCGTAGGAGACAGAGAATACGTATAATAAGGAATCAGAAGGGGAAGAGAGGGGACCAGCTGGAAGGAGGGGAAGGCAGGCAGGGAAGCCAGTGGGGGAGCGTAGGGAATGAAAGCAAAGTCTAACGACCCAGGCACGCATCTGAAGATGCCATGCTAAAATTCATTACTTTATACAGTAACCTACAAAGTTAATTAACACAAATACCATGAAGAGAGGCACTAACAGAGACCACGGAACAGCAGTTCGGAATTAGGAGCCACGTGACTCATCAGCACTTCCGCCCACCTGGTTTTCTCTAGTTTCCTGTCTGGGCAGTGTGCGCCTCTTTTTCGTGTGGCATCCTCTGCTACGGCCTGGGTTTATCCTGGCGGTGTTTTCCATGGGCACCATTCACTAGGTCCTAGCTCTTCACTGGGAGAGCTTGGGGTTCTTGACTGATGGACCGCGGGAGGAACCAAACCCAGCTCTGGGGGTTTTGTGCTAGCACAGCCCTGTCCCACATATGCTTCAGGCAACTGTCACGATCTTTGTAGTTGGGGGCTCCCCCACGATTGAACTATGTTGCTGCAGCAACAGAGCTCACGAGGGCCTCTGCTTCGGAATAAGGGCTTAGAGGATAGAAGGGCTCCGGTGAACTGACCCCTTGACAGCCGAACATGGAGGCTTTTATCTGTGAATTTAACACATTTGTCAAGTTGACAAGGAGCTGGGTCTGCAGATTCCTGCCCTCCTGAGATTCCAGGCCCTGGAGAAAAAGCCCTGGCATGGGACTCAGACTCAGGGGTGGGGTAAATCTCTGGTTGTGTGATTTGCTGGGCTCCCGTCTCGTTTCTTCCACCAGGAATTTTATCATCTATGAGATGGGATTACAGTCGCTATTCACCAGGAGCCTGGAGAAGATTGAGAGCCGTTAACGATGCAGAAACGAATGAGGATGTGCCGGTGACGGTGACGGAGACATGTAGGACCTGCCTCACAAACCTTCATGCCTTGTTTTCACCCTGGTCAAACATTCATGAGCGGTGATGGAGTCAAGAGTTCTCCATTCTGTGTTCTGGCAGCCTCAGAAGAATTGTCTTTTAAACTGAGAAGCCTGATATAATAGCCAAACAAAACAAAATGAAACAAAACTGTGGGATTGCACATGAAAATCAGCGCCAATGAAAAGAAGAAAGTGGATTAGCAAACAGTAATCACCACTCACAATAGGGGAAATATATATATATATGTATTTTATTGGAGCTGCTCTGCTCTTAACCTGTTATGTTTCATCAAAAGAACTCACACTTGGGGGGCCCGAGGGTGAAAATAAAATACATTTTTCAACTTTTTCTCCAGGTCAGTGTCAAAATGGCCATGAAAGCAGTTATTAGTCAAAGCTATGCTTTTTAAGTAAGCAATAAAATAAAACATAAATTGCTCTCATGAAATGAAGCTGCTTATGAGTGGAGCTCAATAGTATGTGTTATTCATTGTACCATGGAGCAAAGGGCAAAGATGTTTGAAAATGCCTGGCTAAATATCATTCCGTTTTTATTTAATAAGCAATAGTTGCTTCCTGCATTAAACAAAACACGGTCTATTTCCCCAGAACTCACATCGAGGTCTCAAATTCAGATTTGGCTGGATAATCAATCAGAAGCCATCCTTGTGGGCCAAAGCCAGGAGATGTTTGGTAACGATTCTGTGACATTGGCTATAGAGAAAGCCAAAAGAATTTGGTTAAGGTTGGATTACTCACACAAAGTCCAAAGATAAATTTAGTTGAAAATTGGTCACAGGTAGCCTTGCAGTCTCAAAGCGCGCTTCTAACTAGGCAAACAGTGTCTCTCAGCATTCCCTCCACTGGAATAAACAGTTGAGTGTTCCCTGGCCACAGGCTGGGTAAACACTAACTAAACTGTCCGCCTGGATGCCAGTCAGCAACACTCCCTATTTTTTAGCAAAATATTTTTCCGCGCTGGCCATCCAAGAAAGTCTCTGAATCCAATGGGCTTTTAAGACTTCTCTATTTTTCTCACTATTTATAGCATTCAGATGTTGGCAGGTGGGGGGCATTTTCTTCAGAATCCAATCAGGAAGAGGAGTCATGCAGCTTCATCATATGCCATATGGCTCCGAGCATTGAAACAATGCTTCTTCCTTGTGAATGTAAACATTGACCAGGGCTGAGGAGCGAAACAAATCCCTTACAAACATGATACCGTGTCCATATTCATACTGTGCAGAATTCTGCTGGGTGAAACTCTGGGGCTGAGTGGAGACAGAAAGCCCGGATTGGTTGCTTGTGGTAATGGTAGCTATTGAGGACTAAAGGACAAAAGTCCAGGATATGAGATCCACCCCTTTTATGGAACGGAGACCGAGGAGGGCTACAGGGAACAGCTTCCGCAGTAAGCACCGTGCCCAATGAATGGCGCACTGTCTACAAGGGCAATACCCTCTTGTTACTTTAACAACCTTGGGCAAGAGGCGAGGTGGCTATTCCCTCCTTTTGATGGAGAGGGAAGTGGACTTTCAGAGCAATGACTTACCTGGCTGGTGTTTGCTAGAGCTGGCATGAGCGAGTGATCGCCTGACGGCTGTTTCCTTCCCCAGCTCCAAGGTGTTCGTCCGGTGATTCCGCCTGCAGCACAGGGCAGACATAGGGAAGGTAGCCATTTAAATGGAATAAAGTGAATGAGAGATAAAAAGAGACCCCGTAGAGCCCATCTAGCACTCCAGTTGCTAGGGAACGGATGCTCGTAGGCTGATGGGAAGGGAATGGCAGGGTCACTCAAGTATGGAGGAGTTGAGCGGAGAGCCGGAGTTCTGTCGTTAGCCAGCTCACCCCGAGAGCCTTCAGGTTCTTCCCGAGACCATGGGGGAAAGTTAGTGTCCCTTGGAAAAGTCTTTTAAAGTTTTTTTTCGGATGCCTGGACCAGGGTCCACCAAGGAAACAGAACTCGATGGGGCGGCTGCAGTTTGGTAGAAGAGAAGAAGAAGGGAAATATTAACAGGGAAAGAGCGTCAGCAGGAGTTAGGATGGCAAGGACCCGCGGTTGTGGGACAGGAAGGAGAAGTGATGGAGAGGTCTAGATGCAAAGCGAGATATGTGCAAAGCTTAGCAGTCGTTCATCAGTTCCGTGTGCCTCCTCAGCCTGGGGGTCTCAAGTCTGTGTCTGGTATCTACTCCTCTACTTTAAAGTTAGTTTTCAGGATGATTGTCTCAGTTCCCTCCCTCCCTCTTTGCCTTCCCCCTTGTTTCTTTATATCCCCCCCCCACCCCCCGCTCCTACACTTTCCTTTCTTCTTTGGAGTCTATTTCAGGAGGTGTGTATTTGTTTGTCTAGGGCAGGGTTGTCAAATAGAAGCCCTGCGTGCTGCCCCGCCTCTGTCAGGACAGACAATGCTAATCAATCACTGCTTTCTGGTGAAGAGCTCGGGATTGCTTTTAAGGCAGAGAGGGTTGGTTGAGTTGGGTTGAGTGATGAAAACTATTTGCCAACACAAATTTAGAACACACATGGATCAAACAGGGCTTTCCATTTTTAAAAGTTAAAGACGTATGACAAAATACACCGCCTTTCCTCTTTTCCAAATATCCCTTCCACGGCTTTCATTTTAGTTAAGAGCCTTAAGCAAAAGCTTTAGGAATGTTATTTAAAGTCACAGCCTAGTGAGTTGACAGTTTAGTAAAGTCTTTTTTTTTTTAAAAAAAAAAAATCTCTGAGCATATAATGTGTGTGTGTGTGTGTGTGTACGTGTAGACATATATGTGGCACACCACATCTGTGGAGATCCAAGGACATACATCTTTAGGGGTTGGTCCTTGTTGACATTTTATCTTGTTTGAGAAGGGACTGTCTTGGCTGTCTGCTGTGGCCTGGGCCAGGGTATTTGGCCTGCAAGGTTGTAGGCTTATCCTCTCTCTGCCTTGCATCTTGCTGGGAAGCAGTGAGATTACAGATATAGGCTACTCTGCTGTCTTTACCGGGGTTCTGGAGATTCGAACTTGGGCTCTCACGCTTGCACTGCGATGGCTTTTCCCAATAAGCTGCCTCCCTAGCCCAAAATTTGTTGTATTTTTACACAAGGTCTCACTCCGTTGTCTAGACTGGCCTAATAGTTTGTAGGCCAGACTGACCTAAAACTGTGGGCACTTCTGCCTCCTCTTCCCGCCGCTGGAATTTCAGGCGTGATTCATCATATTGATAAAAGAAGATTCTTTTTAGAAGCCCGAATATGCTTATGAAAGTCGTCTTTTTAATATTTTGTCAAACAAATAGACGTCTAGGCATTCTGATGTTTGCTCCACATGAATCTGAATTTCCTTCTTGCTAAGCTTTTGTTTCTCAGTTCTAATGCAAATATATCATATATGTACATACTCATAAAGCCTTTTAGCTCCATTTCTGAGGTCTGATTTGGATCCCAAGTTTTGCTCCTTTTTATTTGAGTGCATTTGTAAAGTTAACTTGATTCTTTTTTGGATGCATTTTCCTCATATTGAAAAGGAAATAATCATTGCTTTCATATTGAACTGAAATGAAAGTTAATGAGATAATTCATGTATAATATTTATCATAGTCTCTTGCTCATGGTGCTGCTCAATAGATGTGCATTTCTGAGTGTTACATATAGTTGGTATGATATGAGATGAATTAAGGGATTTGTGGCTCACTGAATTATTTGATGAAGGGTATCTTCTTTTGTTTTTGTGGGTTTAAGCCAGAGTTTTAATGCTTCTGGAATTACATTTTGCGAGTCCATCACAATTTGTATGTATGTGTGTGTTTGACTCCAGAAAAATGTCCCCCTGTTTTCCCTAGCTGATATATTCAAAACACTAGTTCTAGGAGAAAAATAATCTGTCATTGAAGTAGATGAGAGTTGACATGGCAGACTGTGCATTTGGTCTTAAACATTCATAACATGTGCAGCACAGTCTCTCTGTGGAATTGGAATAACTCCTTTAGAGTCTTAGCAGTCTCTTATAGTATGGCTCTTCCGGAGCAGAGTTAACATAACTCCAAAACAGATATGGCCAATGGGGGGATAAAGCACTAAGAAAAGGGGCATTTCTTGTAGATAACAATTGATATTTGTATGCTATTTAGGTGTGTGCATATGTGTACACAAATAGGTGGATAGCCTTATGTGAATAAGATATATGTGTGTGTGTGCGTGTGGACATGGGTTATTGGTTATGATGTTTTAAAATCTGACATTTGGCATAATTTATTGGTCAGAAATAAGCTGCTTAGAATCAGAAATATTTGAAACTTATTCCTGATTTTACTATTTATTTGTTGTGTGATTTTGAATAAGCTCTGTGCTAAATCCTTTGTACCTCATATATTAAGTGAGAATAAGTGTACTTTATAATTGTTCGTAGGAAGAACTAACCCATGTGAGATGATGTGTGTAAATTAATGGTAAAATGTTTGGCATATATCAATCTCTCAATGAAAAGAGCTATTAATGATAGTAAGTAAATAAATAGAACAAGTAATTAAAATAATATCCATAGCATAGAAAGCTGGTTTTCAGCTTCATTATTCAATGTCTTCATTTGGTTTTTATTTTATAAAACAATCATTTGCAAGCTCAAGCAATACATCATTCCTTAATTACAGCTGTCAAGTGAGAACTTTATTAGGGTTAGCAAATGTAAGAATGGAAGTGTTTCAGTAAAATTTCTAAGTTGCTGACTCCAAGTTTCTGAATCGGAGAGCAAAGTCTACCTCTGTGATTGCATTCTACTGTGGCTGTTGGAAGAATGACATCAAATAATGGATTTGACATGTCTTCTTGAAGCACAAACTGGCCAGATAATTGCAGATGAGCCATAAAACCATGTATACTAGTGAAATCTCAAATATTGACACGTGGTGTCTCAAAAGAAGACTAGACTGCTAGAGGAAACAACCCACAGTGGGCTGTGGTTTCTAGATCTGTTAACTAGTCTTCTTCTTCTCCTTCTCCTCTTCCTCCTTTTTTTTTTTTTTTTTTTTAATAGTCAGGGTATCTCTGTGGTGTAGCCCTGGCTGTCCTAGAACTCGCTATGTAGACCAGGCTGCCCTCAAACTCACAGAGATCTGCCTGCCTCTGCCTCCCAAGTGTGGAAACTAAAGGCATGTGTCACTATTGCCTGGTTGTTAACTAGTCTTCTTATTTGGAAAAGTTGATGTGTATATGCTAAGTCTCATCCTTAAAATTCACTGGCAATTAATGACACATTACCAAAGACTTTGAACTTATAGCAGCACTTAATTTCAGGTTAGGAAAAAAAAACGTTCACAGATGCATCAAGATGGTATTATTTGTTGAAAACCACCTTCTTGGGGCGACCAGGTGCCAGTGGGTTTCTTTGATGGTATCATGCTGCTACTAATTGTGTGTGTAGACCAGCGCAGACAGCTTTGGCTGTCTCAGTTTAGAGTTGAACTGTGGAGAGGGATATTGTCACTCCATCCATGAAGAGTAGAAATAATTATTATTTACTTAATTTTGTCAAAAAGTTATATGGAGTCAATTCGATGACTGTTGTAGAAGGGTGAGTTTGGACTTGAGACAAACTTGAGTACCTTACTTCCAGGTACTTCTGGATATGTTAAACAGGATTTCTACCATCTGTAAAACGGGGCTAATTATACTCACTTCCTAGGACTCACAAGAAAAATTAATTTATTTACATAAAAATATTTGCAAGTAAGAACATATTGTGAATATGTATGTACATTGGTAAACTATTACTCTAGTCTAAGTGTGTGTGTGTGTGTGTGTGTGTGTGTGTGTGTGTGTGTGTGTGTATACATGTATATGGAGATCAGAGGTTAATGTCATGTGTTATTCCTCCTCAGGTACTATCCACCTTGTATTTTGAGACAGGCTCTCACATTGGAACCGGGAACCTGTTAGGTTAAAGAGGCTGGCTGGGTAGTCCCAGGTTAGCTTATCTCTGCTTCCCTAATCACACATTGCCACATCTATTTCCAGCTTTTTACACAGGATGCTGGAGATTGACCTCAGGTCTGCGTTGTTGCCTGGCAAGCATGTAACAGACTGAACTATTCCTCTCCCCAACCCCATCCTAATTTTTCTTAATTCTCATTCATGTCACATTTGGTGGTGTTTAGAAATCCCCTTGAAGCATGCTGGAATCCCCCCTGGAGCAGCTGACAATGACCCCTCCCACCACCACCCACCCACCCCAAACCAAATCTAAACTAAACCAAACCAAATCAAACCAAACCGAAACATCCCTATTCTTGATACTTGAATTCAATTGTATTAAAAAAACAAGAGCTTGGGA
The DNA here is from genome assembly GCF_004664715.2 of Peromyscus leucopus. Lineage (NCBI taxonomy): Eukaryota > Metazoa > Chordata > Mammalia > Rodentia > Cricetidae > Peromyscus > Peromyscus leucopus. Next base: position 38,649,180 of record NC_051085.1, on the reverse strand, counting down.
ATGCATTCATGAACTGAGGCTACAGGCTTATGGGTTTTTGGACAGGAACATGAGGTTGGGATGATGGAGGGGGAAACATAACAATAAGGAAACTATATAGGAAATCTATAGGTTAGTGGTTAATGGTAAGAAGTATGGAGTCAGATAGTATAATCTGTGAATTAGATTAGAGTAGGTCTTTATCAGCCTAATTGAATCTGTGTTGAGTCTGTATCATCTTATAAACATTACAAATCCTGTAAAATACTAATACTTGCCATTGCAGGTGGCAAAGTTAATCCCCTTCTGCTTTTTCAAGAGAAATAGATCATCCCATTGGCAAAAGAAGTAGCTACTGCTATTCTTTCAGGGGGCCTAAGACACAGATATCACAAAATTGCACATGTAGAATACAGGATTTCTTTGATTGCCTTGAAATAAGGTAAAAACAGAAAGGTTAATAGTAAATTGCCAATATGTGTAAACATGCATTTACAAGGGTATAATCGGATATGTGAAGTAGCTACTGTAAATGGTATTTAATTAGTTATACATTTAATTCACTGATTTTTAGAAAATTTTTAGTTGTGTAATTATAACAATAATCCAGTTTTAAAATATTTGCACCGCAACAAGAAATTTTCACAGTTGTCATGTAATAAATTTTCACTCCTAAATTTAGTGCTGAGAACCTACTGTCTCTTAAGTTTTGCTTTCCTAAGAAATTTTATACAAATTACAAACAAAACAAAGCAAACAAAAAACACCTTACAACAGATATTGATTTTTTTAAGGTTATGTATGATTGTGTGTATGTACGTGTGCATGTACATGTGCACACATGTGGGTGCTCACATGCCATGGCACATGTGTGGTGGTCAGAGACAACTTGTGGGTATTGGTTCTTTCCTTCTACTGTGTGAGTCCCAGGGATTATATTGAATTTGTTGGGCTCAGCAATGTGTCTTTACCCATTGGCCAATCTTTCTCCTTTAGTGTACAGTGTGCTATATGTATGGTTTCTTTTAAGTTATTGTAATGGTTAATCTTGGTTGTCAACTTGACATACCTGGAAAGAAGGGACCTCAGTTGAGGAACTGCCTCCATCAAATTGGCCTGTGGGAATGTATGTGAGGGCATTTTATTGATTGCTAAATTACGGAGGAGGGGCTAGCCCACTGTGGGTAGTACCAACCCTGAGCAGGGGGTCCTGGGTTATATAAGAAAGGTGGCTGAGCTGAGGTCAAATCAGGCCAGTAAGCATCATTGCTCCATGGTCTCCTTTTCAGTTCTTGCCTCCAGATTCCTGCCCTGAATCTCTGCATTGGCTTTCTTCATTGGTGGACTAGAACCTTTGAGCCAAATAAACACTTCCCTGCCTGAGCTGCTCTTATATAGTGTTCTGTTGCAGCAAGAAAGAAGCAACCAGAACAGTTATTACAGTGCTTTAAGATTCATTCATGTCGCAGATGTACAAGCAGCACATTCATTTCTGTGGACACATTGTGTTTTAACGTATTGATATACCACATTTCATTCATCATCCATCAGATGGTAGACACTTGGATTTTTTTTTTTTTTTTTTTTTTTAGTCTGATGTAGTGGGTAGCCATTCCAGCTTTGATCTGGAAGTTCCAACACCCACTGAGGCTTCGGTAACTGTCACGCCTACAAGGCGGGGCCAAGAGAGGACGATGAAGACCTGAGATCCAGATGCGCCTGCTCTCTTGGTTCCTGGATCCTGGACGCTGGAGGTAGACCGAGCAGAGTTCTCCAGAGAACACCGCCGGACTGCACTACACCTTTCCCAGACCCTCTAGCCTATCCCTTCACTTGTAAGTTACCCCACAAAATAAACCTCCCTTTTAACTTTGTGGAGTGGCCTTAATAATTTCACCAATAGTCTGGGACTGTTGTCGATAGAGCTGGGCTGCTGTGAACATTGACATCTAAGTATTTGCATGAGCTCAATTCTCACAGGCATCTAGGAATGGAATTACTAGATTATATGCGGTTTAATTAAGAAATTATCAAACTATTTTCTGAAGTAGCTGTGCCATTATATGTTCCCACAAGCAATACCTGAAGTTTCCTGTTTTTCTACCTCTTCATCAATGCTTTTATTATTAGTCTGTTGGACTACAGCCATCCCAGTAGATGCGCAGTTTATTGAATTGTGGTTTTAATTTGTATTTCTCTAATGACTAATGATTGAGTATCTTTTCACGAGTTAATTAGCCATTTGAATGTCTTCTTTGTTAACATGCTTGTTTAATTCTTTTCAATTTTGGTATGTTTTCTTTTTTATTGTTGAGTGGGAAGAATTCTTTACACACTTAATAAATGTAAGTATAAAGAAACAAGTCTCTTTCTTTTGAAGATTTATTATTTAAGTGTGTGTGTGTATACATACTAGTACACATTTGTGAATGTCTGTGGGGGACAGATGAGGGTGTCAGATCCCCTTGAAATGGAATTACAGGTAGTTGTGAGTTGCCCCACATGGGTGCTGGGAATTGAACTCTGTGCCTCTGGAAGAACAGAAAGTGCTCTTAACTGCTGAGCTATCTCTCTAGCCACAAGATGCAAATATTTTATAATATATGATTGTAAGTATTTTCTTTGAGTGTCTGGGTTGTTTTTTTTTTTTCATTTCCCTTTTTATTACTGAAATTTTTCTTTTGTCGACTGTGCTTTTGGTATTCTACCTAAGATAACTCTGCTTAACAAAAGATCACAATATCATCTCTTAGGTTTTATTTGGAGAGATTTGCAGATTTAGTCCTTACATTTGGAGTTTATTTTTGCGTATGGGATGGCTTAAAGATATGAGTTCATTGTTTTTATCATGAGTGCATACAATTCTTTCAGCATCATTTGTTGAAGCAATGACTCTTCGTCCATTGATTTATCTAATTCTCAGTGGAGATCAATGAGCTAGCAAAGCAAGGGTTTGTTTCTGGGCCAGACATTGGCTCAGGTTATTGAGATCTCTCTCTCTCTCTCTCTCTCTCTCTCTCTCTCTCTCTCTCTCTCTCTCTCTCTCTCACACACACACACACACACACACACACACACCCTTGGCCAACACCATCCTTGCTGTATTGATTGTCATAGTTTTAGTGAATGTTTTAAACCAGTGTAATTTCTCCCACTTTGTTATCTTTTTATAACTGGGTTTGGCTATTTCAGGTCTGTTGGATTTGCATATAACTAAGGATCAGCTCATCAGTTTTCATAATAAACCCTCTGGACTATTGGAAGGGATGGCTGCATTTTTCTTTGGTTCCTGGGCTTTCCAGAGTCCCAGTACAGGAGTGCTGTTACACTTGGCATTTCCTACAGTTGGAGTCTCTATTTTTTTTGTCTTTGGTTCCCCCCACTTGCCCCTGTATGTTAGATTAACTGACCTTCAAGCTCACCAATTCTTCTGTTATCTCTAATTTGTTGTTGAGTCCTTCTTAGGAATTTTTTGTTTTAATTATAGTATTATTGGTCGGAAATTTTCCAAATGATGTTTTTCAAATATTTCCAATTTCTCTGTTGAGACTCTATTGGTGTTTGCTGTTGTGATATTTTACTTGATTGAACGTGAATTAAACCCACCACTTATGACTTACTCAGAATAGTTTCCACTGACTTCTGTTTTTCCTGCATTTAAGAGTCACACTTAAACTTTTTCTCGTAATTGTTGTATTAGAAATTTGACATTTCATGCACTGAAATAAATAATGTACTATAACAATTATGTTTTTTTTCCTACCCAACCCTATTTTATGCCTTATTTCGGCTTTAAAGAAATCTCTCTTCATATGGACTATTTCTGATGTTTCTGCTCAGTTTTTTTCTCCCTAATTTTGCTTATTTATCCTAGTTTACCAGTGGTTGCCTCCAAATTCGTATAACTTAGAATCAAGCAGTGATCTGGGCAGAGGTTAAACTGTATGCAAACACCTTCTTTGCTCCTGACCTTCCAGCTAGGCTCTCTCAGGTCAGCCCTAAGCTTGGACAAGGATCTCCCAGGCAAGCAGCTGGAGGCAGAGCACTTGTGGCCTGCAGTTGGCCTTGCATCTTTAGGGTCCTCTTGTGGAATTTCTGTCTGTGCACTGCTTGTCCGTAACAAGAAACCAGTGAAGACATGGATCGTTCTCTGTGGCGTTTCCAGAGCAATGTTCTTGGGTTCTATCTCGAAGCACGTCTCTTCTCTCTGGTAGCAAAACTGTTGCTTTTCTGCCATCTCTTTACCGGTCACCACATGAACAGAAGAGGGGTCGTTGTTGGAACCATGGGCGACTCTGCTCTTGTAACCCCAAACTCCAGTCATTTTCAAGAATGAACACTTTTCAATGTGTTGTCGGCCTTCTGGTCACTTTCTCAGCCTTTGATATGGTTATTGATGAAAATGTGTTTGGTTGTCTCTATGCTTTTTGAAGAGATTTTTTTTTCTTTCTCAAGTTACCATTGCTAGGCCTGAAGATATGTTTTGAATTTGTAAAGTGTGTGCATTTTAAGATGTGCCCTCTCCTTTCATTCCCACTTTCTGAATATGCGTGTGCATATTTATGCATAGAAGCCTTCCTTAGTCTTTGAAAATCACTTGTGGATTATCTGCATTGTCCGTGGCCCACAGTGGCTTCATTTACGGTATTGTTGTCTAATTTAGTCCCCTCACTCTGATAAAAAGGACCGTAATGAAAGTGCATTGCAATCCGAGCCCGAGAGTTTAATGTGTGTAAATTTATGTGAGTCTATAACTCAAGAGAAGTAAAATTTGTTTGGTTAATTTGATTCGTATCATCTGCTAGCATTGTGCCGTAATGCACTTTTTTTCTGTATTCTTTTTTTTTATTTTATTTTATTTTTTTTTGCAAGAGCTGAGGACTGAACCCAGGGCCTTGTGCTTGCTAGGCAAGCACTCTACCTACCACTGAGCTAAATCCCCCACCCTTTGTAATGCACCATTTTGAACTGTCAAAAACCAATTGGTTTTTGCCTTTTTTTAATCCTGCACGTGTTCTGGGGTAGAAGTTTGGTGATGGTGTCTTAGAGAATAGTGTTCTCATTGTCTAGGAGCTATCACTTGGAATGACAGGCCACGATTACTGTCTCAACTTGCTTTTATCCAAGGTGATGCTTTACATTCGGGACATTTAACAGGAGTGTACAGGAAAACATGTCCTTGCTCATCACAAATTACAACTTCTAGAGGTACTAAATCTGCAAAAGGCATAAGGTAAAGGCTGATGAGGTGATCAGGCTACAGATAACCTCGGCTATGGGTGGAAGTAGGCGAGATGTGTGCACTAAGAGCCGATGGGGGCATGGCAACAGCTTGCAGAATGTAAAATAAATGGATGCTGTTTTAGGGATGCGTAATGTACTAAGACCTCATGACAAAAAATGAAATATGAATAGATTTCCAACTAGCAAGGCCTGAGCTCTATAACTAATACACACCTACAAAGATAAGCTTCGAAATGTTTCACTTGGGAATCCAGGCAAATATTTTTAAAGAATTAATACCAGTTCTTCCCCAATTTTTTCACAAAATGGTGGTTATTGAGGGACACTTCCAAACCTGTTTTCTGAGGTTGATGTTCTCTTGATGTCAAAATTTGACCAGGAAAGAATACTATAGACTGATTGATGTCAATTTTTTTTTTTATAAAATCAAGCAAGCCAAATTCACCAACACACTAAAAGATTTATACTCTGTGATCAAGTTAGATTTATCCTGAAATAATCTGCATAGTTAAAGAATGTGATTCAGTCATATACTCCACAATTCAACAGAATGAAGGACAAAAACCACATTTTAGCTCAATTGCAGAAAGTATAACATGACAAAATTTAGCCTGCTTTCTTAATAAACACACCAAGAGTAGAAGGAAATTAACTTTAACATTAATACTAAAGTTAAATATGAAAAAAAAAAAACAAAACAAAACAAGCCACCATCATATCCACGCTGAATAACTGAGAATTTGAAATCTTTTTCTTTAGAATTAGGAGAAAATGTAGAGCTCACTACCAATGTTTTTTAGTGAACTTGTTACTAGAAATCACAGACTAAGCAGGCAAGGACAAGTAATTAAAGTTATACAAATTACAAAGGAAAAGTAAAACCATATCTGTTTGCAGATACTTTACACAGGACTCTATTTCATGAAAAAACTGTTAGAACTAATAAATGAATTCAGAAGAATTGCATGATATGAAGTCATCATGCAAAAAAAAAAAAATCAGCTGTGTCTCTACATAATACCAGTGAACAATCAGAAAAAAAAAAAAACAAACAAAAAACAGTAGGAAAATAGCCCCGTTTCTAGTAGCATTGGGTGCACAAAAGGCAGGCATAAACTAGACCGAGGAGACCACAAACCTGTTCACCTAAAGCTGCAAAACATTGCACACTCCAGCCGGAGAAGCAGGCAGCTGCACAGCAGATCTTCATCTCTCCCTGTTCTCTTCCGAATCCAGTCCCAAAGTCTCATCCCCAGGTCTCCCTAGTGGACCACAGAGCTCTTCTTCTTCAAATTCTTTCCCCCAACTCACCACTTTATCTCGAGCTCCAACTCCAGTAGGCATCTCCTGGGACCCAAAGAAACATGGAGGCCAGAGAAGCAGGTGGTCTAGCTTCAGCTCCTCCAGCTCTGGCCTCCTCCACTCTCTGCCCCTCTTCTCGGGGGACTAAGCAGGTCCTGGTGGAAGACTCTGCTTTCTTGCCTTCTGTGAATCCCCTCGGCTCCTCCCCGCAACCCATTCCCATTCCTAAGTGTCAGCTCCCAATACCTAGAAACATGTTTTTCCAGGAAACCCCATGGGAGAGAAGGTGGGGAGCAAGGGGGAAGAGTAGAGTGAGGGGAAACTATAATCAGGATAATTATATGAGAGGGAAAAAAGATAATTTCAATAAAAGGGGGAAAAAAACAACCCTGTAAAACATTGTCAAAAGAGTCTTAGACAGACACAAATAAATGAGAAACTAGCCCATGTTTATAGATTGGAAGATAGTTTTGTTAAATGTTGTTACTATCCACAAGAATCTGCCCGTTCAATGCAATCCCTATCAAAATGACAGTGGCAATTTTTTTTAATAGAAAAAAGAAATATCTGTGGCAGATTCAAGGTCAAAGGCGCTAGTATTAGCCGCTTGTCTTGCTGTGATCAAATGCTTGACAAAGATAATTAAAAGAAGGGAAGGTTGACGTTGGATGGATGATAATTCCAGGTGGTGCAGTCCCTCATGGTGTAGAGGCCAGCGGAGGGAAGGTTGACGTTGGAGGGATGATAATTCCAGGTGGTGCAGTCCCTCGTGGTGCAGAGGCCAGCGGCAGGAGCGGAAAGTAGCTGGTCACGTTGCATCCACGCTTCCGAACCATTTCATTCAGTCTGGGAAGCCAGCCCGTGGAATGGTACCGCCCACATTGAAGGTAGACCTTCCCGCTGCCATTAACCCGGTCTAGATAATCCTGTATTCGTCCGACCAGAGGCTTGTCCCTTTTGAGATTCTAGAATCTGTGAAATTGAAAATCATTATTAATAACACCCCCAAACAGTTTTGGCAATGGAAAAAAAATATAGAAAGAAGAAAGAAAGAATTATAAAGAAAGACGTGGAGGCCTTATCCTTTTAAAACATCACAAAGCCTACAGCAATCAAATCAACATGCTACCATAAACACGGGCTGACAGACCAGCGCAGGAAAGCAGAGTTCTTTAATTACTCCCATGTGCATGGCAAAAGGGCCAAGCTCCCCAACAGGAAAAGGATATTCTCTTCCACAAGCTCTGGAGGGAAAACTGAACATGCAAATAACATTAGGAGCCTCAGCCTGCAAATGTACAATGATCCCCTCTCAATGAGTTCATAAACGTAAGATGGGAATCTATGAAGATTCCCCTAGAAGAAAACAGCGTATCGCTGTTTCTGGCAATGATTTCCCAGTTACGACACCCCAAGTTGAAGAAACAAAACCAAGAAGGCATAAGACGGCACCTAACTGAAAAACTGCCAGCAGAGGAGGAAATCAATCAAATGACACTCAGTCGATGGGGTGGAAGAAAATATTTGCAAACCGCATATCTAATAAAGGGTCAACAACCAGAAATTATAAAGCCACCCACAATTCAACAAGATCAAAGCCCTAAGCAAACCAATTTGCAAATGAGCAAACGTCCGTTTTTCAAGGAAGACACAGATTGCCAGCAAGCCGATGGGAAGACGGTCAACATGACTAACCACTAGGGGAATGCAAATCAAACCCACAATAGCATATCACCTCATGCGTGTTGGATGGTGACGACAAAAACATGGAAAACTAAGAGGAGTTAGAAAGATGCTTAAGTGAGGAGAACCATTGTGCATGGGGCGGGGGAGGGGCTGCCAAATGGAAGTTACGGAAAACACTGTAGGTGTTCTACGAAAAGCAGAAAATATTCCCAAGCCATCATACTTCCCAAAGACCTGAAGTCCTGTAATAAAAGTGGCATCTGCACACCCATGGTCACGATAGCCTTGCTCACAGAAGCCAAAATGTGGAAGCCGCTCCAGTGGCCAATGGTGAATGAATACGGCACATGGGTTGCATACACATAAGGGATATTATTCAGTCTTAAAAATCAAAAGGGAGATTCTGCTACCTGCTAGAGTATGAATGAATCGCTGGGATGTTATGCTGAACGAAATAATCCAATAACAAAAGGCCAAATGCTGCAAGGTTCTGGTTAACGCAGATTATGGAAAGAAGCCAAACTGTGGAACAGTGGTTGCCAGAGGCTATCGAAAGTGGAGGAGAGGTTTTAGTTTTCAAGACAAGAAAGCATTATGGAGTTGTTATATAACAACGTGCGGACAATTAATCCTATTCCAGTGTACTCTGGAAAAAAAGATTAAGATGATGAATTTTATGTTACATGCTTTTTTTTTGTTTTTATTATCACCATAAAAAAGATAAACCTGAAGAGGTGATAGAAGGTTGGTGGTTTTTGCAGTGAGATATGAAATGTTTGATGGCTTCCCTTCCTGTTTTTATAGAAGGAAAAAGCTAGGCACACTGAAAATCATTTGGTGTTTTTGCCTTAGACTGACAGAGAATTGAGTTTTTAGTGTAAATGCATCCTGGAGTCTAGAGAAACTGTGTATCCAAAGAGAATGAACAACTGAGATCTGCTGACCTGGAGCAAAAGTCATGGAGCTGTACAGATCCTGTCTTCCTTCAACCCCCACTGTGGGGAGCTGAGGACTGAACCCAGGGCCTTTTGCTTGCTGGACAAGTACTCCACCACTGAGCTAAACCCCTAACTCTGTCCTGGAGGTATGAATTGGCTGGAAGTAGGAATACTTACATAGTAACTCACCAAGTTGAAGGAGGCTGCATGTGGTCTTTGTGCTTGTGGCATGCTTTTTTTTTTTTTTTTTTTTTTTTGAGACAGGGTTTTTCTGTGTAGCTTTGCGCTTTTCCTGGAACTCACTTGGTAGCCCAGGCTGGCCTCGAACTCACAGAGATCTGCCTGGCTCTACCTCCCGAGTGCTGGGATTAAAGGTGTGTACCACCACCGCCCGGCCTGTGGCATGCTTTTTGTAAGTGATTACTCTAGGAGTGATTTGAACAGTTATGACGCCTCCTCCCCCCCCACCCCCCAAATTCTTATGTTGTAGCCTCAAGGTCATGATATGAGCCTTTGGTTATTGGTAATATTATGACATTGTGAATGGGTTAATGCTGTTTGTTTGTTTGTTTATTTATTTAGTTAGTTATGGAGGTGGGGGGGCTTGAGTCCAGGGCCTTCCTTGTGCATAGCTAGGCAAGTTCTCTGCTGCCAAGCTACATCCTCAGCCAAGGATAGTTCGCTTAGTGGCCTAAGCGTGGTGTTTCTTCTGCCATGAAAGATACAGCAACAAGGTAGAACCTGTAAACAGGGTAGCAGGTCCTCGGTAGGTGTGGGTGTTCTGATTTTGTGCCTCCCACCCTCCAGAAGTGATGTGTGAAAAGCCACCTGCTTTAGGATAGTTGGCTGCAGCCACCCAGCTGGGCTGAGATGAGACCCTGCCGAGTCGTCAGAGGCGATCCAGGCAAGCTCCTCCATGGTAGAGGAAGGAAATGGACAGCAGCTTTCTTTAATTAGCCTACCCTAGCCTTCTTGGCACCAAAAGCTGTTCTTTTGGTGCAACGAATTTCCCAGAGTGAAATTCTGAATTCTTATCCCACTTGAAAGTGTATTCCCTCCCATCCACACCCCTCCTGGCCCTGCTCTATTAATTGAAGTAAAAACAAAAGAAAGAAAACACCGCTGTGAGCTGGGCATGGTGACACACGCCTTTAATCCCAGCACTCAGGAGGCAGAGGCAGGTGGATCTCTGCGGGTTCGAGGCCATCCCAGTCTACAGAGCAAGTTCCAGATCAGGCTCCAAAGCTATACAGTGAAATCCTGCCTTGGGGTGGGGTGGGGGGGATGAGGTTGGGGGAGGGGTGGGGAGAAAACATAGTTGTGACTGTGAGTGCTGCTTGTCAACTAGACAGCCATCTTAGAATCAGCTGGGAGATGGACCTCTGGCCGTGCCTAGGGAGGTTTATTTCGATTACATTATTTGAGGTAGGAAGGCCTGTCCACTGTGGGTGTCACCATTCCCTGGCTGGGATCCTGGACTGTATGAGTGGAGAAAGGGGTTGAGCATCAGTATGCATTATTTATTTGTCAATGCTGATGCAATGTAACCCCCTGCTTCAGGCGTCTGCCACCTGGACTTCCCCTTCCTGATGGACTGCACCCTTGATCTGGGAGCCAGGACAATCCCTTAAGTTGCTTTTGCCAGGGTCTTTTATCACAGGTCAATAAGGGACCGTGACCGTGCTTCAGTAGAGAAGGCAAAGGATGCTTGGAGATGGACAGAAATGTGTGTGGAGGCCAGGGTATCATTCAATTATGATGTCATTATGGAACTTTCCTTCTCTTCCCTCACCCCACACTGGCAATCACAGAGGAGTAATAGAGGAAAAAAACATCAAAACTAAAAAAAAAAAAAAAAAAAAAAAAAAAAAAAAAAAAAAAAAAAAAATTCAAGGATGATATAAAGTACAGCCAAGGGAAAAAATAAGCAGACTTGAAGAAAGACTGATAGAAACTTGCCAAACTGAAATGCAAAGAAATAATAGGAAATTGAAATAAAAGAGAAAAGGCAGAATCTCCGAGGATTGAGCAATAGTATCAAAAGATGCAACATAAACATGTTTGAAAGAGAAGAGAGGAGGGGACACGAACTTATATGAAGTCACAATAGCAGAGTGCTTGCAAAAATTAAGAGCAGACACCAAACCACAAACAACTGCCAGAACTCCCAGTGGGCAAATTTACAGTAATTTGAGCAAAGCGAAATAATTTAGAGTAGTCATGCTATATAATGATATTTCGGTCTGTAACAGATTGCATATAAGAGGGTGGTCCCGTAAGGTTATAATGGAGCCGAAAGATTCCTATCACCTAGCTGTATCTGAGCAATTGTAATGTCATAGCACATTATGTATTTGCAACAATGCTCACGTAAAGACAACCACTGCCCTGTCAGCTGTATAAAACAATATTATACATAATTATACACACTGTGTGAGATTTGATAATAATAGTAAGTGACTGTTTTGGATTTAAGTATTTCCCCTAGTATGATTTGTTGTTTGTTTGTTTAGAGTATATTCCTTCTGCTTTAAAAAAATGTTCATTGTGAAACAATCTGCAATGCTACATTGGCAATGGCCTCATACATTTCACGTTCACTTTGTCTCTTGCACAAAAAAAAAAAAAACAAACAATTGAGTGATTATTTATGCCATCTGGACTTGTCTAGGTACCCTATGAAGTTTGCACAGTGAAGCTGTTGTTTAATTATGTACATCTCAGAATGTGTCCCCATTGTGAAGTGGTACAGGGCAGTCTCATCTGACTCCCATGGCATGAAATAAAATAGTAATGAATATTACTTATATAAATAAATATTCAATAGATTAAAGAAAGGGAGAGAATGGGAATATCTTCTAAACTGAAGAATTCTAAATGACTTTTGTAGACAGGTTTCTACTGGAGAGGTGGAGCATAATTTCTATTCTTTATGTGCAGGCTGCATGTGGTCGCTGTCTTCCAATGAATGTAGTGTGAGAAAGATGAGAAAGCAGCTTTAAAGTGGGTGAAACTAATAAACATTTTGTCAGCCATGAGGCTACAATTGTCAGCTGTGGTAAATCATGATGAGAGTGTAACCTTCTGAGCTGATGTGATGGGAATATCACTTCATCTCTGTGGTCTTTCTCTTCCATCCCTCAACCCAAGACTGATCATGGCCAAAACATCATACTAATCCAAATTGAGGCCCATTCTACAAAATACTTCCATAGTCCTCCAAATTCTTTTAGTTTATCAAGAACAAGGTCATCTGAGAAAGACACAGTCTAGAAGAGAATAATACTGAATGTAAGGTGACATTCTGGAGCAGAAAAGGGGAGTGGGAAAGACTAAATCAATTTGATGAAATATAGGCTTTGGTCAACCATAAATGTTGACGTGGTCTCATTATTTGTGACAAACATACTCAGCTTGGCTATTGAGATAGTGCAGTTGGTAAGGGCACTTGCTGCCCAGCCCGACAACTTGACTTTAGTCTCCAGGACTCACAGGATGGAAGGAAAGAGTTGACTCCCACAGGTTATCTTCTGACTTCTATATGTATGCTGACACACACACACACACACACACACACACACACACACACACACTACATTTCATACCCAGCTAATTTAAGATTTTAACAGTAGAGCGAGTTGGGGGATACACGAAGTCTCTGAAAAATGCTAATGGACCCTGTGTATGAGATGTTCAAACTTGCTAGTGTCTTGGGAGATAAGCATAAAAAGCACAGTGAAATGCTGTGCATATTCACTAAACTACAATTTGGGCAATTTCAAATTCTCCAAGAAGAAGGAATTAGGGAACTCAATTACTGGTATGAGTATAAGCTGGTACATCCATTTAGAATATTAATTTAATAAAACAGTAAAGCTGAAGGTGTGTGTTCTCTATCACACAGTCACTTCATGTTGAGATATAAACCCTAAAGAACTACAACACTGTATAGAAATGCATACATGTTCATATAGGTGCACAAATAACATACTGTATCACATACAGCAGTGGTTCTCAATCTTCCTAATCCTGTGACTCTTTAATACAGTTCCTCACATTGTAGTGACCTCCAACCATAAAATTATTTTTGTTGCTACTTCATAACTGTAATTTTGCTACTGTCATTAAATTGCAATGTAAATATCTGATATGCAGGATATCTGATATGTGACCCCCGTGAAAAGGTTGTTTGACCCCCTTAGGGGTCGCAACCCACCAGTTGAGAAACTCATTGAACCATTGGTAATAATAGTGAAGACTTGACATATTGTAGCAGAGTGTCAGCATTTGGATGGACACACTGTGGTCTATTCATAAGAGCAGGACATGAGGGATAGAAAGATGGCTCAGAGGTTAAGAGCAATGACTGCTCTTCCAGAGGTCCTGAGTTCAATTCCCAGCACCCACATGGTGGCTCACAACCATCTGTAATGAGATCTGGCACCCTCTTCTGTCTACATAATAAATAAGTAAATCTTTAAAAAAAAAAAAAAGAGCAGGACATGAATGAACTATGTACAGGAAAACAGCTGAGCCTCAAAAGCTGCTCTGAGTGATAGAAGTCAGTCTCTGAAGACATCATCCTATATGATTCCATTGGTACATTACTCAGGAAATACCAAAGTAAATTTATAATGTTTGGACAAGCACATACATAATAATATTACAGGAACACTCGGGTGCTCAAATGTTAAATTAACATAGTGATTTTTTTTTTTACTCATAGCTAAGTTTTGTAGTGCTTCACTTCTTGGTTTAGGATGTCAGTTTTCATTTGGTCGAGCAGGCATGCTCCTGGCACCGCTCGGTCATGCCCATGAGATTTGCTGCTTTTTGCTTTGGTGGCTAGGAAATAAGACAATCATGCTTGTTGACTATTGCCTAAGACAAGCAGTCTCCAGATTTGGACTCAGGGCACTCTCCTCTGAAGAGATTACATGACCTTTCGTGAGTAGGCAATGCCACATTCATTTATTTAAGAAATATTTAGCAGTTTCCTACCACAGGCCAGTTTCCTACTTCTGTCGTGGGCTCTAGAAATACAGAAATAAACAAAAACACAAAGTTTTGAAAATTACATAATTATCAGTCTAGTGGTATCAATGTAGGCTTTTGAATCTATTTTAAATAAGTAATCTCTCTCTCTCTCTCTCTCTCTCTCTCTCTCTCTCTCTCTCTCTCCCTCTCTGTTTGCATGTGTGCAGATGTGCATGTATGGAGCCAGAGGCCAACTTTGGGTATCACCTCTCAGTAACATTCACCTTGTCTTTGAGATATGGTCTAATTGGGATTCGGGGCTGCACCTACTACACAGGAACACACATGTACAGTCCAGTGTGTATATGTTGAAATGGAAATCCTGTAGCCAGGAGTGGTCAGCTCTGTGTTCATGATTGCAGCTAATGAGGAATTGCTGACAGACCTGGGCGTGGTAATAGTGGTTTAGAAGACACAATGAAGTTGTACCGTTAGGCTCCTTCTACAGCAAATGTCTTGTTTGCTCCAGCCAAACAAACATGGTCAGAGGTGAGACAGAAATTTTCAACATTTTTTTTCCCTTCCATTTTTGGAAGAAAAGGAAAGACCTTGTATATACTAGGCAAGCACTATACCACTGAGGCATACCTCACATCCAGCCTATCTTTTTTTGGATGGAATTAAAGTTTCTTTCAAATATGCTAAGGGAGTATACAAGTTATCTATATGAAAAATGGGTAACTTAAAACATTATTTATTTTATTTTATGTGTACAAATGTTTGTCGTCTGTCTGTCTGTACGTGTTCCATGTGTATGCCCGACACCCATGGAAGTCAGAAGGCATTGAATCCCATAGAACTGGAATTATGAATGGCTGTGGGCTACCATGTGGGTAATGGGAACTGAACCGGGGTCCTCTCCACAAGCGACAAGTGCTCTTAACCACTGAGACATCTTCCTAGCCCCAAATAGGTGTCTTTGAAAGGATGACTTATAAAATCTTAAGAGTGGTACCATCACTTCAGGTCACAATCTGACCATCTGAGGGTATGCATATGACATTGTATTTGAGATGATAAAAGGCTTTTTGCTCTTACGTGCTGTTGAATAACACTTGAACTTCAAGCCTTGGTTCCTTTTAGTTGGTTTTTTATTTCTGAAAAAAAAAATGGTTTTAACCTCTTTTGTAGGTTTTAACTCAATAGAAAGAAGTAAAAAAAGCCAAAACAATCCATTCATTCAAAATAATATACTGTAATTTATACTTGTAGCATTTGTAGTGTTTAGTGTGTCTCTCAGTCTTCTTGCATTTACATTCAAAGCACATCTCCATGGATTGTCATTCTAATGCTGTTATCTAGTTCAGAGACATGAGCCAATTTGCAATTGTCCACTTCAGCTGTCATTTGGAAACAACTCTTTTTCACAGTGTCCTGACACTGATGGTCAGAGAAACCTTTGAGAGCAAGAGAACCCTTGGGTTTTCCTCAGAGTCCGAGAGTGCGTGGCCTCTGGAACCGTATTCTCATTTCATGGGGGGGAAAATAATGACTAATCAATACGAGGGGCCAGGTGGCATCATAGGTTAATTCACTGGGAGTTCGTGTCTCTACCTGAAGTTTCTGTAAACATCTCATCACAGAGCAAGTCCAGTGCATTGCATGCTGGTAGTGGGCTGGTTTTCTGTGGACTTCTCTGCTCTATAGCAACACATACTTCAAACACAGTTTCATTTAAGCCACATGCTGGCTGTTTCTTCGGAGAAAAAAATCTCCGGCCCAGGTCAGCAGGTGGGTTACATGTTAATGACATTGAGGACTGTGATATGGTGACAGTTATACTTGATGTCGCCTGGAGTCTCCTCCACCTGTTTCCACACAACCACTAGGGGCTCGTCAGTTACTCCAGGCCAACGCTGATGTAATTTAGCTAATTCACTCAAACTGTGGTTTTGAAAGGCAGCTAAACAAATACAGTCCACATCCACATTGAAGACAGGTTTAATGCACGGGACCAGATCCATGGACTCTTTGGAGAAAAACAAAGGGTCTGGCGTTTTAGAGTTCTAAGTGATTAGCTTTATGCTGTTTTGCAGAGTAAACTCAGTGTGGAGGTCATAATGAATGAATCCCTAGATGTCTACCAAGCCCCTGAATTAAATTGCATTCTTAATTGTTTGCAAATACATCGGCTTACCTAATTAAATAGGAATGACTCTACGTTGCTATAGAGGATAGAGAATATTGAAGCCTCTAGGACTCATTTTAAATTAGCTATTCTGCTTGACATACACATTTGGCCCATTCAGGTTTTTTTGGTACTGTGAAATAATGTCATACTAGACAAGACTATTGAGATAAATGTTTTTGAAATTATGCAAGGTAGTAGTTTTGTTTTTGCGAAGTATAAATGAGGAAATGAAATAAACATTTTTAATTAGAATTCAAATATTTAAAAAATTTAAAGATTTTATTTATTTGTGTTTTGTTTTTTTGAGACAGGGTTTCTCTGTGTAACAGTCCTGGCTGTCCTGGAACTCACTCTGTAGACTATTGAACTCACAGAGATCTGCCTGCCTCTGCCTCCTGAGTGCTGGGATTCTTCTATTTTATTTTGAATACATAAGTAAAAATAGGTTTTAAAACACAATTGTACATAGAAAGCTATAAAAGAGTCATTTATGCCTAAAATACCATCATAAAAATATAGCAGAAGCATATAAAATGTTATATTTGGAGACCCAACAATCTTTAAAAAACTGAGCACCTATATAGATATTCTAATATAAAACTTTCTCCTGGGAGGAGAAAAGCATGACTAGATCATATGCTGATATTCATAGACAATTAACATTTGTTCATGTAAATTTAGAGTCTAACATATTTGAAAACATTTTGAAAAACATGGCGTATGACAAAAGGAAGGACCTTGTATATACTAGGCAAGCACTATACCACTGAGGCATACCTCACATCCAGCCTATCTTTTTTCTTTTGATGGAATTAAAGTTTCTTTCAAATATGCTAAGTGAGTATACTCAGGACCCATGAGTTTTACTCAGTAGCCCACAGTTCCCTTCAGTTTTCAAGCTCCGTTGGGCTTGCCCTCTACTTTTTGGAAACAGTACTGGAAGTGACACAGTTTACAACTTGTAAGGGCAGTTTCTTGGAGGAATCTTTGTTTTAATGGAAACATTTTTACAATTTAGAGTTCCTCGGACTAGGAACGAAAATCAATGATTTCTCAGAAATTTGCAGATTTTACCCATTTTGCTCTCTGTTAGTTTCATAAGAACTCCTGAAGACCGGCCTTGCACTGGGCATCGCTTAGAGGTCTATTCTTGGAACTTCAGAGGAACGTTTTGATGGTTCCCGGGGTAGGCACTAGAGAGCCTGTGGGCACCTCATGCTCACCTAGTGACAGACACAAACAGCTGGATTTTGTGCCACTTGCAAAGAGGGGTATAAAAGTCCTGGCTAATCAGCATATTGACGTTTTATAAGGTAAAGCATGTTTACCAGGCAATGGGACAAGAGGGCCATCTGCTTAAATGAGCCAAATTCTGTGTCTTTATAGTCTACTTACGCTTATTTATGATTTATGGTTTATTGTCTAAGTAACATTTCCGAGAGAGAAGCTATTACATGTTTTTCCGTATTTCAATTACACAGCACATTGAGGTCCCCCCCCCCCCCTCCACCAAGGTCCATTGATTCCTAGAAATTCCTGGAAAAAAAATTAGAAAATTTGTTGCTGCTTCATTTTCATTCTGAGGGATATTTTTTATTTGAAAAAAATAATTATCAAAAGCAAAACTACCACAAGGAAAAGTATTTCATGACAACAAAATGTCCTAAGTAGAACCAGCCCAGATTGTTGTAAGAATGTCTCCTCTCATTACTAAATAAGACGGGGAAATTTTTAACCACCAGAAATACTCTAGGGGCAAATTGCATGTTTGGAGGGAAAAAAAGAAAAGAGAAGAGAAGAAAGAAAGAAAGAAAAACCCCAACTGTCAAATCAAAACAAAAAGCAAAGCTGAAATACACACTCAAGTGGTCCAAGAAAGTCCTCACATGCCTTTCCCCGGGCAATTCCTTGATGCTTTAGAGAGGAGAGCTAGTAGCCAGGACACAGGCACATGGTTATGAAAAATTTAAAAAAAAAAAAAAAAAAAGCTAATAGAAAGATGTGGGTAAGTAAGGCTTTCCTGAGGAAGGGGAAACTTTAGGAGGAGAGGAGAAATGATACTGAATGCTATGCAGTGGGAAGAGCAAGTCAGCTCAGTGCAGTTGGCTGATCAGGGCTTTCTCCAAGCCTCACAGCCTTCTGGAGTTACTTGCTGAGAGGGGAGGGGGTGTGTAAGGGCACGGTCTTTGTTGCCTGTCTGTCTTCAGGAAGAGTACATCGCTTGTGCATATCTTTGCTAAGACTTTCCTGGAGGAACAGTCAAATAGAATTGGTGTCATGGATGTGGGTGAAAAACAGCCAGCCTGGGAAGCAACCCACCGATGAACTCGGGGTCACCCTGGGGCTTCACCTTTTTGTAGACGCACAGCATTTTTTGTTCAAGGTAGAAGGCTTTTTTGAGAAAGTGACATATAAATGATCTTGAAGTATCTTTTTTCCTTCATGTATAAAATTACATAGCAGAGCTGGCTTCTAAATATAGACAGGCATTAAATAGCAAATAAAGATGAGTGTCTATTGATACAAAATTCCAGCCCTCCAGCCTAGAAAAGCTATTTACATACCACTTGCCCCTCTAATGGTGGGATATGAATACTTAGGACCCCCAGTTTTGACAGGTTTGCAATATGATAGTTTTAGAGAAGTTGAATTAAAAATAGATCCAGGCTTCGCTGTGGCTGTGTAACCTTACAGAAGTCCAGGCTTAGCTTTATCTTGTATAAAATAAGGAATGTGGGTAAATGACCTCTCAGGTCCCATCCAAGTCTAGTGTGATGAGTTTATCACCAGAAAAGGGTATCCATAAGTGGCTATAAATGTTGCTTTGATCTTTCTCTAGGCCTTAATTTTCCAAATGGCTTTTGTACCTCCTGGAAACACTAATAAAATAAATCCATACGTAACCCTTGGTATTTAAATTACCCTTTTGCCACAGTGTGGTACTTCTGGAGTTTTCGTATGATTTTCTTTCTAATGAGACTTGACTTTCACGCACACAAGCTTTTCTATAAATAATGGATATAGACAATTTAATTCCTGAATAGAAAATTTATAAAATACTGAGTTATAGAGGCGGTGCTGTTGCTAATAAGTCACTTATGATGAAAGCAACTTAATAAACCTAATAAGAGCATATCTTTATATTATGGGCACTCCTCATTCATGATAAAGGTATAAAGCACAAGGGCTACTTGAACAGTGATTAAACCAAGAAGTTTGTAATTTTTCATTACAGCAAAAATTTCTGCAGAAAAATGAGCTGATTTGATCATTTGTAGCATTCTTTTATTTAACAAAGACATATATTGGTAATAAATTTATAGGACCTATCTCATAAAACTTATAAAACTAATGGGAGAGTCCACTCTTTATCAAATATCCAATAAATGCACAATGGTCACTGTGATGTTTCAAGCATTTGAGTCTTCTTGGGGTATAGGAATGGATGGTTCCCCTGGTCAAGTGACTTTCTCCATTGTTATATTAAGGAAGAGAAGTATCTACTGAGGGGAAGAGGGAAATGAAGTATTTCAGAAGACAGATGTGTGACAGGTTGGGGCATCATGAATCCAAGTCCTAAGTAAGGATTTCTGTGACTGAGGCAGACCAGAAAGGCATGAGTCTATACAGGAGGGTGGACTCTGGAGCACCCACAAACTTGTATGCCATGCCAATCTTTCTCTCTCTGCTTTTTAAAGTTTTTAATGTTTTAAGACAATGGCCTTTTGTCATAGAGGGGCAGAGTGGTGGGGGTGACGTATTTTTATAGCTAAAAATTGAAAAACCTCAGTCTATCACTTAGAAAACAAGCAGGGAAGAGGCCAGTATGTACAGGCAGATTAAGTAAACAATGATTCCAGAAGACCATCAGAAAATTCATAGTGATCTGGATTAGAAAGACCGTAGTAGAAGTCAAAGGAGGTGGTGAGAGTTCCTGGGCTGAGAGAAGCATCCCGTTTGCTCTACAAATACGGAGCAAGGGTTAGACGTGTTTCATGATGGAGACCATATTAGCAACTCCTACACTGTAGAGGGACCTTCCTTTGTCCCCACACAGGCATCTGCTAGCATGGGTAGCAACAGGGGCTCTTCGTAACTTTCCTTTGCAACTTTTTTTTTTTTTTTTTTTTTTTTTTTTGTCTTTTTTATTTTTTATGTTGGTTCTGGACATGGAAAGTTTGGAGCCAGTGGCTCTGGGGTCTGCACAGGGCTAAAAGGGTTGCATAGCAAGACAGGGCACTGTTCTTTTGGAAGATGCTTGTTGACTCCTACCATTTGGGGAGATCTATATCTGTTCTGATCATTGATGACTAGCTTGGGCTTAGATTGTGAGCACCTTATACTTCAAGTATTGAAATTTTTGGAGGTAATAATAATAACAAAAAAAGTCCTTGAAGAATTGTCTCTTTCTGTGGAAAACCAAAGGTAAAGAAAGAGATTCCCTCCGGCAGCGTAGTGACTTTTGTCTATATTTGATAATAGTTTCGACTAATTTATTCCAGAAGAGAATTCTCCTTATCGAGAGCTACGTCTACTCCCCCACCCCTTGGGAAAAATAATGATTCTGCTGACCATAAAAAGTAGGCAAAGGGGCTGGGCAGTGGTTGCCCATGCCTAATCCCAGCACTTGGGAGGCAGAGGCAGGTCGGTCTCTGTGAGTTCAAGGTCAGTCTGGTCTACAGAGCAAGTTCCAGGACAGCCAGAGCTACACAGAGAAACCCTGTCTTGAAAAACAAAACAAAACAAAACAAAACAAAACAAAACAAAACAAAACAAAACAAAACAAAACAAAAAACCCAAAAAGACAAAAGTAGGCAAAGGCCCTACGTCAATGTAGGCTGGGAAGTGTGAGGAATACTGAAAGTCCCATCATGTGGAGATAACTCAGGGCTTCTCTGCTGGTGACCGTACCAGAGGAAAGGAGAAGGACGTCCAAGAAGAGGTAGGAAGACCGTGCCTACGTGACCTGACTGCAGTCGCCCAGATATCTATAGTCCGTGACAAGTTTCAAGGCACTGAGCGGAGATAAGCTTCCAGGAAAAGAGACACGCAAGTTCACCAAGCAGATGTTTTCAGCTGCGTGCTTCAACTGTTCCTACCATCAAACTTCGGCTGAGTTCATTTGTCAAACAGCTCTGAGTTTGTGGTTCTGAGAGGAAAAAGTAGACAAGATGTCACATTGATGTTGGGGAGACTCAGACTGGACACGGAGGAGAGGCTGTGTGTGTGTGTGTGTGTGTGTGTGTGTGTGTGTGTGTGTGTGTGTGTGTGTGCAGTAAGTGGGCCCTGCAGGTGGGCAAGAAATCTCTCGTGAACAGAAATAGAAACTCTAATACACTCCTCAGCTCTTGTCACTGGACATCCCAAGAGACATTAAAAGGGCACCAGGGATGGCGGCCGGGTCTCTATGTCTGGATATTTAAGAGCTACACTGCACTGTGCCTACCTCAGTTGTCATTGTTCAGAGATGTTTGTCGGGGTTGACTCTGCAAGAGGATCCTTGGACCTCAAGCTGCTTCAGCTCCAGTGTGTGAGCTGTGGCTTACCTGGGGCTTAGGTCCAGGCATGGAACATTTCCCAACTTTTAAACTACACATTTTCACACATTTGCATGTCACCACTACCACTTTCCCCTCGTGCTTCTGTTTCTCATGAGTATGTCTGCGTGGTGTACGATCTTGCGAATACGCATAAGTACGTGTGTAGGTGTGTGCGTGTGAAGGCGTGGGCACATGCATGTGTGGAGGCCTGAGGTTGCAGTCGGAGAGCTTCTATCTCCCTCCATCTTATGTACTGAGATAGGATCGCTGGAAGGAACTCAGTGGGTTTGGTTAGTTCAGTCAGCTAGCTTGCTCTCAGCATCCCCTGTCACCATCCGCCCCATTCTGGAGTTACAGGAGGGCTGCCACACCTACAGGCATTTAGGGACCCTGGGGGCTCTGAACTCACTCAGATCCTCAAGCTTTCTGGGCAAGTTCTCTAACCTCCCCACCACCTCCGCAGTCAGTCTATGGTTATCACATTTCAGAGTACTTAGTGTCACCTTTATGCTATGAATAAAGAAAATGAAGTTCAGAGAGTTTGTGGCTTACCCCAGGTTCTGCTATTTGTCACAATGACATCAACACTTAAATCCAAGACCTCTTACCCCACTCATGGTCAGTGCCTTTTTTTTTAATGGCACTTTATTGTGAACCTGACATATTGACATTGGAGAGTTGGGTACCCTACCACCACACCATTGCAATGTTTCTCTTCCTTCCTTCCTTCCTTCCTTCCTTCCTTCCTTCCTTCCTTCCTTCCTTCCTTCCCTTCCTCCCTCCCTCCCTCCCTCCCTCCCTCCCTCCCTCCCTCCTCCCTCCCTCCCTCCTTTCTTTCCTTTCTTTCTTTCTTTCTTTCTTTCTTTCTTTCTTTCTTTCTTTCTTTCTTTCTTTCTTTCTTTCTTATCTTTCTATCTTCCTTCCTTCCTTCCTCCTCCTCTTCCTTCCTCCTCCTCTTCCTTCCTCCTCCTCTTCCTTCCTCCTCCTCTTCCTTCCTTCCTTCCTTCCTTCCTTCCTTCCTTCCTTCCTTCCTTCCTTCCTCCCTCCCTCCCTCCCTCTCTCTCTCTCTCTCTTTCTTTCTTCTTTTTGAGATAAAGTTTCTCTGTGTATCTCTGGCTATCCTGGAACTCACTCTGTAGAGTGGGCTGGCCTTGAACCTACAGAGATCTGCCTGCCTCTGCCTCTGAGTGCTGGGATTAAAGGTGTGTGTCACCATGTCCAGTCATGGCAGTGTTTCTTAAATCTCAGTCTGCATTCCAGAATCCCCGGGTAGAGGAGAATGCTATGTGTCCCTCTTGGTGCTATACTGCTGGAGCGTATACTAATTTCCTTATAACTATCAAGTAACAAATGATGAGATACAAAACTGAGCGTCAGCTGGAGTTCTTTGATTGGGAATCTATTCTCGTGTCCAGTTAATTTTTCTTCAGTAGGTAAATAATACATCATTTTAGAGAACTGTAAGAACGTTCCCCTCTTAAGTGGCACTTAGGATTTACAAGAGGTTAGGGAATGACTTTTCAGTCTGGTAATTGTTTTTATGTGTATCCACTTCCTGTTGCTCCAGGAACTCGCTGAAATACTATTTGTTCCCTTGAGAAATTACTTCAGATCTTTGCATTGCTAAGACACCACATATATGCAGGGTTTCACCTACTTAACATAATAATTCCATGGAAACAAGAACAAAGCTGTAGGAGATTTCATTAAAGCTTGGCTTCATTCCTGGCTTCATGGGCTAGTAAACGACCCGAAAGATCACCTCCTCCTCCATCCCTTGCTTCTAGTGTGTGATGTTTAAATAATTCAAAAGAAAAAAAAAAGAGTGTTTCCACCATTCCTGACACTCTGCAATTGACCTTGGCTAGTTGAGTGTTGGTAAGGCTGCACTGTTTAGATCAGAATGCATCTTTCCACCCCAGCTACCTCAGGCTTTCCCATTCCATTTAATAACTTCTATAATAGCTGTTTTGCTGCTGTGACAGAGTACCCCGATGAGAGCGATTTACAGAAGGAAGGTGTCCAGTTTCAGGATATGGTCCACATGGTCATGGTAACTGGAGACTGATGAGGTCACATCGCATTCCAGCCAGGAAGCAGAGAATGATTCATATTGTTGCTCAGTTGCCTTTCTCCTTTTATTCAGTCTAGAACTCAGAGCATAAAATGGTGCCATCCACCATTAAAGTAGGTCTTCCTACTTCAATTAACCAACCCCATCTAGGGAATCCCCCCCAAAACAAATCCAAAGGCCAACCTAATCCATATAATCCTTACAGGGCATGCTCAGAGTCTTGTCTCCTAGGTGGTTCTAGATCTTTTCAAGTTGACAGTCAATATGAACCCTCATGGCTTCAGTATAGAACTCTGTGTACTGACTCCAGGGGAGACAAGGCTCAGATGGTCAGCCCCTCTGTGTAGAGGTGACATGTAAATTCAATACACTTATAGGGTCAGCTTTCAAGAAGGCCAAGTAACCTCAGTGAAAAGCAAAAACAAAACTATTTTCTTTCCTGGATCTTCTTGTCTGTTCATGTGGCCACTTTAATGGATTTCTTTGGGAATTTTGTCTCTTGTCTGTTCTTCCTTAAACTATGAAGGTCAAGATTATGTGTTGGGACAAGTCTCTTGTTTTGTGTGACACACACACACACACACACACACACACACACACACACACACACACACACAGAGAGAGAGAGAGAGAGAGAGAGAGAGAGAGAGAGAGAGAGAGTCCCCCTAATTCTAGTATGAACTGGAAAGATCAACGAAATTTTTATTATTTCTTTTCCTTCACATTTTATTTGGAAATGACCACATCTAGTGTTTTAGGGCCCACTTTTCACTTGTTCTTGTTAAGGAGCTGCTAACAAGGTCCATAAAGCATTGGTTTTTCTTATTTGAAAAATGTTTAGTAAGTACTTAATACATGCCAGGTACTGCTCTGGAGGTTGAGGATGCACCAGCAATGACGTAAGTATTTTTGCCTTCTTACAGCTTACATGCCAGGTGTCATGTGTGTGCTGGGTAGTTTTTGTCAACTTGATACGAACTAGAGTCACCTGGGAAAAGGGACCCTCAAATGAGGAACTGCCGCCCCTCCCATCAGATTGGCCTACACCCATGTCTGTGGCACATTTTCTTGATTAACGATTGATATTGAAGGGCCCTATCCACTCCAGGCAGAGCCACCCTGGGACAGAGGGTGACAGCCTGGGTAAGAAGTCCAAGCCATGGAGAGCAAGCCTGTAGGCAGCTTTTCTGTATGATTCCTCATTCAGTTACTCCCTCTAGGTTTCTGCCATGAGCTGCAGCCCTGACTTCCCTTAGCTATGGACTGTTTCCTGGAAGTAAAAAGTTGAAATCATTCCTTCCCCAAGTTGGTTTTGGTCAGTGTTTCATCACCCTGATGAAGAAACAAATTCAATTACTTGTCTCTTCAACCTGTATGTACTTTTGATTAGTTCTGTAACATCAATGTCATCTAGAAAGGACCTCATCCTCCAATCCTCACAGACTGGGAAGGGATCATAGGCAGCGAGGAATCCTAGCACTTGGTTCAGAAGAAAATCTAACTAAGAACACGTATTCAAATGGAAACTTGCATTTAGTGGCTCCACGTGACTCCATCGTTTTTTCTTTGTGTGATATTGCTCCTGTAGAAAAAGAATTGTACACCCCATGCAAATCACTTACAATTAGACATTTTGTGATAAATAAATTGGGAATTGTCTATACACCATATCGATCCTTATGGAATATGGATTTGTTTATGCATATTTAGGCATTCATTCCTGCATATGGAGTGACCTCAAGACAGAAGCTCTTTGTTAAACACATATTTATAGAGTAGTTATTCTCTTCAGAACTTGGTGGTAATGTCTTTACTTAGCAAGAGGAATGATGTCTACATAGTGAGTGGATGAGAGGAGCCTCTTTAAAATTTGACTTTGATGCTAGCTGTGGTCTTGGAGAAGTCATTTGACGTTGGCACTGCAGTTTCTTTACCTGACTATTTGGACAATAGCTGCTGAGCTAGAACCCTGGCTGCTGTTAGGATCATATTGTGATATCCTTTGATACCAGGCTCTTGATAGGCACTGTGAAAAGTTAGATTAAGAACCTGCCCTGAAGGAAACCAGAAGGCACATATGTCTAGGTGATGTGAGAGAAAGAGAGGGTGAGATACATCCTGGCTTATCAGAGTGTACAGGGGGGCTGTGAGTGGGAAGCTTGTTTGAGGAGTGTGTTGGGGCAGGACAACGTTTACACAAGAGGAACCAGGCAAGGATTGTCCGCATGAATGAAGGGAGCTCTCACGCAGCCTATTCAGAGAACTCTCAACAGGTAAGCTGCCTGCTGCCTGCATTCTTCATGTTGAGGACTTTACAAGTATATTGGTATGCCTCTCCCATCTGTTTGTACTACGTGGGATTTAAGATAATATTGCTTAAGGACTGGGACCATATAGCTCAGTAGTAGAGTGCTTGCAGCATGCATGAAGCCCTAGTTTAACACCATTGCTGAAAAAATAAAAATATTGTTTGCTCTGAAACCATTGTTAGTCCCCCAGTCTCTAAAAGCAGGTGGTTTTCTATCTTTTCACCTTCTGATTCCTTTGAAAATTTAAATCCAGAAGAATTACCTGACTTCTGTCAGATACTCTACATCTTTGCTTTCTACACTAATGGCATAATTTCATACATACACACGTACAATTAGTTTAAAAGGTGAAATTTATTCTAAAATATTCATAAGGTTAATAGAGATTCAATAATAATCTGCTTTCTTGAATGTCATAAGAGTTTCTAAAACATGCAATTCATTTGCATGGCAAACCTCCATGGGCTGATTCTAGGCTTGATTCATCTTAGATTCACGGAGCACTTCCTGGTGTCTTTGCCATCCTCATATGCTACAATTTCCATTCCTCCCTTCCCCAAGACACTCGTACACACATACATGTTCCACTGGCCTCCACCCATCCTAGGCTAGTAATGGCTCCTGAATCTCATCTGGTGGGCCAGGGCTTCTACACCTTTATACATTTTTTTTCTCCCAACTCCAATGCTACACCATTTCCCCCTTCATTTGCTTAGGGCACCACTGTCTTCCTGACCAACTCGGGCAATTCCTCTGTGAGGCGCCCCTGATGCCGCGAAAGTTTGTGCAGCCGCCTCCTGGGCTCTGTTTCGGTTCTCAGAAGGAAGACTGCAATTCCTTTTGTTTGCGAGCGTCTTCCCTATTGGGCTATGAGACCCCCTCAAGGGGTTATGCTTCGATGACTTCTTAGGAAACCTCGCCTCAAAAAAGAATGACTTTAGAAAAAATATTAATTGGTTGAATAAATCACCAAAGTTGAGATAATCTGGGACTTGGGTTTTCTAGTCCTACAGGGACTGAGTTCGGTTAAGCACACTATAAGATAAGCCAGTCATAGCGGGGAATGGCAGTGGGGGAGAAAACAGACCCTGGGCACTTTTGATCTCTCAGTTTTAGGCTAGTTTGCAGGAAAATTATCCAGCTTCTCAATGGTGTGTGTCAGCCATGCTGCGCATTGGATTTACCTGGGAGTGGAGGCTCTGAAAATGATCCTGGGTCTCAGTTGGAGAGAATTTGATTTAATTGGTGATCAGTCTGGACTAAGTGTTGGCTGCCTAGGTAATTCTAAAGTAGAGCCCAAACCGTCTTGGAGTTATATACTATGCAGAGCTGTGGTCACACTTCTTGAAAATGAGACTAGTATGACAGCAACATGGAATATATGGTGTGTGTGTGTGTGTGTGTGTGTGTGCATTCATGAGCATGCATGCACACTCATGTAGACACTAGCTGTCTCCTAGAAGGGTCTTGGGTAAAGAAATGGATTAGTGATAGGTAGGAGAGCCGGTGTTTTTCAAGTATTTATTTATTATGGATTTGTGTGTGTGTGCATATATATGTTTGGGTGCAAGTGACTACACGTGCACATCTGTGAACATGTATAAGGAGGGCAGAGGAAAACCTTGAGTAGCATCTCAGGAATGGCACTCCACCTCCTTTGTGGGCTCTCTTTGGCCTGGGGCTGACTAGTTAGTCTCGGTTGGCTGGCTGGTGAGTCCCAGGGATTCTTCTCTTTCCATGACTCCAGCCAGGATTACGCGTACTTACCATTGCATGTAGCGTTTTTTTAGTGTAGCATTTTCATATGGGTTCTGAGGGTGGAATTCAAAAATTCATGCTCACATGCTTAAGTGGATGGACTGTTCTCCTGGTCCTGAATTTAATATTCTCAAGTTTTGAAGTACAGATCTGAAGACTAGCATTTTTTTAAATGAATATTTATAAATAGCCCACCCAAAGAGCATTTTAAAGTCAAATTCTCCTATAAGTGAGTTTTCAAAGTCTTTTTTAAGCTATTTCTTAAAAGTAGATTCATTTTTAAGCTTCTAATTTTGGACTAAATAAACACACAAGCAGATTATCTAGATAATTGAATCCAAACCTATTTTGGGCCCTAATTATCTCCACTACCGCAGGTGAAAGGGAGTCTTTATTTTGAATTATTTAGCTAATTGAGGACAAAGAACAGCTTCTGTCTGTTTTCTCGGATAATTTACAAGTATCTTTGCTGTCCTAATGTCTTCATTTTCAAAGGAAAATGGGGGCAAGTGGCGCTCGAATGGGCGCATTACTTTGTAACCAGCTGGCTGACACTCCTGATTTAGTCTTTGTCTAAAAGACGGGAAGGGAATTTTCAGAATTTTAAAAGCACAGTTGCTTGTAAGCAAAAGCATCAACTGTCCAATCCTATATTTCAATCCCAGATCCAGTTGAATTCTTTGGGCCTCATCCAAGATCAGATTGTCCTGAACCAGTGATGGGCTCTGGGTCGTTTCCCTTCCACTGGAGTCTCAAATCTCTTGGCACCCAGGCCAGGCTTACACCAAATCAAAGGCTGGCGACTCTGAAAGGCCCAGACAGGATAGCATTATTTTTATTTCTATTGTTGTGTCAATGTGGAATGTATGAGAACATTTTTTTTTTCTCTTTTTTTAAATGTTTCACATAGTAGGAAAAAGCCCTTTGGATCAACAGTACTCATTTCAAAGGACATTGGAGAAAAAGCCCTCCTTTCTTTCCTTTATATTGCAACAGAGGGGTGAGAAACCATGAGAATTTCTGATAATATCCACTCTGCCATTCCTAGGATACGGCGTAGAAGGGACTCATCTAGAAGCCTGTGTATGTGGAAAACACTAAAACATCTTTATGTTTTAAGCTGTGAGATTCCTGTGGGTTTCATGACTGGTGGTGAGGTTAAGATAAAGGGGTGGTGGTGGTGATCTGGGTCCCTCCCTCAGTGTACTGAGCCAGGCAAGAATGAGGAGCAGTACCTACCTACCCACGAAAAGCTGAGTATAACAGCGCGTGTCTGTAACCTCAGCATCTGGGCAGCAGAGGTGGGCAAGTCTACGGAGCTTCCTGCCCAACTCACAGAGCCTGATCGGTGAGCTCACAAGGTTCAGTGAGAGAGTCTATTTCAAAAAATAAGGTGGAGAGTGATCGAGGGAGACACTTAACATTGACCTCTGGCCTCCACTGCACACATGCATGCATACCCCCCCCCCACACAGATATGTCGACACACATCACATACACAAATAAAAAGGAAAACAATAGAGGAAACATATTTGTGGGAACAATTCATATTACAGCATCAAGTGCTAACTATGTGCGTAGTACCGAAGACAGTTCAACAAGAGTCTATTTGTAACATCTGAAATTTTATTTTTAGATACTGCTTTCTTTAAATAATAAACATCATATACCTCTTCTACCTTCAGCATAAAAATACGAAGTCACGTAGGTTCCCTGCATTTGCGTGGAGTCATCTTCAGAAAAAGCTGTTCTCATCCCCATTTACTAAAAATAAATAAATAAATAATGACTCACCAGGAATTACACAACCCATAGCAACCTAAATGAAACTGAGCTTCCTACACATCACCCTCGGTTTGTTGATGTCACGGGTTATATTAATGTACTCTCTAGTATTTCAAACTGCTTCATCTCTCTGTGCATTTCTCTCTGAAATCTTGATCTGTTGATGAGAGATATAAGCAGTCTTGGCTTCCGTTATCTTCCATTTTATTTCTGGCACCTTCTTAAGTAACCACCTCCTTCCCGTTCTCTAGGAGTGCAGCGCGGGTGATGGAGATATCACAGGAGGGAGGGAGGGAGGGGAGAGAGCCCAGAGCTCGAGAAAACCTGTGCCGTCCCTCGCTTCTGCTCCAAGTTAAGATCAAAGTTGAGAACAAGCCTAAGACCAGGTAATCACTGTGCTGTTGAAGTTCATGGACCTCCTACATGAAAAACCCCCCTCAGTGCTTTCTAGTCTATTTCCAAGGAAATGGGTCTTTAAAAATAGTGATTATAGATAAGCTCTTGGCAGCACGCACAAGGGTAAGAGGGATGGGCTAATGCTTCTGATAAAAGCTAATTTACTGAATAAACTATGTGGTAGACACTTTTCAAAGTACTTCATAAGCATTAACTCTTTAATCCTCCTAATAACAATGAGAGACAGGTACTACAATAATCCTTAGTCTCCTGATGGCTAGGGAGGGTTTAAGTAAATAGCCCAAAGTCAAGAGTGAGCGTGTGGAAGTGATGGAATCCAAAGCAAAGCATCTGCTTCCAGCACTTGGCACCACCACTGAAATGACATTCTATGCTTTTCTAGAAGGGGAGAGACGGTTTTAGTTACTGGAAGTCAGAATACTTCTTGGATGTTTTATTTAAGGTACAGGCATTTCTATAAAACCCGATACCCAAGGATATTTTCAGAGCCTTCTTTGTGATGATGTGACATCCAAAATATTGCAGCTCCATAGCAACATTGATGTTAAAAAATTAGAAGCTGTATGAAATAGAAAATGTCTCCTTTATGAGATGGAAGTTGACAAATAAGGGACTCAGAACAATGGCTGAACAGTTGGCTCCTTATAGATCATAGAAACTGGGTGACAGCAGATAGGGTCAGGGAGAGAACAGACTGCGGTGGAACTACCATATTTTATGTTCTGATTTTATTTTAGAGCTAGGACTTTCTCTGGGAAGAAAAAAAAATCCTGTTAACTTAAGAAAATATATTTTGGCCTGGCATGGTGGCATATGCCTTTAATCCCAGCACTAAGGAGGCAGAGACAGGTAGATCTATGAGTTTGAGGCCAGCCTGGTCTACAGAGTGAGTTCTAGGACAGCCAAGGCTACACAGAGAAACCCCTGTCTCAAAAAACAAACAAAATGAAACAAGAAAATACAGTTTTGAGCATGAAAGTCCAGCTTGTTCTCCCTTGCTCAGAGGCAGGTGCATTGCATTTATTCAACCATAAAATCATAAGCAGGGAGTTCAGCTGAAGTGTGGGCTTGTGATAAATAATCTGGTTGTGAAGGAGAGAAAAATCATGATAGGTATTTTAAAGCTTCTTTAAAAAAATTTTTTTTTTTCAAGACAGGGTTTTTCCATGTAGTTTTGGGTTTTGGTGCCTGTCCTGGATCTCACTCTGTAGCCCAGGCTGGCCTTGAACTCACAGAGATCTGCCTGGCTCTGCCTCCCGAGTGCTGAAATTTAAGGCATGCACTACTGCTTTTCTTTTTTTGTTTTGTTTTGTTTTGTTTATCATTCAGTTTTGCAAAAACCTCTTTTAAGGAAAATATCAGGATTGATTCTAAATCCTAGTTAATAAATCTAAAGATTTTATTGTCCAAGAAAATCTCCCTTTCAACGTCTGGGAAGTAGATGAGCTACAGATAAAGTAGTTGAAGTTCTTTAATTTTGGATATGTGTATGGTGTGTGTGTTGAGTGAGTTCTGTGGGCTTTTTATTAATTTATTTGTCTATGACTTCAATGACTTTATTGTGAGCTCTTACCCTTAGGTGAGTGTTCTCCACTTAAGTAACTAAACAGAAAATTCGAGCAGCCATTGCACTCTTCATGACACAAAACCTCTTGGAAAACGAGATTCTTGGTAATTTGATTGATACAGATATCACAATTAAAATGTCCTGTTAGTTATCTTGCTTTCTTTGTTTTATCTTTCCCGTTTTTTGGTCGTGGTTAGTTACTTTGGAAATACCTCAGAGAATGACTCAGACTGGGAGAAATGCATGAGCTGAAGTTTCTAGACTTTCAACAAGTTGAGAGACTGAATTTTGAAATATAAAAGCGTTTTGCATGTCACATTGTTATGATTAAGACCTAGAGAATTTTTTTGTCACTTAGACAGGTATATTTCTTATCTCTGAGTTATTTACATGTCCCTCTCACACATTTCTGCTATAACCTACACAATTATTTACTAGATACTTTTAAAGTGGACCCATTTTATACCTTAAGCAATAATATCCATGAAATCCCATTACTTATTAAAATAAGCACTTACAATTTAAAATGTTATACTTCGCATACTGTCTAATATCAGCTACATATTGAGGTAAAACCCATCCTGGTAAATTATTATTATTATTATTTTTCTTTTTTGTTGTTGTTTTTTTGTTTTTGTTTTTCGAGACAGGGTTTCTCTGTGTAGGTTTGCACCTTTCCTGGGACTCGCTTTGTAGCCCAGGCTGGCCTTGAACTCACAGAGATCCACCTGGCTCTGCCTCCCAAGTGCTGGGACTAAAGGCGTGCGCCACCACCGCCCGGCCTATTATTTTTCTTATAGTCTAGAATCCATGAGCTGACTTGTAAAACTATCACTCAAATAGAATTCTTCAACCCTTTTTGTGTTATCTAAGAGAAATGCTTAATAAATGTTCTAGTATAAACCTTTGAGCCATCATGGGCTTTTGGGTATTTGGGGCAGGTAGGCCATAATTCCACCTCTTTCCCTCCTGCTTGCTAAAGAAAGGGGAACAGAGTCAGCTGAAGCAACCTTGATTTTTTTTTTCTTTTTGTATTTTTAAGAGTAAATCATTTACAAGCCCAGTCCTTTAATTATGAGCAGTAAAAAATTTCCTTGCTACACACCCCTCTCCCGATTGCAACACCACACCAGAGAAGCTCTGCTCCTGCAAACTGAAGAGCGTTGCCCAAATTTGGTTGGCTTCAAACCTGTATTAAAGCTATAGTGTCATTGGGATTAGTTTTCCAAACTAAAAGTGATTGTTTTGATTTTGTTCTCTCTCTCTCTCTCTCTCTCTCTCTCTCTCTCTCTCTCTCTCTCTCTCTCTCTCTCTCTCTCTCGTGTGTGTGTGTGTGTGTGTGTGTGTGCAACCATCCATCTACAGGTACAGAGGTCAGAGCGTGACGTAGTGTCTTCTACAGCTCTCCACCTTTGTTGAGGCGCAGCCTCTCCCTGAACCTAGACTCGCCGATTCAGCTAGATAGGCTGCCCGTCTCTGCTTCCAGAGACTGCGATTAAGTTACAGCCATTCTCACTCAGCCCTCATCCTTGTACAGGAAGCAGTGTTCCCATCGTGCCTTTTCAGCACCTCCCTTCTGTTCTCCTCACACATTTACACACACATATATAACACACGTATATGTAAGGCATATATTTACATATATATTACACATATATTACAATATATATATATAGCCTGGGGATGAAGAGTCAACTTTCTTCGGGGGTGTGGCCCTGGTAGGCTGCCAGTGCTCTATCTAGCAGATGGCCGTACGTACATCCATGAACATTACACGCAACGCTGATCAGACTTAGTGGTATGTGTGAAGGCATGGTATGGGGAGAAGGGCCTAGTAAGAGTAGGTGGAGAGTGAGAGGTAGCTATGATAGGATCCAAATTTGTTGTATGCATGTATGAAATTTGCAAAGAATAAATATTAAACACTATTTTAATCTAAGATTTTCTTCAAAACTCAGTGACACCAAGAATTGGGTCACTCAGCTGATTATCATGGGGTTTGTTCCTGGTAATGACTATGATTTGCATAGGGTGAACATATCATTCCAGTTGCCTGAGACTTGTTTGTTTTAGCATCAGAGTCTTGAATCCTAGAAAATCTCCTGGTTCTTGTCAAATGGGACGACTGGTATCCCAGTTAGAATGGGTCTGGATGTGATTTCAGCTGAGTATATCTCTTGGTAATCTCTATGTTGAAGTATGATGAAATCGTGGACTTCAACCTAATGATCTCAGCTCAAGTGGGCAGAGAGATCTCTCTGTTGCCCAACCTGCCCATTCTCTAAGTACTTATTGCTGTCACAGCAAGCCATCAAAAGCACACATCTTAATCATGTCACTTTATTGCCTAACATGGCTTCCCATTCAGTGTGGGAACAAGTCCAAACTATTGAAATTGGTTCATCCGTCCTGCTTTGATTTAGTCTAATGAGTCTCAAATTTTAGTCTGGGAAGGACCACCTCTACTAGAGGATTTGTTAAAAATGTAGATTTCTGCATTTCTGGTTCAAATGAAATGAGTCAGGAGAGTTGCCAAAAGCGCTAACACGCACGAGCGTGTGTGTGTGTGTGTGTGCGTGCGTGCGTGCGTGCGTGCGTGCGTGTGTGTGTGTGTGTGTGTGTGTGTGTGTGTGTGTGAAATTATGATGGGTAACTGAGCTTCAGATTATCCTTTTGTATGGAGGAAGAGTCCATGTATTTAAGGTTGCTCATGAATGTGTATATACAGGCATGTTGAAACTAGTGATCTATCCAGTTTCAACAACAACAAAAAAATCTGAAGGTTTTGTTTCTCAGGGCTTGCACATCTTTTTTTTTTTTTTTTTTTTTTTTAAATTTGAGACCAGGGTCTCTTACTTGGCCTGAAACTGACTGGCTTGTAAGTGAGCACCAGAGATTGCTGTGTCTCTCTCTTGGCAGTCTGGGACTATAGGAATACACTACCATATCCTGCTTTTTAACATAAATTCTGTGGATCAAACTCAGGTCTTTGTGTTCATGTAGCAAGCAGTTTACCCACTGTGTTTGAGAATGTTTTGAGGAAAATAAACTTAATTGCTATTTTCTTCACCAAGTTACCTTTTGTGGACTCTCCTGACACTTTATTCTTTGAGGTCTCTATAATGTCCTTTCAGGGTTCTGGTCCTTCATGCACATCTGCTGGGTGGGACTTTACAGATCCCTGTCCTACATCCTTTGGGCCAGCCAGGTTTCTACCTGGACAGGTCTTCCCTAGGAGTTCTTTTTAAGGTTTTCCTCTCCCATCACCCTCTATTAGGTATCTCTTCTCCAGCCAAAGAATTATAATTGCCTGTTCCTTGTGTGCATCTCCTGTTAAGTCGAGTTCAGTGCCCATAGACACCCTTCATTTATCTTATTTATGATTGCATTCACGGCTACCAGCTCCTTGTTGAACACATGTTAAGAGATCAAGATTGTTTATTGAGGAGGTAAATTACTTTATTAATGGCTAGGTTGATAAAATACAGAATCCTAACTGGTCCAGAAGATAGACTTAGATCCATCGAATGCTGAAATGCTCCTTACTCAGCCCCATTGATTCTATCTATTGATATGTTTAGAGGCTTTTGATCTTGGCTAAAGGGGCAGTGAAGAATTTGGTGGTGAGGAGTAATGCAGGGTCACCCGTGGGGGAAGCTGGATACTAGAAATCTGAAGAGTTAGAGAAATGCTATCCCTTTCTAATCCAGCTAGACCCGGCAGCATTGTCTAGAGCCTGAATAGACATAGAGAAGTGACAGTTTCATCCCAGTGCAGGCTCAAGGGACGGATATGGTATAGCTAGGGGTCTTGGGAACAGGGACTTTTACTGCTCTTCCCACCAAATCACTCATATTACATAATGGACTCACATATTGTGTATGTATCATACACACACACAATAGCACACATACCACATTTCATAAGTGTACAAATGACACACACATATTATATACCACATGTTTGATATGCATACCATGCGTATATAATACATATAGTACACACATTCCACAATAACTATACCACACTTCAATGCATATGCATATATACCACATATATACTACATACACAATATATACATACCACACCATACACACCAAACTTTACACATATACTTGTACTCCATATCCATGTATTGTATATATACACTGTACACACATACCACACCAAAAACATTCAAACACACAAACGTCTCCTTCCCCATTATTAAGGACGTAGCTTAGCCTCGAAGGGTTCTGAGCAACCACCATAAAGGGCTGGTCATGCACACTGGTCTGAGCACTCAGGAGCCCTTAGTCATCCTGGAAATCTCTTGAACTCTCCAACATCGATTTGGTAATTGAAGCTCAGGAGCTGACATCTTGCATTAGTAAATGAGGGCCGAACGCTCTGCTGTTTACAGCTTCGCTTGCGCAGACGGCACATGGGAAAGTGATGGACAGTAAACCTAAGGCGGTGTCTGGCAACGCTCATCATGGAACTTCAGCCCTAGTGGCCAAGAGGAGACTTTCTCATCAGGGCGGACAAGAATGTCCACATTTTATTGTTTTATGAACTTTTAAAATTGTAGGTCATTTACCATAAAAGATGCCATCGTCCTTGACAGCTTCCTTCACTGGGAGGCTCCTTGGTCATCCTCGGGAAATTTCCACTGACTCCGTGCACAGCAGGCCCCACATCGTGTCTGCTGTTGGACTCCTTGTGCTGACCGTCCGTGACATACAGCAAGTGCCGTGTTCTTGGATTTCAGCGGCCATCGTGACATCTTGGGGAATGTCGAGGCATGGCCGTGCAGCTGATTTCTGCCTGGGAGATTGGAGATGAAGGCTGAGCAGACCTTCAGTGTATTCCAAACAGTGGCGGTGGCGGTGGCGGCAGTGAGCCATCCTATCTTGATCCTGATGCTGGGTACGAGGCAGACGTTCTTCTCCATAGTCCTTGAGCGAAGTACCTTGCTCTGGAAACAAGCAGAGAACTTAGTACCTCTACATAGGAACCTTAAAATGCACCTTAAAACTGAAGATGAATCAAGTGAGGATTCAGGTAAGCAACTGCTATGAGCATTTTCTAAGTTGAAACAACACTCAGAGGCATGAACATCTGAGTGTCCTGTTCATGGATACTAGGTCAGCTTGTATAATTTTTACAGCAACTCCTGGTGGCTTAGTCTTTATATAGCTCCAAATTGTTATTTTTGTTGCTGTTCAAAACAGAAGAGTATTGTGCAGAAGGGAAAAATGAAGAATGTAATTGCAAAGGTGGAGAGGCCAAATGGGGACAGAGGTAAGCATGTATTTATTTTAAAGATCACACGTTTAAATGCTGTTTCAAAAGAGCTGCAATTTCATAATTTTAACACCAATTATATCGAATGTCTGAGACATGCCAGAACTATCATAAATGTAGAAGGCCAGGGAAAGCTTATGGTTGACATTCAGTGAGGAAGCAAAAAGGGAAGCCAAATTAGATGAATGGGAAATCCAGAAAAATGTGAATTAGATGGCTGCAGACTCTGGTTAGAACCAGATGAAAGATAATCCTGGGTTGATTTCTAGCGGAAAAATCCACAGAATGATCCAGCTCTCAATCCTGAGAGGTAGGTGACTTACAGAGTGGAGAAGGGAACTCACCCAAGACCCCCTGGGCTGAGTGGCTCCACATGGAGTCAGCCAGTGAAGTGAAGAGGGAGAACCTTCTGATGCGGGGCCAGTTTGCTGGTTTCTGTCTCTAAAGTTAGTACATGGAAGCGTTATGTAATCCAGTACAACAGAAGAAAATGTGTGCCTCATTCCAAGTTCAAGCCCAAAATTCGGGCACATAAGGAGGATTGGTAGCTGAACTGGAACAGTTTATTAAAGCTTGAGTGCAGGACAGGAACTCTGAGAATCAGATTATAAACAATCTAGTGAACCACTTTAGAAATATTCACGCTTATCTTCAGCTACAGTTCTTGTGTATGTGTTTATGTGTGCATGTTCATGTGTGTGAAGGTGCATGTGGTGTGTGTGTGTGTGTGTGTGTGTGTGTGTGTGTGTGTGTGTACATTCACATATGTGCACATACATGCAGAGACTGGAGGAATATTTTGGCTGTCAGTCTCCAGACACTGCCCACACTATTTTTTATTATGCTTTAAAATTACATTTATTTATTCTCTCTCTCTCTCTCTCTCTCTCTCTCTCTCTCTCTCTCTCTCTCTCTCTCTCCCCCTCCCTCTGTGTGTGTGTCTGTGTATGAGCATGTATGGCACATTTGTGGAAACAAGAGGACCAGCTGCAGTAGTTAATGCTCTCCTTCTGCCGTGTGGGTCCTGGGGATTGAATTAGTGTCTCAGGCTTAGTGGCAAGTGTCTCTACTTGCTACACCATCCTCCAGGCCCCACCCTGTTCATTTTGAGACAGAGTCTCTCGCTGGTCTGTAACTTGCAGAGTGGGCTGGGTTGGCCAGCTAGCAAAGGATCTGACCGTTTCTGCTTCCCCAGCACCGACATTACAAATGCAGGCTACCGTGCCCAGCTTTTTAAATGTGGGATCTTGGGATCATCTCTGGTCTTTATTTTCTCCAGGCAAGCACTTTATCTACTGGGCTATCTTCTCATCCAGCAAATTCTTAATTCCAGTAAATTGCATTTCTTAAAATGGTGGTGGCATTTTCTCCTAACTCTGACTATGATGGAATCAACTTGAGGTTTGAATCACCTTTAGGTTTGAATCACCCAGAGGTTTGAATCATTCCTGCTTAGATTCACTAATTTTTTTTTAAAGCCTGAGGACTGCCATATTGCCTATAATAGTTGGCTTTAAAAAAAAAATTATGGCAGTCCTCAGGAAGGGTGGTAGGAGAAAACCAAGCAAAACAATGTTA
Source organism: Peromyscus leucopus (assembly GCF_004664715.2). Lineage (NCBI taxonomy): Eukaryota > Metazoa > Chordata > Mammalia > Rodentia > Cricetidae > Peromyscus > Peromyscus leucopus. Next base: position 38,610,549 of record NC_051085.1, on the reverse strand, counting down.
ATTCTAGGGATTGAATGCAATAGATTTGCTTGTAAGATGATGAGAGACACTGAATGTCTGTAAGAAAGAATGGAAGTAGACCAGGGAGGGAAACCCTGTAGAAACTGAGACCAGAAGAAAACATCAGTGTTATCTATGGACGCTCTGTTTAGGGTGACTTGAATCTTTATCAGTCTTCTTTATCTGTCCCCATAAAGAAGATGAAAATACACAGCTCTGAGAGCTTCATGGCAGCAGGACAGTAAAATCCATAGCTGCATGTGACTCCCCGTCCAGCAGACAGAAACCGTTCTTTAAGTAGCTCTTACACTTGTTGGTATTTCCTTATGGCAGATGACCATCAATACACACAGACAACTGCTGCTAGAGGCATGGGCTTCACGTCATCATCACCACCATCACCTCCATTGTTGTCATTGTCATTGATATTACTTTTGAGAAAGGATCCCATGCAGCTCTCAGGCTGGTCTTGAGTTACTGACTCCCTTGACTCCACTTCCAAGATTCTGGGATTGCAGGCTTGTGCCCTGATGTCTAGCTCATGTGATACTGGTGAGTGAACCTAAGGCCTTGGGCGGTGGTTCGAAAGAAAATGGACGCCAAAGGAATTGGTCATATTGGGAATCGTGGTCTTGGAGGAAGTGGGTCATTGTGGGGGCGGGTTTTGAGGTCTCTTTTGCTCAAGTTTCCCCCAGTGTGACAGTCGGTTGACTTCCTGTTGCCTGCAAGATAGAGATAGCACTGTCAGCCCCAGCAGTGATGAATTGTCTGCCATGTCTGCTTACACACTTTCATGCTCCCTGACATGATGATAATGAACTGAATCTCTGAAACTGTAAGCAAGCCATCGCAGTGAGATGTTCTCTTATAAGAGGTTCCGTGGTCATGGTGTCTCTTCACAGCAATAGAAGACCCTAGCTAAGACACCTTGTCCATGTTATGCAGATGCTTTATCAGTTAAGCTACATCCTCACCTTGAACTTTATTTTAAATAAACAAATACATGAGTATTGCCGTTTTTACACACCAGTCTTTGAAAACTTGGTTAATATAAATATGTCCTTGGAAGATGAATTATTTCCTGATGGGCCATCAAATTGACTTGTGTACATTGGGGGCTTGTAACCCCCAAATTTTGCTAAATTCCTAAGTCAGTTAACCTTGTGACTTCTGTATAGGTGGGCAGTCTCCCCAAGGAGATGGACTTTGTAAGCTGCCTTTCTTCAAACTCTTTTGCATTATATTTGATTAGGAGCAAAACCTCTCTTTTCTGCTCTGAAGTTCCTGGAGGTCGTGTATAGAATTTAATTTAACAGCCTGCTTATAACATAAAATATAAATGTACAATTGTAATTTAATCTAGGGAAATACTTATTACATTTTCTCTTTTGGAAGGAAATCCTGACAGCAGAGTCCAGGGATCCTCTGGACACATGCTACTCTCTACTTCCTTTTAAGTGAATGAGGGACCTGTCCGTGTGACAAATAAAACATGACGGAATGGGCCGTGTGTGACTATCAAGATGAACTCGTAAAATGTACTATGCTTTCCAATTTGTTCTCTTGGGTCACTCTGGAGAAAAGCAGTCACCAAACAGGACTCCGCAGTCCCATTTAGAGGTTCCTCTGGGGAAGAATTTACTGGCCATCCATTGACAATGGACCACCTCTGAAGTACATCTCCCCATTCCGGCTCAAACTCTCGGATTCTTATAACCTTATGGACATCAGACCACACTTTCCTGGGTACTTTTGGGATAGGATTGCTTAACCAATCTGCTCTAAAATTTACTACGTCAAAAAAAAAAAAAATCACAAGGGCTGATAAATACTATTCTTTTAAGCCAACATGCATTGGGGGAACTAGTAATGCTGTACTTTTCTCCCAGTCTACAATTGGGGGCTTTGAATTGGGAGATGGTTCAATAAAATTGGAGTCTGGAGGGAGGTGCCAGCAGAATATGGAAAATTCTTCCCAGGTGCAAGTAGGATTGAATGCCAATCACAGAACTAGCAACTAGTGCTCACTCACCTCTCGAAACTGCCACGGATCAGTGATCTATGGGTACCCTCTGTTTTATCCTGTTGGAATCAGAGTGTCTACAGTGGTCATCCTGTGCTTGTTCTGTAATTCTACCCTGGTGTATATGTGGAGGTCACATTCATCTCCATGAAAAGGAACCCTATCTGAGAATCATTTGCAAAGCTACACCGGGTGATTCTCATCTGCATCTGCACCTTGTGTAGACATTGAGACCTTAGCATTGAGCCCAAGAAGATGCTGCTACAGGAGAGTAGAAGTTAGGGGACACTTTTGTGTTCATGTCACTGGTTTCCTACAGTCGTTGTTTTCTGGATTTCAGTCCCCACCACTGAACTAGGATTGACCTGTGTGACACAAAAATTGTGTAAGAAATGACAGCATGCGTCTGCTGAGACTAAGTCATTAGAGGCGTTGTAGCTCTATGGGAAGTCACATGGTGTCAGAGAAGGACACTCCACAGTCCTAAGGAGAGGTCCTCATGGAGAGGACTTGACTGACCAATACCAGCTTGCGAAACTTGTAGGCAATGAGAAGTACAGTCTTCCATTTCCTTTGAGTGACCGCAGCCTCAGCTGCCCCCTGACTCCAACCTCAGAAGACTCCTTGGTCTGTAACTGTCCAGCGGAGCCACTCAAGGACTCCTGACCCAGAGAAACCATGAAGCATGGTTAAATGAATGTTACTACTGTATGCTACTAAATAGTGGAGTGATTGCTATGCTCTGGCAGATAAGTGATATAGTTTGTAAAGAAGAATAAAGGATATCCATATATTTCTTATTTGTTTCAAACTAATTTGTTGTAATCTAGAATGTCTTCTATGATGCTAAGAAGCACTAGCATTGTGATGTGGAGAGATAATATTTGTTGTGGCGCTGATTAATTTGACATTACCTAGGGATGAGAAGTTCATTCATCCATCAACAACAGCGCTACCATAATCACCATCACAAAGAAAATAAATAGCAATAATGACAAACACTGAGAGCTGCTCAGATCATGTGCTTTGTGTGCACTGTCACACTTATTCTTTCTAGTGAGCGATTCCAGATAATAGTGTTATCTCATGGTTTTTGTCTTTTTTTTGTTAGTAAACTGATGTTAAAAGAGTTAAATGAAATGGTTCAATATCACACAGTTCTTAAAGGTCATGTTTTTCTGGCTATAAAATTTGAACTTGTAAACAGAAATCTCTGTCTCTGTCTCAGTTTCTGTCTGTCTGTCTCTCTCTGTCTCTGTCTCTGTCTGTCTGTCTGTCTGTCTGTCTCTCTCTCTCTCTCTCTCTCTCTCTCTCTCTGTGTGTAAAAGTATGCCTATATGTGTGTACATATCAGTGATGAGTTCATACAAAATCCTTGAGTATCATTTCTCTGGCATGTATGCCCTTGCTTACTTTCTTTCTGAGACAGGATTTCTCATTGACTTGGAACTCACCAAACAAGTAAGGTTGTTTGTTTCTTTGTTTGGTTGGTTATGATGCCTTGGGACCATCACCTCACTGGGAAAATAAAGTTACTACGGTGCCTGGACTTTTCAAAGGAGTTCTGCACACTGAACTCAGATCCTCCTGTTTACAAGACAATCCCTTTACTGATAGCTATATTACCTGCTAGCTAAAAATTTTGCTTGGAGAAGCCTGATATTTAGAATATAGAACAGAGGCTCTAGCTGCCCCAGGTGTACAGTAGGAGTACCAGGGAGATTTACAATGGTGTAAGATCTGTTTCATCTGGAGCTATTGTTGTCGGGTTGCTATTGTTAGTTTATGTAATAGGAATCACATGGCTCACACTCTGGTAGTTACACAGGAAGATAAAGGAGATGAATTCTTGCTACGAGTAATGACTTCTGGGCCTTGATTTCCTGCTTGCATTTCCTAACTGAAGACACTTATTGGGACTGTAGGCTGTCACTGAGGTTAAACAAAATAAATCATGAGTTATAAAATTAAAAACAATAACCTGATTTTATGGCTGCTTTTCTCAGACTGTGAGAGCATTGAGGATAATGGTCACGGCTGAACCAAGTTTAGATATTGCTAAGGCCAATTTTATGCTTTGTCATGCCTTTCATTTTGCTTTGCTTCAAGCTAATGGTAAAACAATTGGGAGATTGCTTTGAATCAAACATGCCATGGCAGAAACTTTAAAAAAGAGAATATATTAGTTTAATGGCTCAATAAAGCAAAATTTAAATGTTCCTTTTGGCAAAAGTTTCACTTAATTTCAATTCAAATTTTCCAGGAGATTCTTCAAAAGGTAATGAATTGGCAACTTATTGGGCATTTCTAGTTCGATATTTAAGTGAAGATAAACCTTTATGATTTTCACATTAAAGTCATGAGTGACTCTTTCTTTATACTGGAAATTAAACACCAATTTATCAAGTATAAGCAAAGTGGGGAATGGAAAGACGTCTAAGTGGTTGAGAGTGGTTGTTACTCTTACAGAGGATTGGAGTTTGGTTCTTAGCACCCACATCGGGTGGTATACAGCCCCCTATAATGTCAATTCTAAGGGATCTGATGCCTCTCCTCAATGGGCACATGCATGGCCTGGTGCATATAAACACATGGAGGAATATACACACATATGCATACATAACAAGTAAATCTTTAAAGAGTGTGAGATAGATGCTATGATTGTTCTATGCATGACTGTGTGAGGTAGGATGCTGGAGGAGCCGGGCTGGGACCAGGGAGGCAGTGTGTGTGTGTGTGTGTGTGTGTGTGTGTATGTGTGTGTGTGTGTGTGTGAGTGTGTGTGCTTTCCAGACTAGATTCAGAAGAATATTGAAGTTCAAATTACTGTTTGAGCCAGAAGGAGCTCAAGTATGGGAGAATAATCTTAAATTCCAAGTGAAAATAAATCTCCTTCCAACTGATAGATTCTACGTCAGCCATTTTGCAACTCAACAGTTGACAGTCATAAACTCATGAAAAAGCTAAAAAGGTTCTTAAAAACTAAAGAAGTGCCATGCTTTGTTGTTGGGATCCTCACTGTCTGTGTCCTACTTGCTTTTTTTTTTTTTTTAAATATTTATTTATTTAGGTTTTTCAAGACAGGGTTTCTCTGTGTAGCTTTGTGCCTGTCCAGGAACTCACTCTGTAGCCCAGGCTGGCCTCGAACTCACAGAGATCCGCCTGTCTCTGCCTCCCGAGTGCTGGGATTAAAGGCGTGCGCCACCACCGCCTGGCTCCTACTTGCTTTTGAGTATGTTTGGGTTTGATGGGCAATGCCAAGTGGGCCATAGTGTTTGTGTGGGAATGGGAAGTGCTACTCCCCGAGCCCCAAGTTTCTAGATCCACCAGGCCATCATTTCACCTGGAGGTACCACTTCCTTTCACAGTGCGGTTGCCCCTCTGCACCTATGAGGTGTGATTGGGTTAAGCCCCTGTGGATACCACAATCTTCAAGTCCCTCATATAAAATGGCATATTGACATTTCGCTTATATAGCCCTCCATCTACTTCAAGTCATCTTGAGGTGGTTTCTAACCCTGGCTACTCTGATAATGCTGCCTCTCTGGTGGTAACGCTCTATAGTGTAGTCGATAACATGCCACCTGTACTGCCAATGGGGGACATGTATTCTCGCCGTCAGTGGGTCCCTCCATTCTCTCTCCTCTCTAGAGAACATCCAGCTTCCCTCTGCCCCTTCCTACTCTCCCCATCCAAAGCACTCACTTTCCTTTTGGCCTCCCATGCATCTTACCGCATTCTTCTTAGGGAATCTACATGGTCAAGTGTAAGAGTCAGGCAGGGGTTAAGGACGCTTTCAGGTGATTTCGGAAACAGATGTGTTTGCATTCTCTGAAGCCAGCAGTGCGGAAGGTAAGGCTACCTTTTTGGAATGCAAGTTGGAGGTACAAACAAAATTCGTGGGAAAACCACGCTGATTCAGTATCTCAGTGTGTTAACCCAGAACTCTGAAGTGAGCGTTGATGGTAAGGAGTTGCAATAGCTATACTCAGTTTAATTCGCAGGCGATGGAAGTCCAGTTGTCAAAGAATGTAGATTCTGCATAAATGCTGTTGGAGCACACCCATTTATTACTCTGGGCAAAGTTCCTTTAGTGAGTATTGAGCAATGCCCTCTTCAGAGTAAGAGTCAGAGAGTTGGGTGTGGCGGCTTATGCGTGAACCCCCAGCCCTCTCGAGGTGAAGGCAGGGGAGTTGCTGTGAGCTTGGGGGCTCACCTGGCCTATGGAATGAGAGCTTGTCTTGAAACCAACATGAAAACAAAACCAGAAGTTAGAGGGCATGAGGATGTTGAGACCCTTCACAGGATTCTCTGATGGGGTCTGGAGAAACTCCCAGGCCAATTGTATCTTCTAGGTTTCTTGGAGAAGAGTTGCTAGGGGTCGGGGAGGAAAGTCGAATCTTCATCAGAATAGAGCACAGCTCTTAGCTTGGTGGTGCTTTGTTTGTGTAGTTGTTTCTGGAAAATTCCTCTTGCTTAATGTTATCAAATGAACGGGCTAAATTCGAGAGAAAGTTGCTCATAAAACTGATACAGCCATGTCTTGAACAGCTCCACCCCGGTGCCCTTGAGAAACTGGGCACCTACAGCTGAACGTGGGCCTGCACAGAGGGCTAACACTTGACCTTGAAAGGTTGTTCTAAAAGTCATGTTTCCCTCTTGCAGGCCATGCTGTTATCTGTGCATCAGTGAACACTTTATCATGGCAACGCTTCAGGAATGTGCAGGATAGCCGAGGAGCCTGGCTGCCACAAGCAGTTTCAAAGCTGCTGGCCTGTTGTCGCCCGGCCGCTGGATCCGGCTGCCTGAAGACCGTTGTGCCGCACGTGGGGCAGAGGTGAACGTGGCGAGCAGGTCGCTTCAAGGGCATTTCAAAGTGTTGGCCAACGTGGCTGACTAGCGTAGAGTCTCCTCTTGGAGTGTGTTCTCTCACTGCTACCGAGAGGCTGTAGCAAATGTTTATGCTCTTGTTTTGGTTTAGGAAAAGATTTTTTTTTTTGGAGTTTTCAAAGAGGTACTTGATTTAGACTTTTATAAATGAAGTCCCTAGAGTTATGGTTAAAGACCTTGACAATGGAGTCGCAGCCTTCACTTTAAAGACATGTCACTCAATTAGGTCAGCAGTTCTCAACCTGTTGGTTGAGACTCCTTTTGGGGTCAAATGACCCTTTTGAAGGGATCGACTAAGACCATTTGCAAATCAGATATTTACATGACCATTTACAAACAGTGGCAAAATTACAGTTATAAAGTAGCAATGAAAACAATTTTATGTTCAGGGTCACTACAACATGAAGAACTGTGTTGGGGGGTTACAGCATTAGGAAGGTTTAGGAAGGTTGAGAACCCCTGCACTAGGTGTACGGACCTGGAGGCCAAGGGTTTTTTGTTTTTGTTTTTGTTTTTTCTGATCTGTATAGCCCTAGGTTACCTTACGGTGTTTGTCATGTTTAAAGGGACAATGTGTCCCATGTTCTTAGTATACTAAAAAGCAGGAAGAATTCAGTAACTCCTCTATGGTGGTATCCACTTTGTTCAACTTCCAAGTTGTTGAAAGCAGCAATCATAGCACGTCTTTCTTTACATGTCTTTGGCCAAGAGCACCGAGGGCAGAACAGATACTCAATAACTATCACTGTGCACCTGCTTACTTTCGGAAACATGTCATCCTTAGCCAAGTTACACTAAAGATTTCTTTGAGGGTGACCAGACCAAGACCTTAACTTTCTTCGTATTTGGTGACATGTCACATAATGTTAAAAAAAAAAAAAAAAAAAGACAAAGAAAAATGTCTTAGTATTTTCCAGATTTTCACGAGCATTTGAAAAGTTGATTCTATTTTTCACAGGAACTTTTGGCAGCAGTCAAAAAAGCCAAGAAATGAAAGAACACGAAGAACTCAAACGCCTGCAGACAACAGAACATTCTCTAACCAAAGTGTCAATGTTCTTTGTCCTTGTCTTGGGGAACACGAGCACTTCATGCATCATAATTATAGTTTGTGTGGGGGACACCATGTACTTCTAGATCACCCCTTCTTTTTAACTTCCTAGTTATCAGTATTATCTTGACTGCAATGGAGCCCTTTAAGCCCAGAATCCAAGTTTTGGTGTCAGTATTAATGACGTGGAGCGGAAGCTCAGAAAGGAGCTGAAGAGGGGGGACACTCAGGCTCACATGAGCAACAGAAACTCCATGGTTCCCATAGAGCAGGCATTTCTTTTTCATGACCACTCAAAGTGAATAAGAAAAACACCAAGGCTTAGTAGATTTAGAGCACAAAAGGAGCCTTCCAAATTAAATGGCTTCTTATTTTGGGTTAGTTTTCTCAGTTCACTCAAATGTCTGACCATAATAGAATTTGGCAGAGACTCTCTGGTCTTCGTGGGGGGTAATGTGTATTTTCTTTATAGAATTGAACTAAATATATGCACATGACACTACCAATGACTTTGAGGAATATCTGACCTTTAAAAGGATAGGATAAAAAAAAAGGGGGCTGGAGATGGCTCAGCAGTTAAGAGCGTTTCTTCTTGCAGAGGACCCGGGTTTGATTCCCAGCACTTACATGATAGCCTATCACACTGATAATAACTTTTAAAGTCAGTTTTTGACAAGATGCATTCATGCTACAGTTTCGTGTAATTTTCATACATTGTACTTAGGTACCCATTATTTTCTCATTTGATGCCAGAGAGAGAGTAATGGACTTTCTCATAGTAACTCAGGAAACAGAAAGACAAGGGTTCAAATCCAACACACCTGTCTCCAATCTCATTTTCCTCTGGTTATATCAGGCTATTTATTTATTTTTTTTTAAAAAAACTTGCAATTCAACAATTAAATTCATATTTGGAAAATGCACTGAGCATGCTGTTCCAACCACATTTTGGAAAATAGTTGTAAAAGAATTCCCTTGCTTTCTCCAGCTCACAAGTAGAATTGTTTATATGAGTTTTCATCTGATTGCTCAAAGCCAGAGAGACTTATCTGAGCCTCAGCACTGTAAATGAGAGCTGCCAAAGCGTAAGTGGATGCTGAGTGATAGATGACTTATTGCTAGAATGTGTTGACTAATGCCTTGTTTTCTCCTTGAAGGTTCTATGTCACAGAAGATGCATTTCAGCTTCTATTTTACTCAGAGGCGGTATAAAAGAGTGTGAAGCAGGCATTAGGTTGAGTCATGTATTATTGAAAGTTTTCTACCTAGTTTTTTTTAGGTTAACAAAGTTACAGTTTACATTAGAAGCTCATTGCTGAGTGAATTCACAAGTCTTAGTTATTGGCATTCGCAGTTCAATTCTTCTCTAATGTCTCCATTCTACAGCCCTGTCCCTTCTCAGTAAATTATCCCGATGACCCTGTGGTTGGCAGGAAAATGCAACTTCCAGAAATTTGAAATGTGCTTGAGACAAAGGTAGGAAAGAAACGAAACAAAAACAAAACCCACAGCAAAGCGATGGGCTGGCTAATCATTATCTTAAGCAAGTCCCTTTTCTCTTACAACAGCACTTCACCTGCTTAACAATAATCATTCAAAGGATCTAAAAATAGTCTTTTAGAAGCCAAAGGTTTCAATAACAGATTAGAATCACTGGGTGGCTATTTCTTGTGGTCAATAACAGGTTTACTGTGTTGACTTAAAACATAAAAGGGTCATTCATCTCAACAGATATTTTCTTCTTCACCTAAAACAAGGAAGTATACAAAAAGAAAAAAAATACTGAGTGCTCTCAGTAAGTAGATTTTAATTTGTATCTACACTGTGTTCTTCTCACTTCATTAGGCTTAGAATTTGTGAGTGAATAGCCCCGTTTGGGCAGCCTGCTGCCTACTTGGAGACATCAGAAGCAATGACTTTCACAGATTTAAGATTTTGTACACACATACCCTGTTTTTAGTCATCTGCGTGGATAGAGCAATCAAGGGTGATCTGTATTTCATCATATCTGTCTTGTTGTGTAATCTGAACAAAAGCTCATGTGGAGTTCAGCTTTATACAAAAACAGTGTGTCAGCTAGAGGAGCAGTCAGATGGGGTCTCCAAATGGAGACTGTTTGCTTAATTTTCTAATTCCAAGTTCTTTCTGCAGAGGGAGTGAACTCCATTAGACTTTGTGATTAAAAAACAACCAAACCAAACCAAACCAAACAAAACAAAACCCCCCATACTTTATGTTTAGTTTTTTGTTTTTGTTTTTTAATTCTCCAAAAAGGATATAGAGGGTAGGTTGTGGACTAACAATGCCACTCAATACTAACAAGAAATTCCTGCTTGTTTCACATATTGGGAAGAGTTTACCAGGTTTCCTGTCTTATAGGTTTGTTGTGGTCCCTGGGCAGGGGTTTGGGGGTTCACACATTTTGAACTTTCTTTTTCTTTTTAATTTTATGAGAGAGCTAGAAACAATAGTAGACTTTGTCTCTGACTTCATCATTCAATAGAAGTCAAGTTTTTTGGAGCTTCCTGTTCAACAGCAATCAGTTTGCCCTTCTCTCTCCTTCCATTTTGCCCTTGGTATTTGGTATTTTCATTTTCATTCTCTCTCTCTCTCTCTCTCTCTCTCTCTCTCTCTCTCTCTCTCTCTCTCTCTCTTTCCTGAGCTACTACAATAGGATTGCTAACATTGTATTTTGGTAAATACAAATTTGATCACAATTTTCCTGATTAAAAACCCTTCGGATGGTTATTTTCCCCCAACTCCCCTCTTCGCCTCAAGTCTGTCACATCATCTTGGTCTGGTGGTGTGCACAGCCATTCACATCAAGCCGAATCTGATTTTACTTAGACATATTTTTGGCCTGAATCTCTTGGAAGATGATTAAGTACCTTTGTTTCAGGACTCAAAAATAATGTCCTATGTTTTCTGAAGATGACCTTAGCCATTCTTGTTGCCATGCCAAGAAGCTGATAAGAAGCTACCTAAAGGAGGAAGAATTCATTTTGATTTGTATTTCCTGAGGATATACAGTCAACCCTGGTGGAGAAGGAATGACAGACAGTAGGAGTGTGAGATGCTGGCTGCATTGCATTTACAGCCAGGAAACAAACAAACAAACAAAAAGGCAGGAAATAGAAGACAGAAACTGGGATCAAGAAACAGAAAGAGGACAGGAAGTGGGGTCAAGAAACAGAAAGAGGACAGGAAGTGAGATCAGGAAACAGAAAGAGGACAGGAAGTGGGGTCAAGAAACAGAAAGAGGACAGGAAGTGAGATCAGGAAACAGAAAGAGGACAGGAAGTAGGGTCAAGAAACAGAAAAAGGACAGGAAATGCGTCAAGAAACAGAAAAAGGACAGGAAGTGGGATCGAGAAACAGAAAAAAGACAGGAAGTGAGGTCAAGAAACAGAAAGAGGACAGGAAGTGAGGTCAAGAAACAGAAAGAGGACAGGAAGTGAGGTCAAGAAACAGAAAGAGGACAGGAAGTGAGGTCAAGAAACAAAAAGAGGACAGGAAGTGAGGTCAAGAAACAAAAAGAGGACAGAAAGTGGGGTCAAGAAACAGAAAGAGGACAGGAAGTAGGGTCAGGCTTCTGAAACTCAAGTCCTCCAAAAAGGCTGTACTCTGAAAATGTTCTAAAACCTTCCAAAGCAGGACCACCAGCTAAGGACCTTGTGTTCAAACACAGGAACCTATGAGCAACAGTAAGTATTCAACTACAACACTAACCCAACAGGATAGGTATCATCATTGCCTCTTCAGTTCTCCACACATACTTCTTTGTCATACCTGGCAACACACTATGCGGCAAATTGTTTTTGATCTATAGACTTTCTACAGCTTTAATTCTTTATATTTAGTACATGAATCCATTTTTTCTCTCTTTCCACATTTTAGACACTTACACTTGTGGATCACTGATGGTTGACCACCTGCTGGTTTAGGACAATCATGCTTCAGTTTATGAACTGTTCAGGTGTTGGATAATATCCAAATTCCTGGAGTTCATTCTCAAAACCATCATTCTAAAAGTAATGGGGAGGCTCTTTAGACCTGCTGTTTCTTTGCCTTTTTTAAAAGATTTATTTTATGTGTATAAGCATTTGCCTACATGTGTGTATAAGCATTTGCCTGCATGTGTGTATATACACCATGTGAGTACCTAATTTTTGCAGCAGACAGAAGGGCACATCAAATATCCCAGAACTGGAGTTAGAGATAGTTATTAGCTGCCTGTGGTCCTGGAAACCTAACCTGGACCCTCTGCAAGAGCAACAATTGTTCTTACCTTCTGACCCATTTTTCCAACACCAAATCTACTGTTTCTGCAGATGTTTCAAGTGACTGGGACAGAAATATATAAGAGAAAAATGTGGAAACAAATTCTTCTAATTCTTTATTATTACATACCAGCCATCCTTGGTGACATAAATGAAATCACTTAGAAATATGTATGTATTTGTGCTTAGACCTAAATGGCTGAGGTAGTCAGAATCCCACCCATTGAAATTATGGGATGTAGACTCCATCTCACATAGAAGTTCTCCCAAATGCAGGTGATGTTCCAAAAGTACCACAGAGATTTTGAGGATTGAGACACACACACACACACACACACACACACACACACACACCTTCATTTTAGTTCTCAGGTCTGGTACAAGCCTTCATATTTATTTCAACCATACAGTAAATATCTGTTGCTTTCAAGTTATCTAAAGGTCAACAAGCATGATTTTTCAATTACTGTGTATTGTGGAGTATTGATCTAGAGACAAGTTTTCAGCAGGTAGTTCTTCGCATAAGACAAAGGCCTCACTTCAAAAAAGCCTACTGAATAACTCTTCATCTCCCACTTAAATCCTCATCCCATTGTTTTATCACTGGAATCTTGGGTAATTATTAAGACTCTGTGCTTCTGTTTACTCTCACCTCAAACATGGGGCTGGGATGGGGTGAGGTTTACTTTAGAGGTTTTGGTGTAAGATCTAAATAAAATAAAGTTCCCTGACAATGGAAAGTAGTGGGATTGGACCCCAAAGCTCCACTTTATAAAGCTATTGTCATTATTATTATAGCCATTTTGTATATGTATTGACATGTAAGTGGCTTCACAAAACTCCTCTTTTTGGTAAAGCATAACATGAATTCAGCAAATTACTCAAATCATAATGATGGGGCAGCTCAATGCATTTATAGAGGGAACACACCTATGTAGAAGCTGCAGATGTTAAGATAAAAGCATCTTTTAACTCTACAAGCTTCCTTGGCATACTATCAGTCATACTTCATCAAGGGTTTCCTCTCAAATTTTATCTTCCCTCACTGAATACTGGTTTTGCCTATATTTGGGGATGAATCCAGGGCCTCACATTTGCTAGGCAATTTCTCTACAACTGAGCTACCTCTCCATCCCTTTGTGTTTGGATTTTATACATGTACAAGAATATAATATGTATTCTTGTACCTTTTTTTTGTTTAATACCACACTTGTAAGATTCATTTGTTTTGTGGTATACAAGAGTATTTCATTTTGTCATTATGTAATATTTCATTACACATTCCACTGTCAATTGACATTTGAATCACTTCTAGCTTTGCAGCTTGCTATAAATAAGCTTTTGGCACACTTATGTATCTACCCAGGAAGGAGTGGGATTTCTAAGTCACAAAGTAAGACAATTCTATAGGGAAAATATACAGACAACGTGGACCCAGACATTCTGAGAATGTGTGTGTATAGGCCTATGGCTGGCCAAGAGCCTTTTGTTTACCATTTGTATTATAAAGATGTTCATTTTTGTGGCTCGTATTTTCATTAATAATAACTATGAAGAACTTTAATTTTATTAAAGTCCACTTTAACTATTTCCTGAATAATAATATTTGGGTTATATTTAAGAAGATTTGTTTAACCTAAGACTATGGAAATGTGCCTGTGATGGTCAATCTTGAGTGCTAGCTTGATGGGACTTAGAATCGACTTAGAAACATCTCAAGGTATGTCTGTGCCAGATTATCTAGATTAGATTTTTTTTTTTTGTTGTTGTTGAACATAATTTTTTTTATTGATCCTTTGGGAATTTGACATCATGCACCCCAATCCCACTCATTTCCCAGTCCCTCCATAGCCACCCCTCACCTTTGTAGTGTCTCCCTGAAAAGAAAATTTAAAAAGAAGTAAAAAAAAAAAAAGAATTAAAACAAACAAACAAACAACAACAAAATGAACAAAAAACAGAGAAAAACCAAAACACTTTGTTCCTCGGCCTTTGCTGCCTCTCCACTGCCTCTTCATTCATCTCAGTGGCATTGGGAGCTGCTGTGTGTCACACAGTGTGCACTTTGTCCAAACAGCTTTACTTGCAAATGTTCATTGTGTAATTGTGTAATGAGTTGTTGGTCAGGTTCAAGGTCCCTGGCTTCTGCTACTGGACCCTCACCAAAACTCCTCTCAGACATCCCACTGTTGCCCCAAGTCATGGAGATCCAGCGGCTATGGTTCCACAGGACCAGTCCCTTCACATGCTCCAGAAGGTCATAAATGATCTGGGTAGATGTTGGGGTGTGCCAACTCCAAGCCCTGGATGTGTGCCTGAGTGATAGCTGAGTTGGTCAGTCCATGCCCCTGGGACTACCCCCCCCCACACCTGTGGTGAGGGGTGGGGCCAGCTTTTCTAAGTGTGTGTGGGGCTGAAAGGGTGGGGGTGGCAACTGAGGAGTGGTAAGCTCTCCCACAGCCAGTAAGGGGCTAGGCCAAATCAACAGGGCCCTGAGACCTCAACATGCATGGTTCACATAGGCCATTGTGTTAACACTAAAGCAGAAATCAACGCAGGTCCAAGATGCAGCAGGATCAGATGTTGCTTGCCCTCAACAGTAGCTTGGGTCCAGATGTCACTATGGCTCTAGGTAGCAGTGCAGGCTTCTCAGTTCTTTATGGGTTCAGCAGATTGTGTTTCTTAGACTCCAACATGGCCCTAGGTGGTGGTCCAGCCCCCTGGTATCCACATGGTCCTCAATGGGACACAAACATGGACCCTGGCTGAGGTAGGGCCACAGATCCCGACATGGCCCTTGGCTGCAGCTTGAACTGGACATTACCATGGCCCCAACCAGGTGGCATCGCAGGCCACCCAGATCTGTATGGTCCTGGTGGCAGCATGTCCCTCAGACACCAATATGACCTCAGGTGTCAACCCAGATCCAAGATATCTGCACAGCCTTTGGTGGTAACAGGGGTAGATTAGGTTAATTTAAGTAGAAATACCCTGTTGCAGGATATTTCATTGCACTGCGAAATTCAAGACTGTGTTAATAAAATCAACCTAGAATCAGGGGGTGGAGCCAACAACTGGTTGTCAGGAATTAACCATAGAGAGTATGGAGGAGCCAGGAAGATGGACAGAGAAACACACAGGAAGGAGTAAGGAGAGATTTGGAGTTTGGCAGTCTTTTTGGTTTGGGATGGCTGGAAAGACACTCTCTTGCTGGGTCTCTCTCTGACAAGAAGGAAGGTTAACTGGGTGCTCTTGGCCTCTCTGAGCTAGCAGGTTTTCACCCCAACATCTGACTCCCAAGTCTTTATTGGTAAAGAGAACAATAGAGGATTAGCTAAAAACTGTATTTGGCAGCAGCAGCAGCAGCAAAGCTGGTGACAGTGGGACCAGAAGGTCCTCCAGGTTGTGGCCTGAGCAGTGGGGCACTGGCTGAGGGGCCACGGCTGCAGATTGTAGTTAAAATAGCAGTAGATTCAGGTGTAGCCACTAAGTTGACAGAAAAACAACACCTGGAACCCAACGTGGAGCCTACTAAGCCAATAGACAAACAGCAAGGCACCCACTAAATGTGGGTGGTACCAGCTCATGAGCTGGAGTCCTGGACTGAATAAAAAGGAAGAAGAAAACTGAATGACAGCAGTCGTCTCCATTTGCTTCCTGTCTGCAGATGCCATGTGCGACTGCCTCCAGCTTCTGCCGCCATGATTTCCCTGCTGTGATGGACTGTGGTTACACAAGCCTGTCCTCCCTTAAGTGTCCTTTGGCAGGTATTTTGCTGTAGCGACAAGGCAAGTAGCTAATTTTAGCAAAATATGAGTAAAAATTTGGGAAAAAAATGAATAAAACCATGTTTATTATTTTGCTTTAAGGAGTGAAGTATAGGTCCACAATTAGCATGAATTTGCTTTATTTATTTATTTTTTGTCCATGACTTTTGCAGCTGTTGTTGCTTTTGTTACATTTTTTTTTCCAAAAGATTATGCTTCTTTACACTCCTTTCAAAGCTACCATTGCCATGGTGTAAGTTTAGTTTTAGAGCCTGTTATGATCCGTGTATTTAATGTATGTCTATGTCCAGTACCATCGTTCTTACTCTATTAATTCCAAGACCTTTAGAATTATCTTTGGTGTGCGGTAGCCTACATTTTCCATGCTTTCTTTGTTCTTCAAGATTGTCTTGCTAATTTTTGTCTTTGCATTTTTGTAAATTTTACAGTTAGCTTGCTGACTTGCATATCCACATCAACAACCCTATTTAGGATATTTTGTTGTGTTTTTATGAAATGTATGAATTACCGTGGGGAAAGCTGACATTGTTCCAAAGTTGATGGCATCTCAGACACAACTGACATTGGTCAAAGTTGATGGCATCTCAGACATGCTATATCTCCCTAATGTTGTCCTGAGTTACTTAGTTTCTGACTTTCTAAGCATTATACATTTCATTCTTTTTATCACTCTATCTCCTTGGTTAGGAACTGGAATTACATTATTTTCAGTTGTAGTAGTGCTCATTTTTATCGTGGACATGTAAGTTTCATCACGTAAATTATGCTATTTGTGATGGACATTTTTCTTCTGTGTTCTGTTAGTGTATAAACAATATTAATTGATTTTTGAAAATAAAAAATATGTTCTGGATTATTATAGATGTCTATAATTATTTGTATATGTAGATAGATTTTTTTTTGCTAGCATTTTACTTAATACATTTTCACCGTGTTCATGAGAGAATCTAGCCTGTAATTATTTCTTCTTTGATGTCTTTGCCAGGTATTAGAGTCTAGGTCATAGAGGGCTCAGGAAACCAACTGGAAGTGTTCTCCTTTTCTTTTCTTGTTCATTTCATGGGTTTGTATGAGATTTAGTTTTCTTTTTGAATATTGTATATAATTAAACAGTGAAGATATACCTACATAGGGAGTTTTCTTTGCATAGAGATTTTAGATTATGGATCCACTTTAATTAGATGCTCCGCAAAGTTTTTTTCTTCTCTGTGACGGATTTCATAAATGTCCTTTCAAGAAGATTTTTTTCTCATCTTGCTAACTTCTCAAATGTATTTTCATTAAATGGTTAGTAGTGGTCTCCTTGTAGTTTTTAGTATCTTCAGACTACATGGGGATACTTTCCCTTCTATTCTTGCCATTTGATTATTATTATTGATTTTCTTCATGTCTACAGCCCTGTTTATTTTTTCAACAAAGCAACATCGGCATCCATGGATGTTCTCCACTGGGTATCTATTTTCTATGTTAATCAATGCTCTTGTTCCTATTTTTTTTTTTTTTTATTTCTCAGGCCTTATGAACTTACTCCTCTCTCTCTGCTTCTTCTAATGGACACTTGGGTCACTTATCTTCACTTTCTTGTCTCCTAAGATACACATTTATCTTTGTAATTTTCCTCATAAAAACTGTGTTAGTTGCACTTCACAAATTCTACGTGTTTCTTGGTAATTAGACAATTCAAATAGTTTATTTACTTTTAAAATTTTAGAAATATGTCGATGAAGTTTCAAGCACTTGAGTACATTTTAGGCTTTTTTCCTAATCAATAATTGTTTCTTCTGAAATATTTGGAGAAAAATTTTTATAAGTTTTTTAGCATGTGGCTTCACTTTGGCAGGTGTTCTATCTGGACTTGGGAAAGAAATCACGTATCCTAGAACTGTTGGAAATGATATTCCAATAATTATGTATAGGAATAGGACAGGTTTACTCTTCAAATCTCGACTTTTTTGTTCCCCTCTGTGTGTGTTTGGTCTGCCATGGACCAAAGGAGATGTAGTGAACTGTCCAAATATTTTGTGAACTTTTATTCTTGCTTTCCCCCTCAACATTATTCAAGTTTGCTTTACATATTTTTAATCTGTGTATACACATTGAATTATTGGATTTTGTGGCTATTTGAAACCTTTCTTTTTCATGAATGTCTCTCTTCATCGAGAACTTTTGCCTTACATTGTGTAGTGAAATGATATCAATTTTATTCTGGTAACAGAGTTTGTAGATAAGAGTTTAAATTTTTTTCCTGTTAATAGTTTGTATCTTTGTATTTAGTAAAGTACGTTTGTATATAGGGGTTTTAAAAGAAAAGAATCTCTGTACTTTAGTTGAAATTTTGAGATTATTGTTATTTACATTAACTCTCTTTTTATTATTTATTTGTCTTTTCCCTATTTCTCTTAACTCTTTGTATTAATTAAAATCCTTCCCATTGTTCTTTTCTCTTTATTAGCTAGCTATATGTATTTTAGTTTTATATATACATATATTTATGCATTTTTATTTGTAGATGAATAATGCTGTTTTTAAGAAAATATAATGATGAACTTAGGACTGTTTAAAATGCAAAAATATAGTATAGTATGTATTAGTTTTTGGCTTCAGAAATTTAATAGTGAGATAGTAACTTAAGAATTTATGTTCTGACTCAGGAGGTAGAGGCAGGAGGATCTCCGTGAATTTGTGGTCAGCCTGGTTTATAAAATGAGTTTCAGAATAGCCAGGACTACATAGAGAGCCTGTTTCAAACAACAGTAACAACAACAAAAACAACAAGATAATAATAAAAGAAGAATTTATGGTCTGAATTCTGAGTCTTATAAACTTGGATCATTTTAAAGATTGTATACAAACATTCAGTTTTACAGCTAACTTTAAAAACCAAGCATTCAATTGCAATTTGATACACAGTGGTGTCATTAAGAAACTCATCCCACCTCCCATTTACCCTCCCCTTACACATCTGATGACATGCAGAGTTGCGTCAGTTCCACATTGTCCTCTGATTTACAAATGTAGCACTGTAGGAAGTGATTATGAGTAAAGGACATCTGAGGTCAACTTCAGCACACAAACTCACCTTGTATTTTCGAATGTCATCTTAATTTGGTCCTACATCACAACACACAGTAAACCGGGTGGCTTAAAATAATGGAAACTTCTTTTCTCAAAGGTGAGAAAGTTGAGGATGTTGGAAGTCCAATCACAGCGAGAATGAGAAAGAGAGTGCTTCCTCACGCTGTAGACAAAGCATTTCTCTGGTGTCCCTTCCTCTGAGGGGTCTCAGTCCATAAGATCAGGTTGCCTTCAGTCCTGGTCACTCTCAGAGGCCTTGCTCCTGAATACATTCCTTTCAGGGTTGTGCAACACACGGCTTAGTCAACATTTCACCCCTTCCCAGTTCACAAATCAGGTCCTTCTCACATGTGAAAGACATTCATCCCCAAAGTCTTAACGTTTTCCAGCATTAATTCTAAAACCTAGTTGTATTGTTAAACAGTCATTTCAGTGGTTACCTTAAAGAGTACAGCAGGTTTCCTATCGTAATTTACTCCCTTGCTATTTCCTAGAACATGCAAGTTCCTTAGATCATTTTCATTTGTCTTATTTGTCCTACTTTTCAAGTGGGCAGCGTCTCCATTTTAGTCTCTGAACTTCTGATAGTGTTTATTTGTACTTGATATCTTATTTGTCTCTTTTATTGGGGCTCCATTTCTGCCTGCATTTTCCTATTTTTGACTTGAGGTGTTGTTTTTCCCCTGCCAGAAAAATGTTCTTTCCTATCAGTTTTCTGGAGATGAATTAGGTTCCAAAACAAAGCTTATATTTCTTGCTGGTGTAGAATTCTAGATTGGCAGTTGTTTCAATATTTAAAAGTTATTCATTTCATGTATCCTCTTTTATTTAGTTGCTATTGAAAAGTCATCTGTCATTTTTATTATCGCTCCTTTTGAATCATTGTCTTTTTTTTCTGATTTTCTTGAAGATAGGCTCTATAGTCTGTGTTAATGGCTTGACACTTACATGTTTAGTTGTGGGTTTTTCTGCCTATTTCCCCTTCATAGTTTCATGAATCTGTGGCTTGATTATCTGTCATGTAATTTTAGCAAATATTTCTGGAAGTATTGCTTCTGCTCTTTATGGTCTTCTGGGATTCCAATTATAGGTATGTTACGTCTTTGTATTGTTTGGCATATGACTCCCCCCCCATTTTCCATTCTTTTCTTATTGCATAAATTCTACTAATCTGTTTTCTATGTTAGTATACTTCACTCCTGTTGTTCTGAGTTTGTTATGCAATCTCTTAGGTAATTATAAACTGCTATCTCATTATTTTTAGTTTTGTTTCTAAAATTCCAACTTGATTTGCTTGCGTAGATTACATTTCTTTGGTGAGTTCATCTTATTGATTTTTTTTCATAATTATAGTAACCACAGTTATTTTAAAACCGGTGTCTCATTGGCTCCAACTTTTCTCTTATTAGCAGTGTGATTTTTCTATTGTCTGTGTTTTTACTTTAGATTTTTGGCTTGGGGCCTGTCTTCTGGTATGCCTAGTAATTTTAGATCGCATTAAAATAAAATGGTAATTTTAGATTATTCTCTTTTCTTCCACAAAAGATTAACCTTATATTTGCTGGTAAGTTTGAGGACTAGATCATTTTGACCCAATTAAGGCTGATCATCTTTGATGATTTGACTCAAATCATCTTTGAGTCCTTCTCGTTTCTGCATTTCTGGCTTGTTCCTGTCTCTAGATCTAGTCTTTCCTTATCTCAACTGACAATTTGGGGACTTTTCCGAGGTCCTTTTCCTGGGTACGGGCTCTTACTAAATTTTATCTCTCTAGCACGATGCTATTGCAGAAATCTCCAGTTGCCATTTTAGTTACTAAGCTATGGGTTTCCACTTGGCTTGGCTGATTGCTACTTTCTGCAGCTCAGTGTTTTTAAATGCTAAGAGTGGAAATGTGCAGGATGTTGAAATGCCGAACTCGCTTCTCTGTGATTTTCTCTTTCTCCAGAATGTCAGCCCCTCATTTTGACTGAGTAGCCTCGTCATCCAGTTTTGTCTCTACAGCTCTGTGGATTTGTTTAAACCGCTGGGCTGCTGTTTTCCCTTTGTTTTTCCAGTCTGCTACTCCCCTCTCTCTCCCAAACAGGAATATAATCTAGTTTAGTACAGCATAGATTGCGCCCATCTCCCTGGACCACCTTTTTCTCTGGAAGTCAGCCTACGAAGTCCCTGAGTCTTGGTCACCCTTTAATGCTTTCTGAACATTTTTATTTTTAATCTTATGTATTTTCAAATTGGGAACTGAACTTCTGGACAGGACAACTAGCCTCAAAGGTTCAGTGCTACTGTTGGAGGTAGAAATTCCTTTGACTACCTTTAGGATCTGTTTGTTGCTCCAACTCATGATCTGAAATTTGGCTTTACCTGAGTGTGTTTTTCTGCTTTCCCTTCCCACATGTGCTCATTGGTAACAGCTAAGCAATGCTTACTCATGTTGATTTTAGTGATCAAACTTAGGGCCATCTTATGTAGGGCCATGAGTTATTTGAATGCAAAGAACTAGGGTAAACGATTAGTTGCTTTAAATTTCCAAAAAAGTCAATAATCCTCTTATGGAGACCTTTTGGTCTTAAACTATTTTGATACATTTTTTTACAGGGTGTTTATCAATGAAAGTAGGCCTCGTGATTTTCCTGTCCTATTCATCAATGATGGAACAAAGTGGGAATGGTTAGAAGACACACACACACACACACACACACACACACACACACACACACCACATAACTCACACACATACACTCTCTCACATACACACACACTCTCTCTTACACACACGTACACTCATACACATATATTCTCTTTCACATACACACACACTCTCTTACATACACACATACACTCATACACTCTCTCACATATACACACACTCTCTTACACACACATACACACACACACACACTCACAGACACAGACAGCATGAGCTGTGGGAGACAGAGCAGGGGTTTGGGGGTTGTTCAAGCCTATGTTCCAAGTCTGGCCCCTTTCCCAGCAGTTGTATGAACTTGGAAACAATCCCTGGTTGCTCAGATTTCTATTTCCGCACCTGTGAAGTGGCCATCCCTCACAGCACTTCTGTGAGGATTAAACGACAGACCTATAAAAAGAAATGAGCCCAGCATATGGCACGGGGCAGGTGCTTGATAACTCCTCCAGTCTGTGAGTCTGACAGTGAACGGTGAGCTTGTGAAAAGTAGTGTCCCCACAGTGTGTGTGAGGCCTGGGTGGTTGGTGCGGTGGGTGATAATCTGTCTTAGACCATACTGCCCTTCACACCCCTGGTCTCAGAAACTAGGGAGTGGACCTGGTTAGGACTTGAAGATGGGAGAACAATGGGGCAAGGAGACCAAGGTCATGGGCAAAAGGTCTGCATGAACAGGCCCACCTCGACTGTCTGTCCTGTCTCTTTCTCATGCACACACATATTTTTAGTATGGTTGTGAAGAAAACAAAATAGAACAAAAATGTGTTAGAGCTATGGAATCCTCTTTCAGAGGAGAAAGAACTGCCCAGAAGGTGGGTCGGCCCCACTACTTTTACATATAAAGCATAATGTAGAATGTAATTACAATATGTTTAAATCTTTCCTCCGCTACCATTCTATCCAAGGGCCTGAAAAAAAGACGACAAAAGGCCCATGGCACCTTTGAAATAGAATGGAGGTGACCTTGTTCCTGCCCACATTAACTGTACAGTATTTTTAAAGCTTATTCTTCAAGCTAAGGGGCTAAGCAAGCTCTTGCTGAGCAGTTAATGGTTTCGTATTTGCCTCCCAAATCTGTGTACTTCTGGTGCGTGACTCATTGCTTTCGGGTGCAATAACTTGAACTACATAAAACCAATTTTAATTCTAAATATAATTTTGACTCTTAGGGAAATAATATATAGCATGCATCCCTTGAATTACCAAGTAGATAAAAATAGTTGGAATTAGGTTATCATCTGTAAAGCTAAAAAGGGTGATTTCTCAGCTGCATTTTGAATTGTGGCATATAGCAATTTTACAAGGGAAGCTTATTTAAATATGGCACACAGGCACTCAGTCCTCTCTAAGGTATTCAGCTAATTGGAGAATGATGCCAGTTTTGTTCTGAGTTCACCATCATCCTCTAGCTCTTTGATTTTAATGAGGTTTTAGACTTCTTTTCCTTTTCAAGAGCCACACATTTGCTACCCTCTGCTTTTTTTTTTTTTTTTTTTTTTTTTTTTTTTTTTTGCATGATTTAAGCTCTTGCTTTCAGTTGGCAGCGTCCACATTGTTAAGAGGGGAGAGTGATTCTTGTTTGATGGATCATTAGATTTGGTTTTTGGGTTTTCCTCTCCAGTTTACATTAATCAGTTTTATGTACCTTGTGCCTCATTTCTTTTTCCCAGTTCACATAAATATTGATGTCATCTTCAATTGGAAGTTTTAGAAAAGAAATCAGTAGGAGAAGGCTGGCTCCAATAGCCATCGGTTGTAAAAACCAGTTCCAGGCAGATCTATCAAAATTAGCTACCTTCTCAGTACATAAAATCCATTTATGCAAAAGGAAAATCAAATAAACTCTCATTTAAAAATCTGTATTTTTTTCTTCTGTTTCCTTTATTAAAAATGACTTTCAGTCACTACTAGTTGAATTATAGTGTTTTTCTAATAATTCACATGAGTAATCTATCTGCAGAAAGATGTCGGTTTGGGCATCTTTCAGTTTCTAGGGACTACTGTAAGGGCATGCTGTAACTTTGTTGGGGTAACCAGATTGACGTTTTTAACATGTATCTAATAGAGTACTTGGAAAGGATCTAGAATCGGACTGAGTGGAAATTCCAACATTCTCCTGATGGGTGATGACCTTGGCCTTAGGACTCACCTCACCAACTCAGGAACCTGACTGAAGAGGTGAGAATGCAGATCTCTCATGTATGTATCGACCCTAGAATTTTCTGATTCTGATTTTGATTCTGCTCTCTACACTATCTTTCCAGAAAGTTCTACAACTATACTATTCAATAGGGTAGCCAATCTGTTTATATTTTTACTTAACTGCAGTTAAATAAAATTTAAATTTCAGTTCCACAGCAGATGTAGTCATATTCAAGGGACCAGGATTCTGCATAGAAAGTTCTTCTGTATTGCGCTGTGCTAGGATGTCACACAGCACCTTCTCCATGACATAGAAAAGAATGGTCAAAACTGGAAAAAAAAAATAGCAGGAAACATGTTATACCTAAGGCGCTATTCCCATTCTGTGAGTGATCTTGGTTCCTTCAGAGATTAGGACTCTGCTAGCCATGGAGTACTGTGTTCTATCTGTCTCTGTCTCTCTCTCTCTGTATACACAGATGTGTGTGCAGGTTCATGCATGTGAGTATGTGTGTAGGCTAGAGGACCACCTTGGGTATCATCCTCAGGATATCCTCTACTTCCTTTAGACAGGTTCTTTCATTGGTTTGGAGCTCACCAACCAGGCTAGACTGGATAGCCAGTGAGCCTTGTCTTATTGTGTCTTCACCACTCTTGGGTTTTTTTGTTTTTTGTTTTGTTTGTTTGTTTTTTCCTTAACTGGTGCTAGTGATTTAATACGGTCCCTATGGTTCCAAAGTGGGTGCTTTACTGACAAAGCCATAAACCCAGCCTCAACCATTACTGTTTTGCTAATAATGGGCACCCCCCCACACACACAGCCAATTTCTTTCCTAGCTCCTTCTCTAAACAGAGTCTGAGTATAGCCTCTGGCTTGTTTTGTGAGTGGTTGCTAACATCTCTTGGCTTGTCTCCACATTTCCATTTGTGATAGAGCATGGATTAGCAGCACGTTAGTATGTTCACTCACAACATTACAGTGTTTCTTCACCACTGTTGTGTTGCAATTGCTTTCCTTATTTTCAAGACTGATGAGAGGGCTTCTTCTTAGCTTAGCTGATGACCAGCCTCCAGTTGAATCTGAGATTCTAACCTGAGTTAGGACTTGAAAGCAAGAACTATAAGTGTATCACTCCTGTCCACAGAGTCCTTCTCTTCTTTACCTTTGCACCAGTAGCCTCTGTGGAGGGACAGATGTTCTCGGCTAGTCATTGTCCTTCCTCCCCTCCTCCTCCTCAAGCTGTAAGTCTGAACCTCCAGTTCTGTGAACAGTCCGTCTCCCGTCCTGTCACGATCATCTGTTGAATCCCCTTTCAATCCAAAGTTTCTTTGAAGATGGCATGTCACTCTTGTGTTCCCTCTGACACTGTTCTCATCATTGCGCCTTATGATTTCCATACTACCTAGAAGAACCATCCATCCCTGGACTATTTCTCTGATAACTGACTCTCGTAGCTGAACTCTTGACCTTGCCCCATCACTTCTAAGAGTTTGATTATCAACATTTCAAGTATCTTGTTCTCTACATACTCCCTCTTGTTTTTTCCCTTACTTTCTCCAATACTTTTAGTTCAACAATACTATACAGATCTAGAAGGACATGCAATCTGTCCTGTTCTACAACCCATTATTCTGCATATCTACTGCTCACCTTCCTCCAACTCCCTTACCTTCCTTTCAGCTCTTCTTCCCCAGTATTCAATTATTATCCAACTATCTTTCAACTCTACAAGTATATTTCTCTGCAGGCTTAAGAAAATCACCCCAATATTTCATTTTAAACCCAACTCAATGGGCATCAAGGGTCCTTCTGGTTTACCAGCCAATCACCATATATTTCCCTAGTCCATCCATGCTGTCTTGTGAATGATTGCTTCGTGCATGAATTTTGCTCCTCAAGTTTATAAAAACTTTCCCACTTACCTTTATTCCCAACTGGTTCAGCTTTCTGTTTCACTTGGGAAGTGGTTGTGACCAGAAGGGATCTTCTACAAGGTCTACCATGCCATCTCATCACCTCCCATATGTGTATATATTATTTCTTCTCTCTGTTGCTATGGGTGACTTGTCTGAGCTCCAACCAAAGGTCAGTCCTATCCCTTCAGTCCTTGGTTGTTTCCTTATCTTGTTCTGCAGCCACAGGATTCGCCCCAGGATCTTCTCCTCCTCTGTCTTGCATTCTTAGTGTGGACCTTTCTCCTGTGTTATTCTTAGCACATATGAATATGCTTTTGTGTTGAGAAAATAAAAAGGAAAACTTCCCTTCTCTCCGACTTCTTCCTAGAAACCACCGCTCCATTTTTCTTCTGCATTCACATCGCCAATTTGTCTGCTTGCGTTCACTTTTGAACTCAGCTCAGGCAGGCAGGCCTTTGACCTCACCGTTCCATTAAAATGTTGAAAGCCATCCATGATTGTCATGTTGTTAAGTCAAAGTCAGCTCCCTGTGCCCATCTTATTGGACCTATTGACAGTGTCTGACCCACCTGACCACTCACTCATTTTGATAGACCTGATCCACTCAGTTACCCGCAGACGACACCCTTCCTCTTCCCAGTGGCACTGGTCTCTGCTTAGTTTCCTTTGCTGGCTGGTATTTCATCGCCTTCATACATAAGTCAAAATAAGGTCCTTTCTTTTACAGTCACATCTATGGAGATCTCATTCTGTTTGATGTTTAAATCATGCCCCATGCTGATCATTCCTTACTTTTTATCTTCACCTTAGATCATTTTGGCTGAACTTTAGATTCATGGACATTTGCTTTCTCAATGGCAAATAACCTCACATTTACCTCTGTAAGAGCCAAGGCCTGAGTGTCGGAACCTCTTTCCCCACATAGAGCTCATTTTAAAACATTTATTCTTCTCCTAGATATTACATCCCAACCACAATTTCCTCTCCCTCTTCCCCTCCTAGTCTTTCCCTCTCACCTCCCCTCTCCCCCAGATCCACTCCTCCTCGGTTCCATTTCCCTTCAGAAAAGAGCAGACCTCCCAGGAATATCAACCACATATATCATATTATGTTGCAATAAGACTGGGAACATCCTTCCATATAAAAAGGTCCCAAAAGCAGGCAAAAGGGTCAGAGACAGTCCCTCCTCTCACTGTTAGGAGTTCCACAAGGACACCAAGCTACACAATCATAGCATATATGCAGAGGACCTAGGTCAGACCCATACAGGCTCCCTGATGGTCAGTTTAGTCTCTGTGAGCCACTATGAGCCCTGGTTAGTTGATTCTGTGTAGAACTCATTTTTCTCTTCACTTTCTCAAGCAAAACCCCTCTACAACATTCTCCTTTGGCCCCATGTGCCTTTGGAGAGATGTAGTCACGGCCACATGTGTCATCCTGGGAAATGTGTGTACTCTAGACAGTCTTCTCTTTGAGGACCACCTAGCCCAAAGCATGAAGGGGATCAAATAGAACTATTTAGGGAAGTAATAAACAGAGATTTAGCTTTTAAGTGACAGCGATGATGTAAAATATACATGTAATGTTTATTTGAAACAGTCTGACTGATTTTAGGTGTTACTAACCTCTTCTGGATGCTAAACTATCACGCTTAAGGACATAAAGAGAAATAAGTACCCATGGCATTGTGATTAAAAGCATGAGATTTGGCATCAGGATATTTCAACTTTTCCTCATCACCAGTTCTTCATCTTTTAAATGATGATAATGACAGTTTCTGATTCATAGGGCTTCAATGAGAATTTAATAACATGGTATATATGATGGATTGAAATCCTAATAAATGTTTAAGATGTTGTTATGGTGATGATCACACCACACCCTGAGCAAGCTCTATACCAGGCAGGATAGTGTGGAATGTGGGAGGATGATGGACTAAGGCTGCTCAGGGAAGTTAGAAACAGCTTCCCAGGAGAGGTCCCACTCCAGTGTGTCTAAATGATGGCAATGGCCTGTCCCAGTAAAGGGAGAGGGAGGAAAAGCATGGAAGACTATGTGAGCATGCTCAGAGGGGAGGAGGCGGAAAAGTACAGAAGACGATATGAGCATGCTCAGAGACTACTATGTAAGGAAAATATGGCTAGAGTTGGAAGGGAAAATACCTAAAGTTGGACAGTCTAAAAATACATCTTTGTTTATGCTAATTTTAAATTCCAAACAGCTGAGTACACATTTCTCTCTAAGTGGCTAAAGTATTGCTTTATTCTTAAAAACAAGCTAATGCTATCTCAGAGAAATCTAAAAAGAGTTCATGCATGCATACTTCATGGCTTTGATTCTCTTGGAGCTAATGCCTATCTTCTTCTCGGGTCTCTCCTGTATCCACATGCACTTTCACATGGAAACTTTGTGGCACATGAAAGGTTTTACATTCCGTCCTTCCTTCCTCAACATTATATACTAACAGCACTTAACAGGGTGTTTGAAATGTATAAACTTAAAGGTTAGACTAGTTTTATTCACCTAAAGAAAGCATTAGAATCAAGATTCAAACTCAGTCTGTTTGATTCCAAAATTCATCATCATAACTTTTAAAACCTTCAGTATACCAATTAATTGCTACATAATATTTCATTGAGTGACGATACCATGATTTACTGAGATACTCCTTAGTGCCAGATAATTTGTTTGTAACTTTTCACTCATACACATGCTGGTATTCTGAATACCTTGAGAGTATATGCCTTTGCCTGTTTTAGAGATAACATATTGTAAGAGATTCTTGGAATTCATTATGGGGCATGAATCATGCCAAAAGCCATGAATTCTTAACATATTGACGTTTTTTGCTTTCCAGAAATACCCATGGTGTTCCTGGTATTCTATAAACAGTTTATTTCATTGAAAAGATTTCCTACTTTTGATTGATGGGCCATAGATATAGTGCTGTATTGATCACCCTGTAATGAATTCACTACTATAAGTAATCCCATGCAACAAATACCTTCTCCAACCTGTAATTCACAAAACCGTTATTTCCTATGACAATACTCATTTTAAACAATTGATCTGATTGTGGGTCTCAGTAAAAACCTCAGAAAAATATAAATTGCTAAGAAAAAAAATCGAGTAGAGTAATAGTGTAAAAAAACGACAAAGATAAAACCCCTTCCCAACCTACTTGAAGCTGCCCTGACTTCTGAATGAAAAAAAGAAGTTATTTCTCACCAAAGCAGAGTTTGCTCTTGTACAACTCATTGGGGACAAATGTTATTTGGAGGTGAGACATCGGTCACCCTTTCTGTTTCCAGGACATGCTTTTTATGGTGCCAGTCACCAAAACGTATCGAAATAGACTCTCAAAGACCCCAAGTGTTCTAAATTTATCTCACTCAGTTTCTCTGGTTTGGGAACTCATTTGGAAATCTCACAAGGCCAACTTGTCTGCAGTAATTTCTAGTGCTTCTTGTTTGGGGCAGGCTCAAAAAAGCTCCGAGAGGTGCTAAATTTGGTGCTTGGCAGACACCGTAACACACAAGGAGAAATACATGAAGTGTAAAACCTAAAATATCAAAACTCTTTGACATTTGAAACAAATTTCAAATGTATGGGGAGAATATGAAACATAACATCTGCATAAATCAGCTGTGTGGACAGCCTATTTGACAAAAGCAGAGGAAGTCAGTAGGATAATGGATTGCTTTCTTCTATGCTGTTCAGTTTATAAATGACATCAATGGATGATAGAGTTGAAGGGGAAAATCCCATACCTATCTCCTGCCGATTAAGAATGCTGTGAAAACTCACCCCAAATGAACATTTAATACATTGACCTACAAAGAGAGATGAGGAGTGTGGTAAGACCTAGGAGCTATTTCTGATTTCTGGGAGAGTAGTGCCTGGCTCCCCACGTGTCGGTACACAATTACTTATGAAGTCTTGCATCTGAATTTCTTCATTAGTGGGATAGAACCAATAGTATCCACCACCCTGAATACTTGGATGACTTAAGTTAGATCGTGTTTACCAAAACCCTGAAAGGAAACCAATGAAAACAAACTGGAAGCCTATGTAACTATGAAATGGTAGGTTTGAGGTTTTTAATCTTTAAAGATTTATTTTATGTGTTTTAGTGTTTTCCCTACATGTGTGTATGTGTACCACATGTGTGTCTGGTGCTTGCAGAGGCTGGGAGAGGGCATCAGATCCCATAGAATTGGAGTTATGGACAGTTGTGGGCCACCATGTGGGAGCTGGGAACTGAACACGTATCTTCTGGAAGAGCAAGCGCCCTTGACGGCTGAGCTGTCTCTCCAGTACTGATAGGTTTGTTTTCGCTAATTTGAAATTGAGCTAAGAGTGTCTAGGACTGAGTGGGAAGTTCCCATGGAGTTTAAGAAAAAAAAAATCATCATTTAATTTTGTTGAACAGACATTGCCAATTAGAATGGGAAGCGTGCATCATCATGTCTTAAGTGCCAGTACTTAGGGGCCTGTTTGTGAATTGCCTTCCTGCTCCCAATACCATGTCTTCTTCATCAGAGACTTGTGCGGAGGTTTTATTATACACATGTTCTTTTCATTTGATTAAAAAAAAAGACAGAAATTAAAACTGAATTTTTAAAAATCAATACTGTGGGTCTAATTAAGGATTTAAATATCCAAATACCATGTGAGTGAATAAAACATTGCTGAATTCTAGGGATATATTTAGATATGCTACTCTTTTCTCCATCCCAACAAAGTGATATCACCATGCAGAGAGTTTGCCAGAAATGATGCAATAAGAAAATGATTGTTTAGTGTTTGTGGAAATTCCAGGCAAATTTGGGCACCAAGAGAAAATCCACAGTAGGTCTTTGAATCCAGGCCCATGGCTGGTCCTTTCTCCTCCAAGGCAAATTCTTTGGAAGGTTTAGTCAGCAAAGCCTTCTGATAAGTAGACGTCCTTTCAGAGGCCATGTGTGCATGCTGAGAGAAGTTTTGACCCTGGTTCTGCTGCATCAGCTCCGGAGCTCAAGTTACTACGTGTCATAGGCTTTTGTTCAAATATCTGCCTATTTGTAATTGGAGTCAGTGGAAAGTGCTAGTGAGTTACTGGGAGTTGGATTTGGCCTTGCATTTGGAAGAATGGAACAATGGGTTAGTATTTATTCTGCCAATGAATTTGTAGTTTAAATGTTTTCTTTAGAAGCCCAGATAACTTCTGGTTGGAGGTATATTTACTGGACCAACTTAAAAAAATTTTTTTTCTCTCCAGATTTTGGCTAGTCTTATTGAGGTATTTGTTTCAGAACTGAACTTTCCATGCAAATACAAACTAAATGCCATCTTCCTTTACCCTGGGAATGTGAGGTTGTTTTTTTTTTTTTTTTTTGCATTTTCTTTTTGTTCTGAATCAGGGTTTCACATATACCAAGATGGCTTCCAACTTGCAATGTAGCTAAGGATGACCTTGATTTTCTGTTTCTCACGCCTCTGCCTCCTCAAGTGCTGGAATTACAGGCATGTGCCTCTACTCCTGTTATATTTTTATTAGAAAACCACATTATAATTGCTAGAGATTCTGGACATATGAGAGCTAACATAATACATGTTAATTAAAGGTCATCACTAACAGCTTTGCAAGAGGGAGAGTGGGTGTCCAGTGAGGCAGGTGAGTGGCTGCTACTGAGGAGTAGACTGGAAAACAAGATGGAAAAGTCTATGTGTTTTTATTTAGCAACAATAAAATAACGTTTTAAAGGCAGTGGAACAAAAATGGAAATCTTCTCATTCACTCCCCTGTCTTATTTCCCTCCCCATGCCTGTTTGCCTTTTATGACACGTCAGTAAAGCCAAGTCCGCAGCGTCACCTCACGCGACCTTGTAACTTTCTAGAAAAGCAGCTATGTCTCAATGAAGTTCAACTTCTTGGTCTGGACCACACCTCTGTGGAAGAACTCATGCTTAGTGTGTATCGGGCCCTCAGTGTGCTCCTCGGGACTGAAACCAAAAGGGATTTTTTTTTTTCAGTTTTTAATTAGTTCTTTGGGAATCGTACACAATGTGTTTTGATCACCTTTTCCTCCACTCCTCCTTCTCCCAGACCCAACCACCCTTCCCCACCTACAGCTTTGTGTCCTCTTTCCTGTTGAAAAAACAAAAAGAAAAACTTCAGTGTGTGTGTGTGTGTGTGTGTGTGTGTGTGTGTGTGTGTGTGTGTGTGTGTGTGCCTGCCAGAGTGCACAGGTGGAGGTCAGAAGACAACCTGAGGTACCAGGCCCCACCTTTCGTCTTTGCAGGGTCTCTCTTGCTGTCCATTGCTGTTTAGTTAGACCAGGTGGGGGAGCTTGTAGTGATTTTCCATTTTCTAATCTCCCTGGTGGAGTGCTCTGTACGATGTCTGTATTTACACCAGATCTGCACTCTCTGTCACGCTTACCTAGCAAACATTTTACCCACCAAGTGAGCCTACTTCTTAACTTCTTGGTAATGAATCCCACTTGTGATGGTGAGCAACATCTCTGTTTTTAATGTTTCGTACCACATGAACTTCCTAAATTGAGCATATTTTCATGCTCACGCTGTTTTGTTGTTTTATTAACTTGGAGCACTTTAAGATCTCAAGGAAGCCTGAGTCACCAAGGCATCACGGGGGTGGGGTGGTGAGGTGAGGGGGTGGGGGAGGGTGGGAGGGTGGGAGGGTGGGGGGAGGGTAGAGGGAGAGTGGGGGGAGGATGAGGGTGAGCGTGGTGGGGTGGGTTCCCTTCTCTAGCAACTCACTCCCAGACTCAGGTTTCTTTTAGTCAGTCATAGGGTTAGTGTATGTTTTGCTTTAAATTTTGGCCTTTTCTGCATCTATCTGTCTGTTCCTCATTATTGACAAACTAGAGACCTGTGTGCTTGTCTGCCTGCCTGGGTGGATCTGCCTGAATAACTGTTGCATGTCCTGTTCCTTGGTCTGAGTCATGCCTGCCCAAGCTATGTGTTTTTGCCAAGATGGTGTGCAAACAAGTTATTCATTGTTCATCTGTCAGTAGAACCAGGACTTGAAGCTCCTAGAAACTTCAGGAATTATTCAGTTTTCCCTTCTCTATCTCATTCTTTTGCTGTGTGTTTCTTTTTCTTTTTTCTTTTTTTTTAACCTTAAAGAAAAATCTTTTCACATAGTTTTCTCAAGAGAAATCTCTCCGAGTGTGCATTTTTCCTTAAACTAACATTATGTATTTCCAGGTCTCTTCATTTTTTTGCTAGCATAAAGAAATATGCATACCTGCATCACAGCAGTATGGAGGGCCAGGTAAAGAAGAAAAGCATGCTGTCCTCATGGCTAGACCATACCTGAAATGAAAAGGTTCTTCTGCTTTTTCCCCCTGGGGCAGCTGTGGACTTCAGGATTTAAGGAGCCAAGTGAGAAAAACTTGAAACTATTCTTGAAAACTTTCTTCATTAGGTTAAATCTATGCGTGGAATCCCTAATCCATGCTTTCTCTGGCCAATGGTTATTATAGCAACAACAACAACAACAACAACAAAAAAAAACCAACAAAACCCTGGCCTGTCTAGAGCTTACATTCTGGTCAAAGTCCACATACTATAGACAACTAGATAAGGAAAGAATGTGTAGCCAAGCGTTGTGGTGATGTCCGGTCAGCACCCAGGAGATAAAATCAGGAGGGTGTCCATATGTCCCAAGCATGCCTAGATTACCTAGAAAGTACCAGGCTAGCCAGTTCTATATAGCAGAAGCCTCAAAAACGAGACAGGCGCACAAACAAAATTACACAAAATGAAACAAAACGGAAGGATGAATAGGTTGTATGGTAGTAAGTGTGTACGTGTTAGGGAGAGATACAAGGAAGGGCGAGGAGACTGGAGTTGTGCAGAGCTCTTTTTGAAAGAATGGTTACAGAATAAACTTCTAAAAAAGACGGATGTTAGCGCAGACCTGAATGGGAAGGGAACACTGGAGGTGTACTGATCGCCAGCAGAAGGAGTAGAAGTGGAAGGTCCTGAGCCACGGAAGCAAGAGGCCACAGGGGAAGGAGAAAGGAACAGTGGTAGGAGGTAGAGTCAGAAAGAGTCATGCGGACCCTAGCATGGACTCTGCTTTGTTCAAGTGTGACAGACAAGGAGCCACAGGAAGGTTTGGGGCAGGGAAAAGATGTGTCTGTCACTAGGGTCATTCTAACTAGTGTGCAGAAAAGTGTGTTAGGGGAGGGGAGGATTTAGAGAGGCTGGAGATGTTGAACTGCTGGGAGAAGGCACTGGGTAGGCAGAGGATGCACGGCAGTTGCTTCAAGTACTCTTTGAGTAGGAAGGATATTCTTCATGTACACATTAGACTATTATTGAAAAGGAGGGCAATTTCAGTACCAGACAGGACCTACACTAAAGTTACTTTTCCTTTGACTACAGACATAGCAGATGTTTCTACAGAAAGATTTTTAAGACGAGGAAATGTAAATACGTTGGTAATAGTTGCACGGCTGAGAAATGACTATCCACATTTTCCTATATCTTCCGTACCTTGTTTTCTGTATACAACTATGCATTTAAAAATAGACTATTTCCTGGTAGGCAGAGACTGTCACTCTGCTCTGTAACTAGAGTTTTTCACTTACCAATTGTGTTAGTTACTTGTGTTGTTGATGTGGAATTCTTGACAAGAGCGACTTAGGGAAGGAAGGGATTGATCTTGACATAACAGTCCACTGTGCAGGGCAAGCGCATCAGCAGGAACTCGAGGCAGATGGTCATAGTGGATCAGCAATCAGGAAGCGGAGAACAATGAAGGCTAGCATTCAGTTCCTTTCTCCTTTCTGTTAGTCTGGGACTTTAGTCTGTAATCTGGTGCTGCCCCTCATTAAACTGAGTCTTCCCATTTCAATGAAGCTAATCCAGGTAATTCTCCATAGGCGTGCCCAGAGGCTAATTTAACCTAGAGTATCCCTCATAGTTAGGCCCAGAATATCATAGTCTATGTGATTCTTGATCCTATTAAGTTGACAATATCAACTATCACACTGGTGTTCTATGAATATTTACTCATTTCATGAATGAGTAGACAGAACAATATTTTAATGGTTTAACTATTACACGTGTGAACCATCCGTCAATTAAATCATTCTGCACAGTTGGGAATTCACATGGCTTTCAGTTTTCCTTTTCATAAATCATGATTATAAATGACATTGCAAAGAACATCCTTGGAAACATATCACACAGTTCTAGTAATTTTCTTTAGACAGATTTTGAAGTTTACCTTTTAAAATGATTAATTCTTTCAAGATACATGGTTTATGTTATTACGTCTTTTTTGTTTGTTTGTTTTTTGTTTTTACCATTTCACACTCCTGTCAATGAAGACATCCTATTCATTTCTACTTTCTATTTAAAGAAGACTAAATTTAAAACAAGGCCCATGAAGAACAGGCAGGTTTTCTGGCACTGGAGACATTTGAGTATGTAGTAGGAATTTGCTCAACTAGGTTATTACTGAGTGAAATCTAGTTTAGTATTTTGAAAGGTCTCTGAGGTTTTAGGGTTCTTTTCGGATTTAAGATTGGCGGTAGAGGGAAAGAAAGGTGGAGGAATATTGGAAAATCTTGCTTCCTAGGCTTTATCAAGAGGCAAATTAGGCTTTTTTTTTAAGGTGATAGTTTATGTAAAATAAGGAACATAAAAGGTATAACTAGGGTTCTGTGATTTGAAAGTATTTCCCAAAATTTATGAGTTGAAAATTAGTCTCCAAGTTGCTATGTTTATGGTCACTGGAGATGAGACTTGGGGAATGTTATTAAGATGGATGGCCTTATGAAGACAAGGTGGTGTCAATGACTTTATTAGAAAAGGGAAAGAGCTGGGCGGCCATGGTGGCACACGCCTTTAATCCCAACACTTGGGAGGTAGAGCCAGGAGGATCTCTGTGAGTTCGAGGCCAGCCTGGTCTACAGAGTGTGATCCAAGACAGGCACCAAAACTACACAGAGGGAAAAAAAAAGAAAAGAAAAGGGAAAGAGGGGTAAGTTGTTACAGCCCAGCTCTCTCTCCATACATGGCATCCCCAAGTCATGGTGCCTCAAGAACTTTGCCAAATGTGGGTACTTGGTCTCATACATCTCAGCCTCCATCATTGTAAGACATAACTGTTTTTCTTTATAGGTTACCCATTCTGTATTGTCTTTCAATAACCCAAAATAGATTAAGACAGCACGGAGATCTACAACTTTTTGGAGAGGGGAGTTAGCATGGTCAACTAAGGCAGTAGCTTAACACATGCTTTAGTATACAAATTACTCAGTTGCAAAAACTTTTCTGTAAGTGAAGAAAAATGAACTAACTGTAAGTTCTACTTTTCTATGCAGAGAATATAACAGTACTTAATCTATCACTAGCTCTATCAGTTGTTAAATATGTTATTGATTTAATTATGCATTAATTAAAAATAATATTGAATGTCCACTAATTCTAGGTAGTCTGATGGACTTTAGGGATACAATATCAAAATGGACATTTTGTCCTTAATGAACTTATATGGGTGGAGGTGGGCCAGCAATTTAACAATTTCAGTGTTATATATGTGCTATGATAAACACTCCATAGCACATATTGCACACCATGTCAAACAGTGGAGGGCTATCATATCTCAGAGGTACATGGGGAAAAGTCATGCTTAGATATAGAAGAAAGGACCTGGAATGAAGATGAAGAGAGCCTCATTTATATTCTGGCTTGAATCCTGTCTGGTTGGACGACCTTGGGCAAAGACATTAAACCACATCTAGAATAAATGGGAAATAATATTCACTTAATAAGATTTTTCTAAGAATTAAGTATAAAAGCCATCGAGAGCCACTGACGCAGTGAGAAGCATGCACAAATGCTGAGTCCATGTTCACTGCATCTCAATATTCATATGACTAGTTCACCAGAGCACCTCTTCCCCAGGGGCACTGTCATGATCAGTGCACTAGGAAAGCAGCGACCGGACAGGATTTATTGAAACTGGAAATAGCGTCTACCGCTAGAACCAGTGTGCTCTCTCAAAGTAGTGTATTGTATATTAAATCTGAGCTTGGAAAGATGTCTGTGGATTTTCATGAAGCTGGATTCAAACTGTGTCATAATTGGACAAAACCCAGAAGTCAAGTGCACATTTTCTGTTCATAGAATTTCCTCCTTGCTGATTACCCCACGTCTTGAGCAATAGCAGAGATGATTGCTCTGTATTGATGATTAGGAGGGTCAAATAGAAGTTACCCATAAATAGAAGCTAGCATTCAGTGTGCCAAAATACCTTCGAAAGGAAAGGAGAAAGTGCCCCCAAGCAGAGGACACATCATAGGAGATGTTGAACGGCATGGCTGTGGGGAGACAGTTCAGGGTTTCTGTGTCTCTAGGGATGCTCTTGTGTTATGTCCCAGACTGCCACTCTTTTCTGTACCTAGGGTGACTGGTTGAGGGAAGTGGTCCTCATCTTCCAGGCGCTGCAATTTTTCTGACAGGACTAGCTTTCATGGATCATGGAGTCTTTAAAAAAAAAAAAAAAAAAAAAAAAAAAAAAAAAAAAAAAAAAAACACCAAAAAAACATGTACAAAGAGATGAGTGTGAAAGTTGAGCAAACTAAAGAAATTCTAGTACAAATGATCCTCAGAAGGTCTGGGATACCTGGTCCAGAGTCCTTCTGAGGCATGGAGACAGCTACCAGAAGGATTCTCATCACTAATCTACCATCAAAGGGATTTCTTTAGTTTCCATTTTAGAACAGTGTACAAAGAGCAATGGTGTTGCCATTAGTTGAGACCCAGAAGCGTTTGTTCTGTGCAGATAGTCTGAGCTATTGACTTAGAACCAATGTTAATTCAGTCTTAATTCTCCAAAACTGGCTGCAAAGGAGTAACCTCACTCTGATCAAACAAATGACAATTTCAGCATTTATTTTTTCTAAAAGTGATCAATATAACAAAAATTGCAGTGAAAAAACATCAGTGATGACAACTGCCAGAAGCCATTCATAATGGCCAAGAATAAAAGTTGATCAGTTCTTTTGAAAACCTAATGGGCCCCTGTCTCGATTAAAAAAAGAAAACCTAGTTGGCAGTATGTATTATAGGCTTTGAAAACATCCTATCTCTGGATTCACTCATTCTAATCCTAACACTTGGTCCTAAAGTGTGTCTGAAGCATGCAGTGGAGAAATCTTAACAAATGTACTCACTGTAGAACTATTAAGAGCACACTGAAAGTTTGAAAGTGACCTCAGGCTTCAACAATAAAACAATGGATTCAATGTTCATCTCATGAAATCTTCTTGAGATACAGGGCCAAATAGAACTGATGAAACCAGTGTGTAATGCTGCTTTGTGTCACCGCTAACATAAATGTTTAATTTTGATTCCCTGTGACAGGAACAAGTCCTAAGACATTAGTAACACTGCCCTAGTTAATTAACAATTCTGAACATCTTATCATACGATGTGTAATACTGTGTGTTCTGGTTCTTACTATTCACTCTTAATTCTATTGCAACTATGTAAAAATAACAACCCTACATTTTTCAAAATGAAAAGTACTAGAAAGAAGTATACTATCTTGTTAATGATGGTTGACTATTAGCAGTGAGATGGGCTCATTCATCCTTTCCTTATCTTCACTTAAAAATATACCCCAATCAGTGTTTCTTACTTTTAGAATATATGAACATCAAGCCTGAGGGTTTTCTTTTTGTCTTTCCTTAAAAAGCAGCCCTGTTTTCTGTTCTACTAAGTAAGGAGAAGCACTCTTGGGAGAAGAGAAAGCCCAAGGCATTCACTTCATAAATAGGCCACTAATGGCTTAAAAAGTCATGGACCCATAGATTGGTGGTATGGAAAGGTCACTGATTTCTAGTCAATACCACTTACTCCAGAATAAAGGGACACTTATCTACTGAGTGCCTACTGTGTGTAAAAACTCTTCTGCCTCCCTTTCTTACCTTGCGATGATAATCCCCACTCATTTGTTCTTTCAGGAATGAGTCAAACACCCTCTGCACAGTCTTCCTAGACTTCTTCTCTGCTGTCTCAGGTCAGTGACTTTTTCTCTTGTAGATATCATTTATTGGGAGCTTTTTTAAGGACAAAGACTGTACCCTCAATTCCTGGCTCACAGTGAGCAAGCACATAGGCAAATCGACAGATATAAAGGAGTTGTACGTAAAGGTTTTTGTGCCCTAGGAAGATAAAACAGGAAAAGAAATGGTATTTGCCCTTAAGAATCTTTGGAATAATTGTCATGCAAAAAACTAATTAACAGTGGATATTTAAAAACTACAAAAAAGACAGCAATAGATGTCATGTGGTTCAATGTGCTTGTTAAATAAATAGCAACATATGATTAATGCTTTTATCCTGTAGAAAGCAGAAATGCTGAGAAAATGAGCTATGAAATGGCTTTTGTGTGCATTTCATATAATTAAATTACTTGATTTTATTTTACAATTTTTAATGATCAAACAATACATAGTTTAATAACTATGACTTCTATGTATACAAATCTCAGAATTATTAAGGAATATTTAACTTTTTATAATGAACAATCTTTCAGTTGACTTATTAAGGTCGTAAAATTAAATGTCTTATCCTAAATATATGTTTCTTTGGGAAGAATTACGTGCATGTTAATCATTATTAATCATTGCGTTATCTACCAAAAAGTTAGAAACAATGATTAAAAAAACAAAACAAAAACAAAACACCCAGTAGATGGCTATTGTATGATAGAAAAGAACTCAGTTCAGAAGATGTCTTCTGCTGGGTGGTGGTGGTGCATGCCTTTAATCCCAGCACTCAGGAGGCAGAGTCAGGGAGATCTCTGTGAGTTCGAGGCCAGCAAGATCCAGGAAAGGCGCAAAGCTACACAGAGAAACCCTGTCTCGAAAAACCAAAACCAAAACCAAAACAAAAGAAGATATCTCCTGACTGTGTGAATTACGTGGACTCGCTGATGGGGAGGCACCGTCTTCTGGTGTGTTCCTTTATTGAAGCGGATTGGCTTGGCAGATAACATCAATTTATCTAACTTCCCCTTTCCCCCACAAAGGCAGTGGTGTCAGGAATATACATTCCAGCATTTATATTGATTTTCAATGTAAGTTATCACAGAGTTTCCCATTTTATCAAAACTTCTAAATTGAATAAATAATATATACCATTCTTACACATACCCTTCAATGCTTCCACAGAGAACGGGTCTTTGAGCGGAGGTCAGGTATGCAGAGTCCGCCGCCAGCTTCCTTTACTAATACGTGCTGAATCTATCTTCCTGTAAATATCCCTGAGCAACCTAGATGTGGACATTTTTCATTATGCACAAAGGGTATTTATAATACTATCTATCAGAGTCTTAGATGCTGACTCTGAACTAAGAGGAGAGTAATAATTATTTAAATGCTGCCTAGGAAAATGTGGCATGCAGTTCAAGCAATTAGGAAAAGACACCAGCAAAGGGGAATCACTTCTAGCAGAGGATTGTAAATAATAAATTTTATTCAAACAAGCAAGACCCTGAATTACTATAAAGTAAGCATCAATTATACATACAGTTTAATATTTTATCATAACATTTACATTAGGATGGCAGCGATCTGGGCCCTAGAGAATTCATTTTCATAGCCTGTTGGGCAGTGGGGACCTTCCCACCTCCTTAGAGCCTTTGAAGGGTGATGCTGAGATGCTTTTTCTCATCAAACTTTGAGAAAATGAGGAGCTCTTATAGTATTTAGATGATCCAAAAGATCAGGAAGACATCATGTCACTGTGGTAATTCTATTCAGTAACAATCATAGACTATCTTACAGTGACAAGCTTATGAGAGAATGATCAGGTTGGTGAGGAGACTTGACCTACCCATGGTCAGCAAGAAAAGTCCATGCACCTTACCAGCTACTTTCCAATTCCCAGAAGCCGTTTTGTGAAAGGAGAAGCCCATGGAGAGGCTAAATGTTTTCCAGAACGTAGAACGCAAACCGGTGGGTAGAAAATGTATGTAGGCAGATTTTGATGATTCATGCTACTCCAGAAGAAAGTGTGATGTAATGAGAAGATCAGACCTGTATTTTACATTTTACAAGCTAAGGATCTAGGGCCAATTACTTCCTTCAGTCCCATTAAGGGGAAGAACACTCAGTATGGCAATCCCAGGGATCGTGTGTGCCTATGGTCCTTCCTGGTCCTATTCAGACTCATAGGGAGAGGACCACGGCAGCATTACTAAAACATTCTCTATCTGCAGCTGTCTCTTACTCTTCAGGCTGTCTGTCTTTCTCAGATTCTCCTTAGATAGTTCTGAGAAGCCTCTGGATAAGGTCTCATATGAAAGAGGCATCTCAGCTGCTTGCTATAGACTGACCCAGGTTTGGAGACTTGGATCTCCTTAATTTATCTAGTCATAGAAAATACTCAACTAATGGATGAAATCCAGTTTCTCCTAGGACAGATTGTAAAATTCTCAGGCTGGATAGCAAATGGATCTTCTGCAGTCTTTAAGGCCGGGGCAGTTCATTTTAGTGTGAAGAAAAATGATTATGAGTTATGTAGGATTTTGAGGGTGTTTTTCCCTTTGTACCGTGCAGCTCAGAAGTGAAATGGTTTGAATCAAGTTAAATTGAGAAAGAAAAAGACCCCATGTTCTATTTCTAATCCTACTAATTTTCAGACATATGGTCTTGGACAAATTAACTTCTTTTGAATTTTGCTCTCTTCATCTGTATACACCATTTAAGTTGAACTATGGTGGTATTATTTACTCAGTGAAGGACAAAGATGTTTATGTACTATACTTGAAAGGTCAAACAGATGGGATCATTTTAGATTGAAGGCGCATGTGTGGGAGTCATGCCTTTTGTGAGCTGCTTAAATTCCCATGGGGTCTGGTAACTTGCTGTGTACCCAGCAGGAGCTCAGAAAGTCTTGTCATGGTGATAAATATGACACCATTAAATAAGGCCACACTGAATACACAAAGAAACCCAAGAAAGAAAACAAAACAAAATCTCAACCTCATCTCGAGGTACTTTGTGTGGCTTTAGGCAGGTCACTTTTCCATTTTTAACTCTTTAAGATTCCTAAGAGAACCAAATACTAACAAAGGGAGGGAGATATGTAAAGAGACAGTCATGAAATGAGAGGAAATGCAGGTCTCTAAAACACAGTAGCTTTCTACATGTATTCTCTTCAAAGGGATAGATTCTCATAAAAACGACTGCTGGATGATGTTAGCTATTGCTTAAGTCATGGACTGTGTTTGAAATAAGAGGCAATTTAGAGACACCCTGGGTTGACCTCTTAATTTTATAGCTAGGAAAAGAAAGCCAAATTATGTGAGCAATGCATTTGCACTCTTCAAAATTACAGAAAAATTTGCAAGAGAGCTAGGACTAAATTTGCAAAGCCACGAGCCTTTGGGAAATTTAAATCTGTTTATGTTAACCTGTTTTGCTTATTTTTGAATTTCAGTGACAGAAGGTCATCTGTATCTTAGATTTAGAAAGTCCTTGATAGCTCCTTCTCTCCCTCTCTCTCTCCTTCTCCTCCTCCCTCCCTCCCTCCCTCCCTCCCTCCCTCCCTCCCTCCCTCTCCCCTCCCTATATTTTGGGAACAAAAGAAACCAAGAGTAGAATAAATTTCATGAACATAGTGTGTTCCAGTCAGGGCGCTCGCTGCTCCTTGATGGGTAAGAACGAAACTATCTTGCTTGTGTATAGATTTCTTTTCTTCCTTCTCTCATTGTTGGTGTTAAACAAGCTGCTTGCCTAGAGAAATCAGCATGTTGTAAAGCTATAAACACATATAAAACCCAGGAATTGAATTATGACTCATTTCTACAGTGGTCTTGATATAGCACAGTGCAAA
This sequence comes from Peromyscus leucopus, assembly GCF_004664715.2. Lineage (NCBI taxonomy): Eukaryota > Metazoa > Chordata > Mammalia > Rodentia > Cricetidae > Peromyscus > Peromyscus leucopus. Next base: position 38,567,804 of record NC_051085.1, on the reverse strand, counting down.
GAGCAATCTCCTTCATTAGACATTAACTACTGCCAATCTCTTCTCTTGGGAGATACACAGTAAGTCTTGGAAATACGTATTTTCTCTGCTAATGAACTTTTCCTTTATACTCCTTGAGAGACTCCTCTTGAACTGAAGATGAAGGTAGAAGGGAAATTTGGCAGGGAGGAGATGATGGAACTGATGCTGGATTGCTGCTGTATCTACTTTCCTCTCCACTTGTGTCCGGGTCTGGGAAGGGCTTTACGAAGAAGATGACACTAGCTATCCAGCCCAGGGAACTTGGTGGCAAAGTCAGTGCCCGAGCCAAGGGAGCTGCTCAGACTTCATGTAGGGTCTTGAATGTTCTTAATCCTTCTGCAAATGCTTGCTTGGTTGTAGGACAAGCCAACACAGGGCTGATGATATCTCAGCTGAGAATCAACATGTGGCTGCTTGGGTAAAGCACAGTGAAGAGAGTGTCTCTCAGTAAGTTTTAATAACTCTTTCATTTATCTCTGGTCCTGGAACTATGCTGCTCTGAAGCATTTTTAGTTACCTCTTTGTGAAAAGTAAGTGGCCTGACCAAATGGTTTTGGGGCTTTAAATCTACTGAGTTCCTAGTGGTTTTCCTTTACCCTGAGATTTTGACAGCCAGTGCAGGAGAAGAGGGGCGTCACAGAGTCCCAGGTAACACAGGAAGAAGAAAGAAGGCAAATGCCCTTGTCCCCATGGCAACAAATAATTGTTTCAGCCCGGCAAATGATCTGCTTCTGTTCCATAGTGTGCCTCCTCAGACTCTGATTTTCAAAACAAATTAGTCCATCCCTGAAAAAAGAATACCAACTTTCTACTTGACAATTAAAAAGCATGCCTGTCTGCATGCATCTGATGAGTGAGTATAAAGGTTATGAAAACACAGATGCCCTCTTCCCACAGTAATGTTCCTGTTGATAGGCTCTATGTGGAAGATTAATTCTCAGTGTCATTGTTCATGAATTACAAGGAATGAGAAATAAGAGGAAGGGAAACCGAGGAGGACGTGCTAATGTCATGCTTTGGCAATACTCTCAATCCCAAGTTCTTCTGCTAATCAGACCATATTCTTTAAGTTAAAGACTGTCTTACCATTAGCTTGGAGAGTTATTTTCACTTGAGTGATGTCATCCACCACAAAGGTTCGAGTTTAAGAGACAGTACACGTGGGATGGAAGGAGAGACACACCATCACTGACCAACGGCACATCAACCAAAGTAGCTCCAAATGCTTACCAGGCCTGCAGCTGAAAAACAGCCTGGGTGCGTGAACAATGCTAATCAGGACAGACCTGATTTTTAAATGTAAAACTCGGAGAAAAAAGAATAATGGGGATCTGGACCTTGCACAGATAGGCAAAGTCATGGGGAAGGTGTGTCTTCTGCCCCTGATCGTGTCCCATCTTCTCTATTAAGCATTCAGCTTAGAAGGGGGCAAACAGACATTATCAGCGTGCTAGTCCAAAGTCACAAAAGCGATGGCCACAGCGTATTCTTCTTCAACTCATGTGAAACATCTAAGTCCAGAAAACAATGTTTTTAGGACACAGAATTCTTGACCTTTGGGACACTCAATTTGTGTCATTTGAAAAATGATAGAAAATAGGAAATCTTGGCCATTTACCCCATGAAACAGAAATATACTAATATAATGCATCTTTGAAAAAAAATATAGTTAAACAAAAATAGATTCCAGTGGTCTCACTGCAATTGTCTGAAAGCCTTCTAGAAAACTGCATGAATTTTTTCACTTGGTTTTGAGACTCTTGAATCCGGATTGGAGAAACCCTTGTTTTCCTGATGTGCAACCTGAGGGCAATAATGGATCCTTCTTAAGTTGTTCGAGTAAAGGAAGACACTTTCTTTAAAGTGCTTAGAAGAGTATCTGACAGAAGTACTGTATCCAGTTTCTTAAATAAGATAAAATGCTACTGCTTTTGACTATGATTCTCCAAGGCCCTTGCTCTGACTGGCTCAGAAATACCTCAGCTATTACCTCTCCTGGGAGGCTTCCAAAGATTTACAGCATTCATTCAGACAACACTGTCAATCATCTGCATGCATATCAATATGACCACAACTATCTGCTGTCTACATGTGAGCTTCCCTCTCTCTGGACTGTAAACACTGTTGATGAATGCAGGGAGCATGCCTATCTTACTCACAGGAATATATAAACAGAGACTTGGGTGTTTGACTCATGAAATGTATGATGGGTGGATAAATACAGGAAAGAATAACAGGAAAAGAAGACTATATACTGAGGGTGATATTTTTCTTTCTTTGTAGACTAAAAAACAAAACAAAACACCATGTCTGTTTTATTAGATTCTTTTTGCAGGTTCTACATGAAATCATTGTCTTCTATGTCACTTACAAAGAAGATGTCTGGAGGTTTATCTAAAATTCAGATTTATAAAAAGCTAAGTTTAGTTTGATTGATTGCTTCTGCTAAGTATGTACCCCACTCACTCAAGACACTGAAAACAAGATTTAATTCAACACACATGTATTGAGTGTCCTTCTGGGCAATGCACTATGAAGAATAAAAACATTAATAAAATATGGATCCTGCCTTAGAGACGCTTACTATCTGGAGAAGGGAACACATTTAGAGGGATCTAAAAAAGAAGGTGGAATGTGAAACATGGAGAGGTCTAGGGAAGAGGAATTTAGGTTATTACCACATCTTCTGAAGAATTTGTTTTTCATAGCCTAGCAGGTAAAGGCATTGGCTGCTGAGCCTGACAACGTGAATTCCATCTCAGGGACCTAATGAAGGAAGGAAGGAGAGCACCAAGCAGCTCTAGGAAGTTGTCCTCTGACTTCCACACATGCACTGTGGTACACACACACACACACACACACACACACACACCCCACAGTGAATAAACAAACATGATGAACATTGTAAGAATTTGTGCTTTGAAAAGTGAAGTCCTAATTAGTGTCCATTTTTTTTTAAACATATTTTTGACTCTTCATGTTGCCACACTCACTGTGCTGGAAGAACTTTCGGAGTTTATAGTCGGCATAAAAATCTGAAGGCTATTTGAAAACAGCCTTGGCTTGCCCTTTCCAAATTCGGTTTTCTCTGAGTTTTTAAAATTTACTCTCCATGTATGCACAGGCACACACGACATCACAGATGTGAAGGTCAGAGGAAAACCTGGGGGTGTCGTTTCTCCTGTTATCATGTGAGTCCTGGAGACTCTGGGGTACTCAGATTGCCAGGCTTCGTAGCAGGATCCTTTACTCACTGAGCCATCTCTCATGGCCCCTCATGCCCCCCCCCCCAACATTCTGTTTTCTTTTCCTTTGAATGGGCCGAGGTTAATTTGCAGAGCATCCGTGGCCAGAGTTCCATGTATAGGTAATCAGTGTGGTCAGTATCGAACTCCAGATCTGGAAAGGAATTCGGAGGTTCCCCCCATTACTTATTTCTATGAAACCAAGATGATAAGAGGTCACTTGATAAAGTTAGTCACTAGAATAATCCCAAGAAAATCCTGCCTCCTTGGTCCCTGCTACCTTAGTGTCCAGTCCCACCCCTTTCCCCTCCCGCAGACCATGATGCTTTCAGAATAATTTGAGACTCTAGGAAGTGCAGTCCTGGAGAAGATATTTATAGCAAGCCTCTGGCTCATTGAGCATGCTGCTGTTTGGGAGATTCCACAGCACATTCTGTTCTTGTCAGTAATAAATTAGTCCCTGACAATTTAGTTGCCAAAGGGATCCTAGCCTAGATGCTTTGCACATGTCTTTTTGCAAATGATCAGGTTAACCATTTTTAAGAGGCCTTTGTCCTTCACTCAGCTCCCTGCATGGCTAGAAGGATGAATCAAGATTTTCTGTAAGGGTGTAAATCCCACACAATGATGGCATCCTGTTTAAATAACATTTAGGAGGGGAAAGGTGCCTTTTGTAATCCACCGGAGGCTCTCTAAAAGCCCCAGAATCTCTCCCAGGCCCTGAAACTAGCTAAGTTTGCTGTTTTAACTTCCTAGTGGGCCAGGCTACAAAGTATGGGGACATTCAAATGCTAGAAAAGCAAGAAAAAAATCAGGAGGCGAGTAAGGATGGAGAAGGAATGCAGGGGTGGCCAATGAGGATTCCTTCGCGACTCATATTTCTCTATTGAAAACTAAGATTTCTGGTCACATTAGGGTAGAGAAATTGATAGCAGCTGCAGATGGGAAGGTCTGAACCCACACCTCCCCAGGCAGTATTTACCTCGGTGTTCTCTGTGTCTGTGGTCTGTCGTAAAGCATTGCAGTTTTACAGCGGAAGCTTCTTCAGTGAGGTGAAAGAACTGAAGTGTTTATTCATTTTTTCTTCTCACTTCTTCTATGCTCTTCCTTCATTCACAGCAGTGTGCTTGTAACATCTGCCTGTCCTCATTCACTGTCAGTAATGTTGGAAATACACTCACCCCTACAGCAGGGTGTGCTGAACGCTGGTCTCAGGCCGGCTCCGAACAAAGTTACAGACTGCCTCTCTAAGTCAAGAATCCTTGGCCTGATTATCGAGGGGAAACCACACTTGCCGGATTGATGACTTAGCTTTCAGCTTACAATGTTAGTAATAGCAAGATAATGAAGAGCGTGTTGATCTTTG